>NC_080678.1:18106878-18409909 GCF_030445035.2 Dasypus novemcinctus
TAAATATTGAAGCATTGCTACTAACCATGGTCTGTAGTTTACATTATGGTTTGCACTTTGTACTGCACAACTTTATAGGTTTTGACAAAATGTATAATGGCCTCTGTCATTGCAAAATCATGCAGAACCATTCCAGCACCCTAAAAATGTTCCGTGACCACCTATTCTTCCCTCCCCCTCCCCTTAGAACCTATGGTAACCATTAGGTTTCAGTTTTTCTAGAATAAGGTTCATAGTTACACGCATTAATATTGAAGGCTTGACATATTGGTCTGTTTTCTTTTATTAGGCACTGCCTGTGTACTTAAGAGATTCTTGCCCCTCTGTTTGAGAGAGTAGCAGGACTTCCCAGGATAGGAGTTTGATATTTTCTTCTTTATTATGTGAGTCTCTACCCACTGAGGTAATACCCTATGACAAGATGAACATTCATATTCTATAGAAGCATGCCCCAGGTAAACCCTTTCCCCATCTCTCTGCACCAACACCCTGCACCAGTGACCCTTCCCTGCCGTATTTGTTGAAAGATTATTCCCACCATTGGAGTTTCAACCACAGGCCTACCACCCTCCAGTAGCTCTTCTGTCCAAGGCCCTTGCTAGGAATATAAAGTAAACTCTGTAGCCTGGCTTTGAGAACTCCTTGGGGTGTATGTGGCCATATCTCCCTTTTGTTCTTTGGCTTTATTCTCATCCAGGCACTTAGTGCTCCATGTACTTGAATTTCTGGTAGTGCCCAGCCTTGTCTCTGGTTTACTATTACTATTCTCCCTCACCCTCTGAGGGTGCCCTGTATCTAGATTGGGTCATTCTCAGCAGGTTTCAGTTCTAGCCCTCTGTAGCAGTTTGATTTGGTTATGAATTCCAAAAATAGATATTCAATTATGTTTGTAATCTGGTCTGTACCTGGGTGTGATTAAGTTATGATTAGGGCTTTAATTGGGCCATGTCATTAGGGTCATGGCATGGCAAAGGACAGAGTTGAGGGCTTTTAATGCTGGAGTTTGATGCTGGAGCCTTAAGCTGGAGCCCCAGGAAGTAAGCTCACAAGGAAAGAGAAGCAAGTCCCAGGAAGAAGCAAGCCCTGAGAAGAGAGAAACCCTGAACCCAGAGAGAAACAAGACCCTGGAAGGCAGGAACCAGGAAGCCTGAACCCTCACAGACAAGGGCAGCCATCTTGCTCCAACAAGTGAAAATAGACTTTGGTGAGGGAAGTAACTTTGGTGAGAGAAGTAGCTTATGCTTTATGGCCTGGTATCTGTAAACTCCTACCCCAAATAAATACCCTTTGTAAAAACCAAACTGTTTCTGGTATTTTGTATCAGCACCCCTTTGGCTGACTGATACAGAATTTGGTACCGAGGAGTGGGGAAGTACTTTTGCAATTACCGAAATACTGGAATGGTTTTATAAATGGGTAAGGGGTATTTTTTGGAAGACTTGTGAGATGCTTGATGGAAAAGGCCTTGATTGCTTTGAAGAGACTGTTGATAGCGATATGGATGCTAAAGAGACTTTTTATGATGCCTTAGAATTTAGCAAGATTAACTCCTGGTGTTTTATGAAAGGTAAAATTTGAAAATGGCGAGCCTGAGCATTTAGCTGAAGAAATTTCCAAAGTAAACCCAGAGAATGCAGCTTGGCTTCTACTTGTAGCTTATAGCAAAATGCTAGATGAGAGAGAGATACTGAGGACTGAACTGTCAGGCACAAAAAAACCAGAAACTAATTCTGGAAATTCTAAGCCTCTGGAAATCAAGCTCCCAGAAGAAAGTATCCCATTGGAGGACTTAACTTGGAACTTGTAAATTAGGATTTAAGATGCAGTTACCTTGGAAAGACTTGTGGAAAGGCTTACTGTCTGATGGCTTGGACCCTGCTTCTTGCATACTAAAACCAACAAGATTTTTGAGAGAACTGTATGAACAAAACCACTGTCAGCTTGAACTAAAAGGAACATGGAAAGGAGAGATTGAAGGAGAAACAGCTTTAAGAGGAAAGCCATGGAAGCTAAGATCTGGAATTAAGACATCACCTTGGGCCAAGAGAGGAACCCCACCCATGTGTACAGAGAGGGTGAGTTTGCACCGGCAGTCGAAGAGGGTTGATGGTCTCACCCAGGGTTCCGGGGGAGTTTTGCTACCCCAGGGTACAGGAAAGGTGGAGCACATTCCTCAAGGATTATGGCAGTTAAGGTCAGCACCCCACAGGTTTGAGAGGGGTGGACCTGTCCTCCATGGATTAGGGAAGACTAGGTGGTCAACTTGTTGCTCTGAGTGGGTTGAGCCTGTTTGCCAAAGATTAGGGGGAATGCTGTCTTCACGTCACTATACTAGGGGGGGTTAAGACTAACGCAAAGATTGGGTAAGGTTTGGCAATCACCCCAACACTCTTGGAGGATGAGATCTGGAGCTTGGTGGACACCCAGATGTTTGATGAGGGTGGAACCAAGAAAATGGCCGTTGGGCAAGCATGTGGGCCCATAAGGTCCCAAGGAGAAGAAACCATCATCTTAAAGAATGACTGCCAGACTGAAATTGAGTGGAGGACACCCTACAGGTTTACTGAACTGTAGAGGACTGTGACTCATGTTTACCTCTCAATTTCTCCTTATTGTAATGAAAATGTTTATCCTTTGTCATATTTTTTGTCATATCCTTTGTCAATATTTGTGTATTCAAAACATAAATTGTTTTGTAAGTTTCAGAGGTCTGTAGCAGACAGGACTCTGCCCCAAGACAAACTGTATTTCTTTAAATTGATTGTGATATGATTTATTTATTTATTTTTAAAGGTTTATTTATTTATCCCCCCTGGCCACCACCCCCCTAGTTGTCAGCTCTATGTGTCTATTCACTGTGTGTTCTCCTGTGACCACTTCTATCCTTATCAGTGACACAGGAACCTGTGTTTCTTCTGTTGCATCATCTTGTTGTGTCAGTTCTCCGTGTGT
Organism: Dasypus novemcinctus; assembly: GCF_030445035.2. Classification (NCBI taxonomy): domain Eukaryota; kingdom Metazoa; phylum Chordata; class Mammalia; order Cingulata; family Dasypodidae; genus Dasypus; species Dasypus novemcinctus. The sequence goes on from NC_080678.1 coordinate 18,109,831, forward strand.
GCGGTGCCATTCTTGGGCAGGCTGCACTTTCCTTCGCACTGGGTGGCTCTCCTTATAGGGGCGTACTCCTTGCACGTGGTACTCCCCTTTGCGGGGGACACCCCTGCATGGCATGGCACTCCTTGCGCGCATCAGCACTGCACATGGGCCAGCGCCACACGGGTCAAGGAGGCCCGGGGTTTGAACTGCGGACCTCCCATGTGGTAAGCAGATGCCCTATCTATTGGACCAAGTCCGCTTCCCTGTGATTTAGTACTTGTATTGTTACTAATTTAAGGTTTTTTCAAATATTGTAATGTCTTTTTGGAATTCAGAGTGGAGTGTAGCAGTTTGATATGGCTATGAATTCCAAAAATAGATTGGATTATGTTTGCAGTCTGATCTGTACCTGGGCATGATTAAGTTATGATTAGGGCGTTGATTGGGCCAAGTCATTAGGGTGTTGAGTCCCCATCCCTTGGTGTGTGGGAACTCACAGGTAAAAGGCATGGCAAAGAGCAGAGGAGAGGGTGTTTGATGCTGAAGCCTTAAGCTGGAGCCCCAGGAAGTAAACTCACAGAGGAAAGAGAAGCAAGCCCCAGGAAGAGAGGAACCCTGAGCCCAGGAAGAAGCAAGCCCTAGGAAGAGAGGAACCCTGAGCCCAGAGAGAAACAAGACCCTTAAAAGGAGGAACCAGAAAGCCTGAACTTGCGGACTTTGGCAGCCATCTTGCTCCAACACATGAAAATAGACTTCGGTGCGGGAAGTAACTTTTTCTTACAACTGGTATCTGTAAGCTCCTACCCCCTTCACTTTATAAAAACCAACCAAGGGAAATGGCTGTTGGCTTAATCGATTGGGCTCCCGTCTATCACATTGGAGGCCCTGGGTTCATATCGCAGGGCCTTTTGTGAAGGCAAGCTGGCCCGCACCCATGGAGAGCTGGCGCAGCAAGGTGATGCAACAAAGGGAGACAAGCAGACACAGAAGAACACGCAGTGAATGGACACAGACAGCAAGCAAGCCACAAGGGCAGGGGGAATAAATAAATAATAAATCTTTTAAAAAAAAAAAACCCAACCAATTTCTGGTATTTTGCATTCTACCCCTTTGGCTGACTAGTACACCCTCTTTCCAGGCCTAGGTCAAATACCACCTCTTTCAGAAGCTCTTTCTGAGATTATTTGATCCAAATTAGTTTCTCTGAATTTGGTATCTCTTCTAAATCACTTAGTGCTATACTTCAGCTGTGATTCTGTCCATCACTCCAGGATCCTTTCAGGCAGGGGTCATATATCTTTGTCGCACCTGGCAAAGTAGAGTGCTGGGCATGTAGTAGTCCTAATAAACAATGGGCAAAGTTATTGCATCTTGTTTTGTTGTTGTTGTTTTCTCTCCCTTCCCCCCCACCCAGTTGCCTGCTCTCTCTGTCTGTTCGCTGTGTGTACTTCTGTGACCGCTTCTATCCTTATCAGTGGCACCAGAAATCTGTTTTTTTTTTTTGTTAACGTCATCTTGCTGTGTCAGCTCTCTGTGTGTGTGGTGCCATTCCTGGGAAGGCTGTGCTTTCTTTCGTGCTGGGCGGCTCTCCTTACTGGGCACACTCCTTGTGCATGGGGCTCCCCAACGCGGGGATACCCCTGCGTGGTACGGCACTCCTTGTGCGCATCAGTGCTGCGCGTGGGCCAGCTCCTCACGGGTCAAGGAGGCCTGGGATTTGAACTGTGAACCTCCCATGCCGTAGGTGGGTGCCCTATCCATTGGGCCAAGTCCGCTTCCCTTGTTTTGTTTTTTTAAGTTATCTGTTGCAGTCCTTTCAATTGTCTAGTAGTACTGGATATATGTAAGCTGGGCTTAAGAAAATCATAAGAGACTTGGAAGTAACAAATACCTGTCTCATCGTTTTTGCAGTAGTTATAGTAAATTGTGTTAAATGTATGGAGGCAAGTTTCATAAAAATCATTTATATAGCGTTAAAGTATCTCCCCAGAGATTGCATATTATTTTTAAGGGGAAAGTATTAACTATATAATGGAGAAATTGACTGTCACCTTGACTGGGTGGTCAAAATTAACACAGCCAGTGAGGGGAAGGTAGACATCCTGTCCCTCCAGATGTCATACCCTGACAAGGACACATCACTCAGTAATGGTATCCTGGAATGCATAATGTCAATCTATTCACAAGGATACATCAACAAACCTCAAATCAGGAGAGTTCTTTGTTTTTTTTGTTTTTTGTTTTTAGGAGGTACTAGGGATTGAATCCCCGGGACATCTTATATGGAAAGCAGGTGCTCAAGTACTAAGCTACACCCACTCTTGGTTTTTCTGTTTTTTTTTTTTTAAAGAACCTGCATTCTTGAGTCTCAGTATTATAAAAGATAAAGGTTAAGGAACTGTTCCAGACTAAAGGAGATTAAAGAGAGATGGTAATTAAATGTAATAAATGTGATCCTACACTGGATACTGGGTTTACTTTGGAGGAAAAGGTGCTTTATTATAAAGGATGGTATTGAGTCAAATGACAAATTGGAATTTTGTTGGTAGGTTTGATAAGAAGAATTGTATCACATTTGAATTTCCTGACATTGATAACAGCACTGTGGTTTTGTAAAATAAACTTTTTCTTTGGAAACACTCACTGATGTAAAGTAAGAGATACAAGGTAGGGGAGTGGGTGTAGCTCAAGAGTGCCTGCTCCCCGTGTATGAGATCCTTGATTCAATACCCAGTACCTCTTTAAATAAAATAATAAAAAAAGATACAAGATAATTTGCAACTTAATCTCAAATGAGTCAGAAATATAAATATGAAGGAGAGCAAATGATAAAGCAAATGGGGCAAATTGTTAATGACAGATGAATCCAAGCAGGAATTCAGGCATGCTCTGTACTACTAATGTAGCTTTTCTAAAAAGTTTTAAGTTATTGCCAAGTAAAAAATAAAAATAAAGAATACTCCCTCTGCTCTGCATTTCAGGATAGTTGTAAAAATAAAAAAAGAAATTAACATAAAAATGTTTTTGAAAGAGCAGAGCATTTTACAAATGGTGGTTCGAATTCCACTTTGTCTGCGTAGCCCTTGGATCTGGCTCTTTGGGTGCTTGTAGCTTGGATGGGAGCACCTTGGGAGTCTGCAGGAGCTCAGTATCTATCCTCCTGACTGGAATGTCCCACCCCGAGTAGGGCAGCTTGAGTGTCTGATGCGATGCATCATGTGCACTGAAGTATGTCTTTATCATTGGTAGCAAATTTTATTTCACTTTTAACTAACTAAGCTAATTTGGGACTCAACTGAACACAGTCTGTTATTATATATTGTACCTTTAGCTTTGAAAAACACATTTCTCTTTCAGCCCAAAATGGAGTTAATCCTGACTGGGAGAAGAAGGCTATTGAATATTTTAAGGAAAAGCTGAAGGAAAATAATGCTCCTAAATGGGTAAGCTTATTGCTATTTTGTGAGGGGAGAGGGTTGGGCAGACTTGTAATTTTTCTCAGTAGAGTAGTAATTCACATGTAATTTAAAAATATTATATAAATCAGTCTGTACTGCCTTGTGCTTGGTATGCATATGTATTAAAAATTTTTGGTCTAGTTTATAGCTGTAATTCAAACAATTATGTTTTTCTATTGGTACCTCTAGGTGGCAGTAACTGACAATTTTACTTCTAGGAAAAAATTAGTTGTAGGGAGAACTTTTGTTTATTTTATTACTTTTATTTAAAAGAATTGGCGGGAGCGGATATAGCTCAGTGATTGAGCACAGGCTTCCAATGTACAAAATCCTGGGTTCAAAACCCACTTCCTTCTAAAAAAAATACATACACATAAAGAATTGGCATCTATTTGTTTTTAAGAGGAGAGTTGAACAAAACAAATGCCTTTCTGTCATTTGGAAAGTTTTCTGTAGGTGAAAGCATCCTGATTTTCATAATAGTCAAGCATCATTATACAAGCTTGTAAGAAATGGAAAAGTTATTTTGTCCAGCCATTATGTTATGCTGATGGGGCTTGATTTTTTTTTTTTTTATGGCAATTTGGGTCTAGGTATAAAGTCCATGTATATATACTTACTGTTTTGTGAACAGGATGTTTTGTTGACTTGATTGTTTTCCTTTAAGGTACCGTCATTGAATGAAGTTCCCCTTCATTATTTGAAGCCTAATAGTTTTGTGAAATTTCGTTGCATGATTCAGGATATGTTTGACCCTGAGTTTTACATGGGAGTTTATGAAACAGTTAACCAAGCTACAAAAGCACGTGTATGTATTATTGTTTTGTTTCCATGAAACTTTTTGCTTATAATTTGTTGTATTAATTTTGTCCTTGTGTTATTTATGGTAGTTTTGATTTGGATATACTGATTTTTCCTTTGTTCTGGATCATAGGTTCTTCATTTTGGAAAATATAGAGATGTAGCAGAATGTGGGGTATGTATCCTTAAAACACTTAAAAAGAATTTTTTCCTAAGCAGGGAATTTTTTTTTGTCTGAAATTTTTGAACTACAGTATTTATTAGAATAGACTTTTTTTCTGCCCCAAGATAATGTTAAAGAAAACTTTTCTAGCTCCAAATAGCCATCATTCAGATGTCATTTGAACACAAAAAGAGTGTCTCAACCCTGAGATTAAGTGATGCTAATGGGGACTGAAATGAACCTACATGTTCAAACATGGGGTATCAAATAGGGTTCACTGAATTTGTTTGGCTTTTTTTTTTTTTTTGGTCTTTTTTTTTTTAATATTCCATTCAAAAAATATGAGGTCCCCATATACCCTCCACCCCCTCACCCCATTCCTCCCCCCATAGCAACAATCTCCTCCATCATCATGAGACATTCATTGCATTTGGTGAATTCATCTCTGAGCACTGCTTCACCTCATGGTCAATGGTCCACATCATAGCACACACTCTCCCACAGTCCACCCAGTGGGCCATGGGAGGACATACAACGACCAGTAACTGTCCCTGCAGCACCACCCAGGACAACTCCAAGTCCTGAAAATGCCCCCACATCACATCTCTTCCTCCCATTCCCCACACCCAGCAGCCACCATGGCCACTTTCTCCACACCAATGCCACATTTTCTTCTATTACTAATCAAAATAGTTCATAAATAACTGAATTTGTTAATAGCAATTTACAAAAGCCAACAGACAGTACTCTTTCAATACTTTTAGACTGGTATTATGCCTTTTCTTTTGTAGCTTTTTTATTAGAGAAGTTGTAGGTTTATAGCATGATCATGCATAAATTAAGGATTCCCACATATCACCCTGTTATTAATTACTTGTACTGGTATGGAATATTTGTTACAACTGATGATAGCACATTTTTATTTTTATATTAACTATAGTCCGTGGTTTAACTTTGTATTCACTGTGTAGTGTACTTCCATTAATTTTTCTAAAAAATTTTATCGTTATCATATATACATCCCTTTTTTTCGTATTTAAAGTATATAATTTGGTAAGCTTTGACATATAAACCAACTTATTACTTAGCATAACTATTTTGAGATTTATTGACCTTGTTGCATGTATCAGTAGTATTAATATATTCCTTTTTTTAAAGCACTTTTATTGAGATATATTCATATACTGTACAATCTATGCAAAATGTATCATCGTCTTTTAGTGTAATCACGATGATGCACATTCACCACCACAAAAAATTTTAGAACAATTTCATTACACCAAAAAAGAAAAACTCCACACCCCTTAGCAGTCACCTCTCAATCCCTTTATCCTTCCCCAGCCCTACATAACCACTAATCTAATTTCACCTTTATAAATTGATTTATATTTACATTTTATATAAATGGAATCATACAATATGTACTACTTTGTACTACTTTGTGTCTGGTTTCTTTTACTTAGCATAATGGTTTTTTTTCTCTAATATTAATATCTTGTATTAATATATATTAGTTCAGTTTCAAAGAAAAACAGTCTTATGTAGGCAGTTGTACATATATTCATATTTCACATGCGGTATTACTATTCCCATATTACATTTTCTAGCTTTGCATTTAGTAAATTACATGATCTTACGCTTTCAATATAAACCCCTTTCATACCCACATAATAGTACTCCTAGATATAAACATTATGTTGTACTTTCACATTTTCTATTCTTTTCCAAATTTTAACACACCCTTTTTACCAGTACTGCACAAGTTAACCCTCAACTTTCCATTCTCTTCACCTAAGTCTTTTTTCTGGTAACCCATATTCAAGTTACTAATTCCATGAGATTACACAATATATTTAGTTCATAGTAATTCAATCATAATGTTTGTCCTTTTGTGTCTGGCTTGCTTCATTCAGCATAACGTCCTCCAGGATCATACATGTTGTCATATGCTTCAGGGCTCCATTTCTTTTTATAGTTGCATAATATCCCATTGTATGTATACACCATAGTTTATCCATTCATCAGTTGATGGTCACCTGGGTTGTTTCCAGCTTTTGGCAGTCATGAATAATGCTGCTCTGAACATCAGTGTGCAGATGTCTCTTTGTGTCCCTACTCTTAGTTCTGGGTGTACACCCAGTAGTGGTATTTCAGGGTCACGTGGCAAATCTATTTTCAACTTCTTTAGGAACTGCCAAACAGTCCTGTACAGTGGCTGTACCATTCATTCTACATTCCCACCAAAAGTGAATAAGTGTTCTTATCTCTCCGCTTCTTTTCCAACACTTGTAGTTCTCTTTCTTTTTAATAGTGGCCATTCTGACAGATGTGAAATGATATCTCATTGTACCTTTGATATACACTTCCCTAATTGCTACTGATATTGAATATTTTTTTCCTGTGGGTTTTTTTTTTTTTGTTATTGCCATTTCTGTTTCTTCTCTGGACAAATATATATTAAAGTCTTGCTCATTTTTAAAAATGTTAGGTTGTATTTATTGTTGCATTCTAGGTTTCTTTATGTAACATGAATATTAAACTTTTATCAGATAAGCGATTTCCAAATCTTTTCTCCCATCGAGTTGCTTGCCTTTTCACCTTTTTGACAGAGTTCTTTGAGGTGCAGAAGTGTTTAATTTTGATATTTATCTATTTTTTCTTTTGTTGCTCATGCTTTGAGTTTAAGATCCAAGAAATATCTACCATAAGATCTTTTTTTTAAAGATTTATTTATTTTTTATTTCTTTCTCCCTCACCCCCCAACTCCCCCCCCGCGTTGTCTGCTCTCTATGTCCATTAGCTGTGTGTTCTTCTGTGACTGCTTCTGTCCTTATCAGTGGCACCGGAAATCTGTGTTTCTTTTTGTTGCCTCATCTTGCTGTATCAGCTCTCCATGTGTATGGCGCCATTCTCGGACAGGCTGCACTTTATTTCATGCTGGGCAGCTCTCCTTACGAGGCGCACTCCTTGCGCATAGGGCTCCCCTATGCGGGGGACACCCCTATGCGGGGGACACCCCTGCATGGCGCGGCACTCTGCGCGCATCAGCACTACGCATGGGCCAGCTCCACACGGGTCAAGGAGGCCTGGGGTTTGAACTGCAGACCTCCCGTGTGGTAGGCGGATGCCCTCTCCATTGGGCCAAGTCCACTTCCTTACCATAAGATCTTAAAGATATTTCCCTACATTTTCTTTTAGGAATTTATCGTCCCAGCTTTTATATTTATGTCTTTGATCCTTTTTGAGTTTAATTCTTGTGTAGGGAGCAAGATAGGGATCCTCTTTCATTATTTTAGTTACAGATATTCAGTTCTCCCAGCACCATTTGTTGAGGAGATTTTTTTGGCCCATTAACATGAACTTGGTAGGTTTCTCTAAAACCCATTGGCTCTAGAGGTGAGGGTTTATTTCTGGACTCTTAAGTTTTTTCCACTGATCTATGTGTCTGTCTTTATGCCAATACCATGCTGTTTTGACCACTGTGGCTTTGTAATACGTGTCAAGATCAGGCAATGTAAGTCCTCCCATATTGCTTTTTAGAATGCTTTTGACTATCTAGGTGCCCTTTCCCTTCCAAATGAATTTGTAATTGCCTTTTCTATTTCTGCGAAGTAGGCTGTTGGAATTTTGATTGGTACTGCATTAAATCTAGAAATCATTTTGGGTATGACACAAATATTGTGACATCATCACAATATTTAGTCTTCCAATCCATGAACATGGCATTTCGAAATTATTTAGGTTTTCATTGATTTCCTTGAGCATTTCTTTTTAGTTTTCTGAATATAGGTCCTGTACCTCTAACTAGAACTTTTAACACAATATTGAGTAACAGTGATGACATTGGGCATCCTTGTTCCAATCTTAGAGGGAGAACTTTCAGCCTTTCCCCATTGAGTATGATGGTGTCTGTGTGTTTTTCATATATGCCCTTTATCATATTGAGGAATTTTCCTATTCCTATCTTTCGAAGTGTTTTTATCAATAAAGGATGCTGGTTTGTCAAATGCCTTTTCTGCATTGATCGAGATGATATGTGTTTTTTTCCCTTCGATTTGTTAAAATGTGGTTCTTTTGATAATGCTGTTGGATTTTATTTGCAAGTATTTTGGGTGGCAGTTTTTGCATCCATGTTCATTAGACTGATGTATCATTTTCTTTTCTTGGTGGTGTCTTTATTTGGTTTTGGTATTAGGGTTATGTTGGCTTCATAAAATCTGTTGAGTAATTTTCTCTCCTAATTTTGGAAGAGTTTAAACAGGATTGATGTTAATTCCTCTCAAAATGTTTGGTAGAATTCACCTGTGAAGCTGTTTGGCCCTGGACTTTTCTTTGTTGAGATATTATTGATAACTGATTCAATGTCTTTAAGTGATTGGTTTGTTAAGTTCTTGTAGTTCTTGTAACATCAGTGTAGGCTGTTTATTTCTAAGAATTTGTCCATTTCATCCAGGTTTTCTAGTTTGTTGGCATATACTTTCTCAGAATATCCTTTTATGATCTTTTTTATTTCTGTGGTTCAGTCTTAACTTTGCCCTCTTCATTTGAGAATTGGGAAATTTTCAGCAATTATTTCCTCAAATATTGTTTCTGACCCTTTCTTCTCCTTCTGGAACTCCATGACATATACGTTCTTGTATGTTCAATTGTTTGTAGAGTGAAGGAGTATGAGGGGGAGCACCGGCAGCTCCAGCTGCAGCTCTCTCACTTGTAGTTTTGCCGTTTCCCTTTGCCCCTCTCTTGGGTGGTGTCTAGCCTTCCCCAGTGTCCTAAACCCTAGAACCCTTTTTCCTCTCCTGTCCTCTAGCTAATTTTCTTGGTAAGAAGAGAGTCTGTGTCTTGATAGTCTGCCATCTTCCTGAAAGTCCTCTTAAATCCCTTTTATCACAATCATATATATATATCTTTGCTGGCAGTTATGTTCACAATGTTGTGGCACCATCATCAGCATCCATTACCAAAACATTACCATCATTCCAAATACAGGACCCCTGCACATTTTAAGTCTTAACTTCCCTTTTACTGTCCCTACTCTGTCCCCTTGTAACATGTATCCCAGATTCTGATCTTTCAGTTTGCGTTTTCTAATTTGTCCTTTTGTACCTGGCTTATTTCACTCAACATGATGTCATCAAGGTTCATCCATACTGTCACATGATAAGAGCTTCAGTTCTTTTAATAGTGGAATAATATTTCATTTTATGTATATACCACTTTTTTTTTTTTTAAGATTTATTTTTATTTCTTGCCCCTTCCCCACCCCCACCCCCCGCCCCAGTTGTCTGTTCTCTGTGTCCATTCACTGTATGTTCTTCTGTGTCCGCTTCTATTCTTGTCGGCGGCACTGGGAATCTGCGTCTCTCTTTGTTGTGTCATCTTGCTGCATCAGCTCTCTGTGTGTACAGCGCCATTCCTGGGCAGGCTGAACTTTCTTTCGCGCTGGGCAGCTCTCCTTGCAGGGCGCACTCCTTGCCCGTGGAGCCTCCCCTATGTGGGGGGGACACCCCTGCGTGGCATGGCACTCCTTGCGCGCATCAGCACTGCGCATGGGCCAGCTCCACACGGGTCAAGGAGGTCCTGGATTTAAACTGTGGACCTCCCGTGTGGTAGGCGGACGCTCTAACTGTTGAGCCAAGTCTGCTTCCCATATATACCACATTTTATTAATCCACTTAACAGGTATCACTTATGGTCACCTGGGTTTCTTCAATTTTTTTGCAATTGTGAATAATGGCACTATAGACATTGGTGAGCAAATATCTGCTTGAGCCCCTGCTTTCAATTCTTTTGGGTATATTCCTAGAAGTGCGGTTGCCAGGTCATATGGTTATTCTATACTTAACGTTATAAAGAACCGCCAAATTGTCTTTCACTGTGGATGTACCATTTTACATTGCCATCAGCAATGAATGGGTGTTCCTATTACCCCACATCCTTTCCTGTACTTGTTAATTGCTGCTTTTGTTTTTATAGCAGCCATTCTAATTGGTGTGAAATTGTGTGAAATGGTATCTCATTCTGGCTTTGATTTCTAACCAGGGAATTAATTTTTTTTCTTTTGTAAAAATTAAACTTATTTATCTTAAATACCGATAATTTCAAAGAAATTACCCTGTTTTCTTTATTTCTCTATTATATAAGAGCTTTTCTGTTATAATTTTTTGATCTTCAAAAGATCTTTTAGAAGGTGGAATATTGTAAATGTCAAAATTAATTCTCTTCCTTTCTGAATATCAATCTATATGACTTAAAACATTATAGGTGAGGGAAGCGGACTTGGCCCAGTGGTTAGGGCATCCCTCTACCACATGGGAGGTCCACGCTTCAAACCCCGGGCCTCCTTGACCCGTGTGGAGCTGGCCCATGCGCAGTGCTGATGTGCTCAAGGAGTGCCGTACCACACAGGGGAGTCCCCTGTGTAGGGGAGCCCCACGTGCAAGGAGTGCACCCTATAAGGAGAGCCGCCCAGCACGAAAGAAAGTGCAGCCTGCCCAGGAATGGTGCCGCACACATGGAGAACTGATGCAGCAAGATGACGCAACAAAGAAAAGGGACACAGATTTCCGGTGCCTCTGATAAGGATAGAAGTGGTCACAGAAGAACACATAGGAAATGGACACAGAGAGCAGATGGGGGTGGGGTCGGGGGCCGGGGGGAGAAGGGAGAGAAATAAATAAAAAATAAAAAAATAGGTGATACTAAAATCTTTTCAAATGAAGGTGGCTGATTAAGTTAGGGCTTAGTACTTACTTAATTAAATTTAATTAAATGCTGCCCTTTTTTCATGAGAGGGGAAAAAACATACTTTAAATAAACTTTCTTTGATAAAAGGAAGTAGTAGAAATTCTCACATATCAATAATAGGAGAGGGAAGAACACACAGCATTGGATGTATATAACTGTGAAAGGGAAGTCTTGAGGTACAAACTTACTAGAAAAGCCATTATAGAGGAATCAGAATACATTTTTTTATCTTTTGCATTGCTTTTCAGAAAATGGGAACAGCATGCAGAATTAAATTTAATTCCTATCCAGTACCTGTTCAACATGTTGGAAGCAGGGGAAATTAATTTATTTATTATTATTATTTTTTAAAGATTTATTTATTTATTTAATTCCCCCCCTCCCCCAGTTGTCTGTTCACTGTGTCGATTTGCTGCGTCTTGTTTCTTTGTCCGCTTCTGTTGCCGCAGACCGGAAGTGTGGGCGGCGGCATTCCTGGGCAGGCTGCACTTTCGCGCTGGGCGGCTCTCCTTACGGGTGGACTCCTTGGGCGTGGGGCTCCCCTATGCGGGGGACACCCCTGCATGGCACGGCACTCCTTGCGCACATCAGCACTGCGCATGGGCCAGCTGCACACGGGTCAAGGAGGCCCGGGGTTTGAAGCGCGGACCTCCCCCACCCTAACCACTGGCCCAAGTCCGTTTCCCTGGGAAATTTAAAATGTATTTCTAGTTCAGTAGCAAAAATTATTATCAGCATATCAAAAGAAATATTTACAAAAAATGCCCCCTATATATTTTTTTACTCTCCCTTTCCCCCCAACACCCCGCCGTTGTCTGCTCTCTGTGTCCATTCGCTGCGTGTTCTTCGTTGTCGTCAGCGGCTCGGGAATCTATGTTTCTTTTTGTTGCGTCATCTTGTTGTGTCAGCTCTCCGTGTGGGTGGTGCCATTCCTGGGCAGGCTAAATTTTCTTCCGCGCCTGGGCCGCTCTCCTTATGGAGCGGACTCCTTGTGCATGGAACTCCCCTATGCAGGGGACACCCCTGCGTGGCTCCATACTCCTTGCGTGCATCAGCACTCCTTGCACACATCAGCACTCCTTGCACACATCAGCACTGTGCATGGGCCAGTTCCACATAGGTCCAGGAGGTTGGGGGTTTGAAGCGCGGACCTCCCATGTGGTAGACGGACGCCCTATATCCACTGGACCAAGTCCGCTTCCTCCCCTCTATATTTTTTTTCCTAGGGATTCTATTAAAAACACAGGCTATAAATGTCAAGTATTGGAAAGAAAAGAAAATCACTGTGGGGTTGACCAGGTGCTTTGGCAGGGCCTCAGAAAGGTGGGACCTTGGTGGACCCTTCTGTGTTATGTATCTAGTTCTCTGCTTTGCAGATCCAGAATCTTAATTTGATTAGGTTACCTGTGGCTTTTTACATTTTGGGATACTGACTTCTGTTTTCCCAAACCTTAAGAGATTGATTTATAATGCCTAATAGCAGTCTGTTAATTCACAGTAGAAGTTCCCAATTGAATCAAGTAGTCTAGTTCAGAGGGCAGATCTGGACAGAACAGCCCAATTTGAAAGGTTGCCTCAAAGATTATATTAAAACTGTAACATTCTGCATTTGTTTAGAGTAGTAGACTCATGTGAAAGGTGGACTTGATTTATATTATACACATGATGCCCTTCAAGTCTCCTAAAAGACCTTTCTCCCAAAGAATTGATTCTTGGAATGGCTCGCTAAGGTAAAAACTGCCAAGTCTAACAGATCACCTCATAAATGCTTATTGCATCCCTTGCTTAAGGAGCCATAACTCAGGTTATGGTAATATATTAATACGTAATTTCTTCTAGTACTTGAAAATGTGTCACTGACACAGTAATCTCAGTATCTGGAAAGAGGCTAATAAAATAGATGAGACTCTCCATCTATAGCACTACCAGAGACTGTGTATGCTGTTAATGAATCATACATAAAAGCACCATTTAGGAAAAGGGGACTGGAAAGAAACAAACAAAAAACCAGCCTATACATGTTATCTCAGGCTTGCACTTGATGTTTCTTGGGTCTTTTCTACCTCTTAGGCTTTTCTCAGTATACTTGAAATATTTCTAGGGAGTAACATCTGACTTTTAAATCCCATCTCAGACCTACCTAGTTATTGAATTTCATTAAATTCCTATTTTATAGGCCCATTCCATTTTTTTTTCTATGAAAAAGACAGTGGGATTACTATATGCCTTTTCTTTGAAAATAATATTGAGAAAATAGATTAAAATAATTTTCTAACCTAGTGTACTGTTTTATGGATTTGAGAGAGAGGGTAGTATTTTGATTATTGCATTTGAAATGACATGCCAGTTTTCTTTTTAAAAAATGATAGCTTGGAATTAGTAATTGCTTGTTAATTTAGTTAACCCTTAAGGTGAAATACTGTGGTTGTATAAAAAAGGGGAAATTTTGGTTGCTTAACTTCTAAAAAATTTCTTAGTAATCCTTACAGTTTTTGTGTGCATTACAGCCTCAACAGGAAGTTGATTTAAACTCTCCACGAACTACCACCTTGGAAAGACAGACTTTCTATTGTGTTCCAGTACCTGGGGAATCAACATGGGTAAAAGAAATATCCTTTATCTGAAATTTCTTATGTGTTGAATGGTTCCTGATTATTTTTTTAACTGTAAAGACCAACTGAAATTGCAAGTTTCGAAAAACTTAGATGGAAAAAACATTTTTTTCCCTTCATTTACAAAGATTGACTTGATTTTAATAAAATGTGTTCATTTGTGCTAATAGGAAAACCTATAATCACTCTAACTAAGCATCATTGAGAAATGACAATTATCATACAGTCCTATGTGAAACTGGTAAAAAAATTGAGATAGATTAAAAAATATCAAGATTTTTAAAAATCTCAAATTAGAATTCACAAATGCTCTTAAAGGAATATAACATGTTAGTTCTTCTGAGAGGAGTTTCTATGAAACATCGATCTCATTTTATTTATTTCTTTTGGTTAGTAATTTTTGCAGGTATAGTTCACATATACTCCAGTGCACATATTTGAAGGGTTCAGGTCAGCAATTTACATTAAATACATAAACCCATAAAATTTACACCCGGTCAAGGTAAATAACATCTCTGTTACCCCAGAAAGTTCCCCTCTGTCTTTTTTCCATTTACCACTCCCCTCCCCTGCACCTACTATTCTGATTTCTTTCATCATAGCTTAGTTTTAACTATTCTTGAATGTCATATGAATAGAATCATTGCATATAGTCTTTTTTTTTTTAAGATTTATTTTATTTATTTCCCCCTCCCCCTCTTTATTGTTTTGCACTTGCTGTTTGCTTTCTGTCTTCCTTTTTAGGAGGTACTGGGAACTGAACCCCGGACCTCCAAATGGTAGGCCAGTGCTCAGCTGCTTGAGCCACATCCACTTCCTGCATGTAGTCTTTTGAATTTGACTTCTTTTGTTCAACATAATGTGTTTGAGATTCATTCGTGTTATATGTCTTAGTAGTTCATTTCTTTTTATTGCTGAGTGGTATTTATTTGTTTAATCTCTAATTGATGTACATTTGGATTGTTTCCAATTTTTTGCTATTCTGAATAAAGTTTTTATGAATATTCAAGTGTAAGTCTTTTGTTATTACATGTTTTCACATTTCATGGGTCAACTCCTAGGCATAGAATTGCTGGATCATGTGAAAAATATATATTTAACTTTATGAGAAGCTACCACTTTTGCAAAGTGGTTGTGTGATTTTGTACTCCCACCAGTTGCTCTACTTCTTCACCAACACTTGGTATAGTCAGTCTTTTTAATTATAGCTCTTCTAGTGAGTGTGAAGCAGTAACTCATGGTTTTAATTTCCATTTTCTCAATGACTAATGTTAAAAATATTTTAATGTGCTTATTGACTCTGCATTTATCTTCTTTTGTGAAATATCTGTCTTTTGCCAATTTTTATTGAGTTTCTGGACTTTTTATTATCAAATTGCAATAATTTTTTATACTGGATTCTTGGAAATATTTTTTTCCCATTGTTTGAGTTGTATATTTAGTTCTCGTTATGGTTTCTTTGATGAGCAAACATTTTTAATGTTGAAAGTCCAATTTATTTTTACAATTTTATGAATAGTGCTCTTTTTGTCCTAAGAATCTTTGCCTGCCTGCAAGCTGTGAAGGTTTTCCCCATGTGTTTTCCTTTACACTTAGGCCTGTGTCTATCTTGAATTAACTTGCATTATAGTATGGGAGGAGGGGAGGGGGGAAGAGATTCACTGCTTTCCATCTGATAGACAGTTGTTTCAGGACCATATTTTGCAAAGAATTTTTTCCCTACAGAAATGCTGTCACATTTGTCAAAAATCAGTTTTCCATATAAATGAGATCTGCACTCTGGTCTTTCCACTGATGTTAGCTGTCTGATTTCATAGCAGTCTTCTATCAGTTTGAGGAATTTCTTTCTATGCCTAGTTGTCTGGAAGTCTTTTCATGAATGGATGTTGAATTTTGTCAAATGCTTCTTCTACTTCTGTTAAAATAATCATATAGCTTTTCTCCTTTATTTGGTGAACTGATTGATTTTCCAGTTTTAAAACCAACCTTGCAATTCTGGGATAAAACTCACTCGATCAAGATGTAGTATCCTTTCTGGATATTACTGGAGGTAGTCAATACTTCGGTGAACGGTTTTGTTTCTACTTTAACAAGGGTTATTGGTCAGCAATTTTCTTATATTCTTAGCTGGTTTTAGTTTTCACTGTTTGGCCTCAGAAAATGAGTTGTGAAGTGATCCTGCCTCTGTTTTCTGTGAAAGAGTGTATATAAGTTTGGTATTATTTCTTCCTTAAATGTTTGATCGATTCACCAGTGAAGCCTTCTGGGCCTGGCATTATCTCTGTGAGAAGGTTTTTATTTACTAATTCAATATTTTTTAAATTAAATTTAATTTTTTTAAGATTTATTTTTTATTTCTCTCCCCTCTCCCCCGCCCCCATTTGTCTGCTCTCTCTGTCCATTCGCTGTGTGTTCTTCTGTGACTGCTTCTATCTTTATCAGTGGCACCAGAAATCTGTGCTTCTTTTTGTTACATCATCTTAATTCAATATTTTTAACAGGTGTATTTTCTTGTGTTAATCATGATGAGTCATATCTTCCAAGGAGTGCCTCAAAATCATTTAATCTCAGATGTTGAGTTTATTTATATACAGAGTTTTTCATAAAATTTTCTTTTGCTATCTGTGGGATATCTAGCAATGATCTTTTCTTTCAGTCCCAATAACTTTAGCTTTTCTCTTTTTTTAATTAATCTGTGTTGCTAGAAAGTTTTTCAAAGAACCAGCTTTTGATTTTAATTTACTCTGGCTGTTTTTTATTTCAATGACTTTTGCTTTTATTTTTACCTTTCTTTTTAGTTGCTTTTGTTTCTTTGTTTTTCTGTTTTTTTTTTTTTTTTCAGTTAGGCCAGTAAAAAGAATTTATTTTGAGAAATGGGAGAACAGAGCTCCTTGAGAAATGGGAGTGAAAGATAGAAATACACACCAAGATTTAGTGCTAGCTCTTCTAGGTAGAGAGAGCTAGTTGGGTTTTAATTTTTTCTTTTTCTAGCTCCTTAAGGTAGAAGCACAGATCAGTGATTTCAAGTCTTCCTTTTTCCCTAATAGAATTTTTTTTGTAAAGATTTATTTTTTATTTATTTCTCTCCCCTTCCCTGCCCCCTCCAGTTGTCTGCTCTCTGTGTCCATTCGCTGTGTGTTTTTCTGTGTCTGCTTATATTTTTATCACCAGCACCTGAAATCTGTGTCTCGTTTTTTTGTTGCGTCATCTTGCCGCGTCATCTCTCCGTATGTGCAGCGCCATTTCTGGGCAGGCTACACTTCGCGCTGGGTGGCTCTCCTTACAGGATGCAATCCTTGCACGTGGGTCTCCCCCATGTGGGGGACAGCCCCGTGTGGCAGGGCTCTCCTTACACACATCAGCACAGTGCATGGGCCAGCTTATCACACGGGTCAGGAGGCCCTGGGTTTGAACCTTGGACCTCCCATGTGGTAGGCAGACTCCCTATCTGTTGGGCCAAATCCGCTTCCCTTAATAGAATTTTAAGTTATAAATTTCTTTCTAATCATTACTTTAGTAGTATCACACATATTATTATTTGTTATGTTTTAACTATCATTCAGTTCAAAATATTTTCTAATTTATCAGTTACTGAGAAAGGGGTGTTAAAATATCCAACTATGGTTGTGGATTTATTTCTTTCCCCTTTTAGTACTGCTTCATGCAATTCAGAACTCTCTTATTAGGTACGTAATATTTGAGACTGTTTTGTTTTCTTGAAGAATGAACACTTTTACTATTACAATAATGTTGTTGTCTCTGGTAATACACCTTGACTTGAAGTCTACTCTGTTATTAATATGGTTATTTCTTAAGTTAACATTTACATGTATCTTTGCTCTTACTTATACTGTCAATTAATCTGTATATTATAGCATGTTATTTTGTAAAGAGAATCTATCCCTGCCATTTATTTGGAATTCTTGGTCCAATTACATTTAATATAACTATTGATATAGTCAGCTTTATTTCTACCATCTTGCTATTTTTTATTCTTTTTTTTCCCTTTTTTTCTTTTCTGCAGTCCCTTGGGTTAATCAGATTTTTTTAGTATTCCATTTTATCTCCTCTGGCTTTTTAGCCAAATCTCTTTATTTAGTGATTGCTGTAGTGATTATAATATGCCCTGAACTTATCCCAGCCTTCCTTAAATTAATATTATAAGACTTAACATAAAATAAAGGAAACTTACAACAGTATATTTCCATTTATCCACTTTCCATTGTTTGTGCTATTGTCATTTCACTTGTACTTATATTAATAGACATTATAGAGCCCAAGATACACTATTACTTTTGCTCTGAACAGTCTGTTTCTTTAATGATACTGTTCCACTGTCTTCTGGCTTCCATTGCTTATTTTGCTTTTTAAAGCAGTTTTATTGAGGTATATTCTCATACCGTATAATCTATCCAAAGTGTACAATCTGACTTCCATTGTTTTTGATAAAAAGCGAATCATCATTAGTCTTCTGTATGTAATGTGTCTTTTTTTCCCATCTGGCTGCTTCTGAGATTCTTTGTTTTGGTTTTCAGCAGTTTGACTGATGTGCCTATGTGTAGTTGTCTTTGTGTTTATCTTGCTTGGATTTTGTTGAGCTTTTTGGATTATTGGGTTGATCTTTTTCAAGAAATTTGGAATATATTCAGCCACTATTTCCCCAAATAATTATTCTGTCCCATTCTCTCTTTCATCTTCTCCAGGTGAATGAGGCTCTGTTCTCTCTCTCTTATTTCTTAATATATTTTTCTGCTTTTGCTTCAGTTTAAATAGTTAATATTGACCTGTTCTCAAGTTCACTGATTTTTCTTCTTTCACTCACAATCTGCTTTTAAGCCCTTTCAGTGATGATTTTGTTTTAATTTCAGGTATTTTGTTTTTTCAAATTTAGATTTTCCTTTGGTTTTCTTTCATGGATTCCATTTCTCTGCTGATATTCCTTATCTGTCCACTCATTATATCCATGTTTTCTTTTAAATTGCGAATTTTATAATTGCTGTTTTAATGTCCTTTCCTACTAATTCCAATACTAGGTCATCTCTCGGTTTGTTTTGTTGCCTGTTTTTAATTCTTATTATGGGTCACACATTCCTGCTTCTTCACATATCTTATACTTCATTGTGTGTTGATATATTGTAAAGAGGTTAGATTTTTGTCAAGAATGTTGCATTTTATTCTGGCAGGCAGGTAATTTGTTGGCAGAGCGCTTTTATCTTGTCAAGACATGGTTTTGGATTTTGTTACAGTGAGAGTAGCGTAACCCTTACTGTGTAGGATGTCGTCCCTCTTTTAAGGTTTATTTTTTATTTACTTCTCTCCCCTTCCCCCTCCCTTATCTGCTCTCTGTGTCCATTTGCTGTGTGTTCTTCTGTGACTGCTTCTATCCTTATCAGCGGCACCAGGAATCTGTGTCTCTTTGTTGTTGCGTGGTCTTGCTGCGTCAGCTCTCTGTGTATGCAGCACCATTCCTGGGCAGCCTGCACTTTCTTTCACGCTGGGCGGCTCTCCTTATGGGGCGCACTCCTTGCGCGTGGGGCTCCCCTATGTGGGGGACACCACTGCGTGGCACGGCACTCCTTGCGCGCATCAGCACTGCGCGTGGGCCAGCTCCACACGGGTCAAGGAACCCCAGGGTTTGAACCGCGGACCTCCCATGTGGTAGGCGGACACCCTATCCATTGAGCCACATCCGCTTCCCTTTACTCATGCGATGTGCCATTTCTTGTTTGCACCTAAATACCCAAGTCGTTCAGCAAGGTCCAATTTAATTGCTGAATAACCTCCAGAGTCTCTACTTAAGCTCCCAGCTTCTTAGCAGCTGTTATTTGCTAGGCCCCAAGGAATTTTGGCTGGTACATCCAAAGCTTAACTGTCAGCCAAGGTAACCCACCTGCACAGATTCCTGGGTCTCTTTCTATCTTCAACTCCTTCCTGTTAAGGTGCTTCAGCTATCCTGAACTGTCTCCACTCAGCAAGAGCAGGGCCTTCACTTTTCTTCAATGCCCCCAAAAGAGAGCTAGGGAGAACGTGGAATTCGCCGGGTGTGCTTCTCCTCATTCAAGGATCGTGACGTTATGCTTTCTGTTTTCCAAGGCCTGAACAGTTGCTTCATGTATTGTGTCCAGTTTCCTAGTTGTTTACAGTGGGGGTGGAGAAGTGAACAGATGATGCCTGTTACCTTCATGACCAAAACTGGAAGTCTAGTCTCCTTTTAAAAATACATTTTCATTTTAACCAAATTGCCAAACAGGTAATCTTTTATTAGTCATATAATTAACATAGTTTAGGATATTCCTCAGTTCATGTCGTCTTTTCTTAACCTTTCATTTCACGCCTATGTTAATGCAAACCAAGCTCGAGTCAGTCCCTCAACCTCCTACACTCCCAGCCGCCACAAGAGGAGTTATGAAGATGACGAAGACACGGATCTTCAGCCCAGCAAGCAGAAAGAGCAGCATGCAGGTGCCAGACCAGCAGGTAGTGTGTGCCAGCAGCTTTCCTCCAGACTGCTCTCTTGCAGGAGATTTGTTTCCACAATTCATTGTTTTCAAACACAGCTTTAGATCAGGGCTCCTAATATTTTTGTTTCATGGCCCCATTTGCCAGTCACGTGAAAACTACAAACCCCTTACTCAGTCCACACTACACTGTATTATTTAATAAATAGATCACACCCGCGGCAGCACATCTCCACAAGAATAATGTTTTTTTGCATTTCAATTCAAGCTCACAGACCCTTACTAAGAACCTCTGCTCTAGATTTAGGAAAAAGCAGTAATGTGGCAACCTTGCCTTTAAGTTTATCAGACTTAGAAACAGTTCTGAGAGTTTTTACAGTACTTTTTGCTCAGACTGTACTTGAGAACTAAACTGTCAGTTGTCATTTCTTGAGAAGTGGCTGCTGTGCTGAAAGTTTTTAAGATTCTCAAATGGTGAACTGGAAAAGACCTCTGTCTTTCTTCATATTTATTTTTATCCCAGCTCTTAAGCCAAATAAAAGTGTAGCGTACTCTCCCCTAAAAATTACTTTATTTTTCTCTGGAAACTTTTTTTTTTTTAATTTTCTTTTTGCAATCGTTAAAAAGACTAAAACTATCAGAGGACAAACATGAACTAGTGGTACACTCTATGATTTATTTCTAAACTTTAAAAGCAGATATCCCTTAGAAATTCACAGTTCTGTTTGTTGTATTTATATCAATTTGTAGTGGTTTATTTTCTAAAACATGCTTAAAATACAACTCATTCTGATTAATGCCAGGAGACCAAAGGTTGATATTTTGTAAAAACATGAGAAATTTTCAGAAACAGCATATGTCATTATTGATTTCACCAGTCATAGCTTTATGAGCAATTTCTTTATTATGATAGATAGATTCTTTGTTTTTATTTCTCCTTTATATGCCAGTCACTTTCTCATTAACACCTTTAATCAGAGGTCAGGTTACAAGGAGAAGGGGTAAAACAAATCAGTCTTGATAATTGGTATTTTTTAAGATTGAGTAGAAAGGGCAAATTTAATGATCAGTGGTAAACAGATTCACTAATGAATGTCTTGTAGCCATATATTCTTCTACTTTATAACCCCATATTACTTTGTTTCCTCAGTGCTAAGGCATATTTTAAGGTTTTAAAAATTGGAATGTTTACAATGCATACAAATGTGGTAGTATACTTTCTTTTTCTCTGCTACCTCCATATGGTTATTAAAATTAATGATATATCTTAATATAAGTG
This sequence comes from Dasypus novemcinctus, assembly GCF_030445035.2. Lineage (NCBI taxonomy): Eukaryota > Metazoa > Chordata > Mammalia > Cingulata > Dasypodidae > Dasypus > Dasypus novemcinctus. The sequence continues at coordinate 18,131,325 of NC_080678.1, forward strand.
ACATCTTAGAATCCAGGAAGTATAGTAATTCTCTTTTTTTATCATGTAGGCAGTTGATGCTCCTTTCTGATTTTTTCCCTTTCGTTTGAAAGTCATGCTGTTGGGCTTTCTATACATTTGAGTGCATCCTTTATGTAAAGTTTAACGTGTTTGCTCTTTCCTAGGTAATCTTTCAGGATATATATATTTTTTAACTTTTTAATTTTGAGATAAGTAGAGATTAACATGCCTTTGTAAGAAATAATACAGAGAGATCTTCTGTACCCTTCACCCAGTTTCCTGCCATAGCAGCATCTCGCCTAATTACAGTAGATTATTGTAACTAGGAAATTGGCTTCAGTACAGTCTACTGCCTTTAAGTCGATGTCACTATTAATACATGCACCCGTTTGTATGTGTGTGTTTAGTTCTGTGTAGTTTATTACATGTGGATTCGTATGAACACCATAGGCCAGTATAGGGCAGGTTCTCACAGCCAGGGTCCCCATGGGGGGCCCTTTTATGACCACCTCCCCAAGTTCCTAACCCTCTGGCAACCACTGATCTGTTTTCCATGTCTATGATTTTTGTCATTTCAAGAATGTTATATAAATGGAACCATACATACCTCATGACTTTTTTCACTCGGCTTAATTCCCTTGAGATCCATTCAAGTTATTGTTTGTATCTATCCTTTATTCCTTTTTATTGCAGAGTAGTATGGCAGGCGGTATTTTAATTCTGATTAGTTATCAGCCCTAAATTTTAACTGCTTCAAGAGATATGCTATCTCTTCATCTCTGTGTCCCCAGCAGTAGTCTGACTCCTGGTACATGGGTGTTAATAAAGATTGCAGATGAATTTGTCACTGTATTGTTTTTTTGTCGTTTTTTTTCCCTGTCTGTTTGCGTCATTGTCTTTTTGGTGTATTGCTTTGTGGTGTGAAGGCCTGTGCCTCTCCGCACCGTGCAGGTCAGGGGCGCTTTTATTCTTTTTTTTTTTTTTTTTTACCAGGAGGTCCCGGGGATCGAACTCCAGGTCTCTGTGTGGTAAACAGGAGCTCAGTTGCTTGAGCCATAGCCGCTTCCCTATTCTGCTTAGATCAAAGATGTCGAAGTAACTATATTGAATATTAATTTTTAGAAGTACTGACACAAAATTAATGGGGGAATTTTTGGCCATTTACTGGAGGAAAGATCATTTAAATTTTTCAGATCTTTGTGTTTATCTTTGTTCTCTTTTATGTAAAACAGAGGGCTTTGTTAGTATGTTATTTCCTTTAAAACGGTAACAACTTGGAACTTTGTGAATTCAGAAGCCTCATTTATATCGAACTTGAAAGGCACTTGAGGGATATTATTTTTCTCCAGGAAGCCTTAGAAATTACTAAATGAAATGGTATTCTTTATTTTAGGAAGTATTGGAAGTCTTCAATGGTCAGGAGAGCCAAAACGTTTAGAAACTGAAGCTTGCACTGGACAACAACTGAGCTCCCTGAACCTCTCTTATCCTTTTGATTTGAACTTTCCCCTGCCAGGAGAGAAAGGTCCTGCATGCCTTGTAAAGGTAATAAAACTGTTCATTCACCTGACCTTGACAGATGTGTTGTGTGTCTCAGAAATGAAAATAGAGAGCTCATCATTTTTATTAGTGTTTTATTACTACTGAAATAAATAACCAAAAACTTAGTGACTTAAAACAACATAAATGTATTATTTTATATCTCTGTGGGCTAGAATCTTGATTGGAGTCTCATTGGGGTAAAAGCAAGGTGTCAGCGAGGCCACATTCCTATTTGAAAGCTGTAGGGGAAGATTTGTTTCTTTGCCTTTTCCCACACTTCATGAGACCACCTTCATTCCTTAGCTCCTGACTGTGTTTCTACATCTCCCAAAGCCAGCAAGTCTGACCATGTTTCCAAGGTCACATTTCCCTCTGACAGCCAGGAAAGGGTCTCCAGTTTCAAGGACAGGTGTGATTATATTGAGCTCAATGAGATAATCCAGGATAATCTTCCCATCTCAAGGTCCTTAACTTAATCACATCTACAAAGTCCCTTTGGCATGTAAGATAACAGATTCACAGGTTCCAGGGATTAGGACTTGGACATCTTTGGGAGGCCATTATTCTGCCTACCACAGCATTTAAGACTCCCAAGAATATTTCAAACAAAGGAGTAGGGCGCAAGCTGGAACAGCTTTTTGGTTCATGTCTACTTTCTTCTTCATTTATCTTCCTAATGTCTTCATTTTCACCATTCTTTATCTTTCAGAATCCAAATTTCACTTGTTTGTAAATAAAATAGAAGGGGAAAAAAAGCTCCTGATACTTTTGTTCTATTTTGCTTTTTCTGTTTTTTGGGTTTTTTTTTTACATTGGTAGGTAAACAAGTAATGTTAAGTTTCAGAATGACAATTGAGAATTTTCATTCTTATTTTATGGTTGTAACTTAAATGGAACTTCAGTTATATGGCACGAGGGCTGGAATTAACACTCTTTCCTGCCATTCTTCTGTCAGATCAAATCATACCAATTCAGACTTTGGTAGTTACTAAAGTCCATTGTGATAGACAACTTTGAAAGTTTGTTTTCTATTGTGAAAAAGTTCACGGTCACCCTGGGTTTTGTGTTGGATCTACTAATGTTGCAGAGTTTATGAATAAGCCCTAAATTAAGAATCCTGTTTGTTTCTCCCCTCCCCCTTCTTTTGTTGTGGTTAATAGATTTTGAGATAATACATGTTTCTAGACTTACTTCAGGCCTTCTTTGGGAAAAGTTTTTTTCTTTAAGGTAGTGTGGTACGTTGCCAACAATCATACCACCTGGGTATGGCCTGGGAGTCAGGAGTCCTATGCTTTTTAGTGTTTAACTTTCTTGCTAACTTGCAGAGTGACTTGGGGCAAGTATTATATCTCTTTTGGTCTCAATTCATGAGACAGGAGTTGCTTTAGATATCCTTAAGTTTCACTTCCTGATGTAAAATGCTAAGATATTTTAATTTTCACTTTCTCTCCAGATGAAACCTTAATTTTGGGGCATCATTTAGTCCTAACAGCTTGATTTTGTGTGGTCTCTTGTTAGGTCTATGAAGATTGGGATCGTTTCAAAGTAAACGATGTTCTTGAGTTATATGGCATACTCTCTGTGGATCCCGTGCTAAGTATACTGAATAATGATGAAAGGTGAGTATATTTGTTCTTTTTTGGGTAACAAATTTTTATCTAATCTCAAACTTTCTGAAAAAATTATAGGAATGGTTATAAAGAACTCCCTTTTATCCTTTACTCATATTCACCAGTGGTTAATATTATGCCTCATTTGCTCTATCATTCACTTGTTCTCTCTCTATATATACATTTTTTTCGGAAACACTTGAGAGTAACTTGCAGACATCATGCCTTTTTACTCCAAAATATGTTCCTCTAAGTATTTCCTAAGAAGAATGACTTTCTCTTCTGTAATCAAGAGTACAGATATCAAAATCAGGAAATTTAACATGAATACACAATACACTAACCCATAGTCCATATTCAAATTTCACTCAGTTAAATCTTTTCTAGCAATTTTTTTTCCTGGTTCAGCATCAAATAGGACACTCATTACAGTAACGTAGAACAATTCCTGAGCCTTTCTTTGTATTTCATGACCTTGGTACTTTTGAGAAGAATACCATCTTGTCAGTTATTTTGTAGAATGTTTCTTAGTTCAGGTTTGTATGATATTTTCTCATGGTTAGATTCAAATTATGCAGGAATGCCACAGAAAAAAATGCATCCTTAATGCATAGCGTCAGGGGCACGCGATGTCAGTGTGTCCCATCACTGCCAATGTTGATTTTGGCCACTTGGTCAAGATGATGTCTACCAGGTTTCTAACCTGTAAAGTTACTCCTTTTTATTTCATAATTAAATAATTTGGAGGGAAATACTTTGAGAATTGTAACTATACAATTTCTTAATAAACTTTCATCTACTTATTTTAGCATCAACTGGTGATTCTTGTTTGACCTGATTATTATTGTGGTTTTTAAAGTAATTTATATCAGTATGGACTGGTGGATTCTTATTTTATTCATTATTACTATGATTTATTTTGAGGTGTGAATTTCCCCAGATTTGATTCTTGGAAGCCTCTTGGTTCTTTTTGACTTGACCTTGTTATTTTTGAGCACTTACTGTATGGCACAGGCTGTTTTCAGCTTCATCTTGTACTTCCCATGCTACAGCCATGATACCAGCCATTTTTCAAGAACACCAGGTTCATTTAGGGAGGAGCTGTATTTAAAAAGTCAGGATTTGAGGACCAGATGTGCTTGGGTGTTTCTGGGGTAACGTTGCTCCGAGGTCCTTTCCACATCTTAGCCAGCAAATACACGCACACACACCTGGGGATGCTCGTGTATACATGTAAGCACTTTTACATTCACACATGTACAAACACATATGTGGGCTTAGAAACAGGAAAAGTTAGATGTGCATTAAACGTCATGAATTGATACTGTATTTCCAAGTCTGCATCAGCACCACTGGTTTCATTCTAATCTCCCTCCTTTCCACATTTGGAACTCCCTTTCCTAGCAGAAAGAAACTTGGCTTCCATTATCCTCACCAGACTTACTTGTTCATTTCTATAGCACATTTAAGGTAATTTCAGAATTGATAAACTGTATCACTGCAGAAGGCAGACGTGGTAACTCAAATTCAATATTTGTTTATGGTTCTTTTTTACTTTAGAATGAGATTATATAATTAGTGCTATTACGTTGAAAGTTACTTGGGTGAGTTCTTTTTTCCCCCTATGGTGTGGACTTGTTATTCATAACATATTTGATACATAGTTAGGTTCTGATTGTATTTCACTTTAGAGATTTTTTCCTCCACCCTTATGGTTTAATTTTTCCTTTTTTTTTAGTATTAAAACATTGACATTGTTGCTAAAGTCCAAACTTTACAAAAAGATAAACTAAAGTGTCATTCCCTGCTATCCTCATCCCTTCTTCCCTGCCCATCATGTATAGGGGGATCACCCTCAGCTTCTGATTTATCTTTCCTGTGCCACTTCTAAGTAACATAATCATGTACATGTATATTGTATGCTCCATTTTTTCTTATATAGAAGGAAGCATAGTTATTTTAGTTTCCAGTGCTAAAGCAAATACATTGAGTTAGCTTAAACAACAGGAACTTACTGGCTCATCGTTCTGAGGCTAGGAGAAGTTCAAAATCAAGGCGTCAGCAAGGCAGTGCTTTTTCCCTAACACTGGTGTTCTTGGTTCTTGGCTTTTCTGTCACTTGGCCATTCACCGGGTGGCCTCTTCTGGCTTCACTGTTGCCTTGGCTTCCAGCTTCTGGCTTTCTCTTTCTCTGTGGCCTTCTCCAAAAGGCTTCTAGTAATAGGATTAAGACCATCCTGATTGAGTTGGGCCACACCTTAATTGAAGCATCCTCATCTACAGGTCCTGTTTCCAAGGGCTCACACTCACAGGAAAAGATTACATTTAAGGTCTTGTTTTCCTGGGTACAGAACTCCATGCCATCACACTAGTGTATGTACTCTTTCACTTAGCGTTTTTTGTTTTCCACTTGGAATCCATGTAACTTCAGAGAGTTCTTCCTCATTGTATTTTTGTGTTTTGTTTTGAAGTTGCCAAAAGAAAGGTATCATATTCACCTTTAAGGGAGTACTCTTTTTGAATATTGGGTATTCATCTTGGCTTCTCTATAGGAAGAACTTATTTTTTTCTCATTAGGGTGCAGAATAAAAATTTTAAACAACTTTAAATAAACTTAAGTAATACTTTCTTGTTAACAGTATACAGAATTGCTTATCTTGGCCTTTTCTGGTTGTAATGGTTTCCTACTTCATTTGCTTCATTAGAGAGACACTTGAGTGTCTGGGTTAAGTGCGTAGATTGGAGCCAGATGGCCTAGGTTGGAATACTGGTTTGGCCACTTACTAGCCGTGGGACTTTGGGCTTGCTTTTTTTTTTTTTTACACTTTCATTAAAGTTAATAGATCACAAAAGAACGTTAGATTAAAAAACATTAAAAAGACATAAGAGGTTCCCATATACCCCACTCCCCCACCCCCTCACCCCATTGCTTTTGTAAATTGTATTTTCTTGAAGATATATACATGACAAAAAAAAGTTTTATTAAAAAATACAGGAGGTTCCCATATATCCCCCACTCCCCTGCCCCACTCCACCCACACCAACAACCTCCGCCATCATTATGGCATACTCATCGCACTCGGTGAACACATTTTGGAGCACTGCTGCACCACATGGATAATAGTTTACCCTGTAGTTCACACTCTCCCCCAGTACATTCAGTGGGTTATGGCAGGATATATAAAGTCTAGCATCTGACCCTGCAATATCATTTAGGACAACTCAAAGTTCCAAAAATACCCCCACATCACATCTCTTCTTTCCTCTTGCTGCCCTCAGCAATTTACTTTTACTTTGGCCTGGTTTCCTAATTGTAAAATGAGGGCAGTTGTGAAGGTTGAATGAACTTTTGTGTGTAAAGTGTAGAACACTGTCCAGCACTTGGGAAACGCCATGTAAAAGGTTATCTTCATTCTTATATTAAATGAAAACAGTAATGCCAATTTATTAATCTGTAGAATCAGGGTATAAAGTCTGGAGATTAAAAACATTTAATTCACTTGTTTCAATCTCTCAGTAAACCTACCACTTACTAATTTAGTAAACCTGAAAAATTCCAATTTACTTTCATTGCTTGTGCACACATTATTCATGGGAGGTATCATGTAAGAATAAAATTTAGGACAAACAGCATTATAGAGGTGATGCGTTCTGCACACACTAAGCACTGAACAGATGGATTTTGAGAAAAAGACCCAGCTTTGGAGATGTCCTCTGAAGGATTTCATGTCCCAGCTGAGCGCTCAAGACAGAACATCTGTGTTTTGAAACAACTAAGCCTTTTGAGTGACATACTAAATCCCATTTCTTGCATTTCTAGCCCACTGAGTAAAATCTTATTGTTCTTGAAGAATAGAATAAATACGTTATATCATGTTATATATCTAGTGTGAAATCTGTGTGGTATAATATTTTAGAATAAGGAGCGGTTTTTAGTTTGTACAAGTGGAAGTGTTCTTGGTTTGGATTCTGATTTTTTATCTCGAAAAATGCATTTTTTTTTGTATCTATACAATTTCTCTATCTGCAAACTGAATCTTTGTCATCCCTCTATAGGGATGCCTCTTCCCTGCTAGATCCAATGGAATGCACAGACACAGCTGAGGAACAGAGAGTGCACAGTCCTCCTGCTTCACTAGTGCCAAGAATTCATGTGGTTTTAGCTCAGAAATTACAGCATATCAATCCATTACTGCCTGCTTGCCTTAACAAAGAGGAGAGCAAAGCCTGTAAGTACAAGTCTTAAAGCCAAGGCCGCCATAGACTGTCCTGAACATGTGCCGGAGCTCCCTGGAGCATGAGCTCATAGTGGGATGGAAAGGGTCAGGGCCTTATTTGTCAGAGCAAGTTGCTCTAGGAATCTCCATTTCTTTGCCTCACTTTTTCTCTTACCTTAGTCCTCTTCATTGAAATGAAGGGGTGTTAGAAAACTTATTTTTAAGGTTAACATCATTAATTAACCAGTATTTTAAGCCTATATTAGTCTTTTATTAAATGGTATGCTTTATTCCATAGAGTTATATTTCTTACCATAAAACATTTGCAGAGAGGAACTGTATGTGTATTCTGAATTAGATCTTCCTTCTCCAGTTATTTCCAGTTTCATGTCTGAATTATCTCCAGTCAGAGCAGAACTACTTGGGTTCCTCACTCATGCCCTTTTGGGAGATGGCTTGGCTGCGGAATACCTTATATTGCATCTCATCTCTACAGTGTAAGTGTTGTGTTCCTGGTGAGAATTAAGGGAGTTTGGTGTTTTGTAGAAAGTGGAAAACAGTAGGAATATTTCTGAGGCAGTTCATGTGTTTATCAGGCTTCATCTTCAAGTGGTTTTCTTTTGTTTATTATAACAAGTATTATAACTAATTGCAAATTCCTTTTTTTCAGCTTCTCTCACAACTTCACATTTAGCATTTTGATTATGCCCTCTTAAATTCTAGAGCCAAAATGGCAAGAAAATGAGCTTCTCTAAATCCTTGCATTCTAGATTCTCTTTCCTTACATCCCAAGTGGAGGTACATTGTGTGCACATTGATCTTATAAGCTGACTTTAGCACTTCACCCTGTGACTCATCAATTTTTTTTTTCTGATTTCAGAAGTATGCTCCTTCAATAAGTTCTAAGAGCATAAAGAAGAAATCCCCTTAATCTCATCTTTTCGAGATAGCTCAGTTAACATTTTGTTACATGGTCATATCATCCTTTTTTTTTTACATTGAACATTTCTATGTACATCTCAGTTATACTCAAAACCCAGGTCTGTATTTTGCTTTTATCATTTGATATATATTAAACATTCATCATAGTTCTTTACAAACGTTTTAATGACTACACAGTATTTCATTATAGACAGTTGTACCATACTTGAGCCATTTCCTGAAATGGTAGGATTTCCTAGCTTCTCTCTATTATTAATAAATGCAATAAACATCTCTATACCATAAATCTTATCTTTCCTAGGCTAGGACCTGAAACAATAGTATATAAGGATTGAGAATACAGGCTAGAACCAAATTACCAGGGTCAAATCCTAGCTCTGCCACTTCCTGGCTCTGTGACAAGCATATTCCTTACATTTTTGTACCTCTGATTTTTTCATCTTTAAAACAGAGATAATCGTACCTACCTCAAGAGTTTTGGAAATTAAATGACGAAGCATTTAAGCACGCAGAGCAGTCCTTGGCTTATGGACAGCACTTACATATAAGTGTTGGCTATTATTTTTATTGCTGTCATTCTGATAAATACCTGGTCAGAATATTAACTGCCTTATTTTTAATGACAGTGTTAAGCTAAGTTTTGTTTATTTGCTTCTTGGTGGGAATCATTTGGTATCTTATTGATTTATTTATTTTTTTCCAGATATACAAGAAGAGATGTTCTTCCCCTAGGAAAGTTTACAGTTAACTTGAGTGGTTGCCCACGGAATAGCATCTTTACAGAACACTTATACCGAATCATTCAACATCTTGTTCCAGCAGTAAGAGCAATATAAATATATATTATAAACCTGAGCACACTTTAAAAACCTATCTAATTGTTTTCATTCAACCCAAACATTTAACTGTGAGATTTGAATAAATTGTATTTAAGGGGAAACAAAGCCTTTTAGGTTACATAATTTAAAATGTACTTTTCCCTAATTATTTCACTTTTCTTTTATTGTCTGAGCACAAATTTCTGTAATCTAGTAATTAGCATGATTGTAGTAATTCCCTTAAAATTATACCATCTATTGGTAAAATCTATTTGTGTGGTAGCAAGATCTTGGGAACCAGGGAGATTGATTCTAATTGGTCATATGACTTGAAATGCTGATCAGCTCTTATTTAGAGACTTAAGAGATTGGAAATGATTATTCATTTGACCAATATTTATGGAGTGCCTATTAAGTGCTTGGCATTATTCTAGACCCTCAGGAAACAGCAATGGACCAAATAGACCATCAGTTCTCTTATTCTTAGGACTCACTATCACTCTTAAAAATTATTTGAGCTGTTGTTTATATGGGTTATTTTTATCATTAATTGACCATAAGAAATTAACATTGAAATATATTAAAACATTAATTCATCAATTAAAAGTAATAAACCAATTACTTATGAACAGTGTTTTTGATGAAAAACAACTAACTTCCTAAACAAATATACTACTGATAAAGTGGCATTACTTTACATTTTTGCAAATCTCTTTAACATCTGGCCTAATAAAAGACTGCTGGATTTTCATATCTGTTTCTGCATTCAGTCTGTTGCAGTGTGATAATTTGATAGAAGTACATGAAGGTGAGCTGGCCTCACATGTTGGAAAAGTAGTTGGCAAAAGTAGGAGTGTTTTAATAGCCTTTTCAGATAATTGGATATTATTCTCTGATCCTGTATCACAACTGTCCACATGGCAGTTTCCTGAAGTGTGAAATCTGAAATCATAGCAACCAACTTTTCATATTCTGCTATATTGAAATCCATTGGTCTGTCTTATGCATTGAATTTTTTGCCGTGCATGAGTTTGACCTCTTGGACCTTAAGAGGGTCTTGGTCAGTTTCTGGGGTTCCCTGGACCACGTTTTGACATTGCTGAATTAATCAAATCCTTTGCCCTCATGGAATGGACATTTTTGTGGTAGAAGATGGACAACTAACAACTAAATACATGTTAAGTCATGTTCAGTACCATTACAAGGTTGGGCAGCAGGCCAGGTTGGGGTTGCTGATGCATACAGTGTGGCCAGGGAAGGCCTTGCTGAGAAGGGTGGTCATCAAGGAGAGGCCTGATGGAAGTGCCAGAGCACATCAAATGTTTACCTTGGTCAGAGTGTCCATCCTTTGTAGAGAAAACAAGTGACAAGACTCCGAGGCTGCAATGTGCTTGAACAAAAAGCAGAGAAGCCAGTGTGTTGGGTGTGGGATGAGCATTGGGGGGATTGGTATGAGGTGAGACCAGAGATGCAGCCAAGGACCACTCAGAGCTTGTGAGACCAAGATTTAAGTAGAACATACTTGAGATATGAATATATTTTTAACTGTGAAAGTTATGTGAGAATGCTCTTAAAGGTTATAGCAGGGTAAGGTATTTCCTTTTTGTTCTTTTTTTATGTATAACTTTGTACTGGCTTTTCTTTCTATTTTTAACATAGCCCATTCCTTTATGACTCTTGTGTTTATGTTTAGCTAGCACTGTGACTTCTAAACACTTGTCTCTTTCAAGTCTCATTTAGTTTCCACAGCAGATTAGTGAGAGATAGGAGTGACTTGCTTATGTTTATATGGCAGAGCTGAGGCTCGATCCTGCTCATGGCCACCTTTTCTTTTTGTTTTTAATTTTTATTTTGAAATACTTTCAGATTTACAGGACAGTTATAAAAACAGTACAAATCCCATACGGAGAACTCCCTGTCATTGCAGACAACCAGAACCACAATTTTAACATTTTGCCACGTTTGCGTTATCATTTCATCTGTCTTTACATTAGTCTATCCATCTGTCAGTCCATTTTTCTGAACGCCTGAGTGTAGGTTGTGTACATCATGCTCACTGAACTCTGATATTCCCATGTACATTTCCTAAGAACAATGATAGTCACTAATTTCTAACCACCTTAAGTGCAGTTTTAAAATTCAAGAAATATAACATTGATGATATAAAGCCTACTTATATTTTATTTCATATGCCCCAACAATGTTCTTTCTTTTTCCCCCAACAATGTTATTTTGAGCCTTCTGTGCTCATTTTAGATCCCATCCAGCATCATGCATTGTTATTGATTGTCATTGTCTCCTTAGTTGTTTTTTTTTTTTTTTTTTTTTGGTGGCACATATATTAAACATAAACTTGCCCATCTCAGCTCCCAAGCACACCATTCAGTGGGATTAATCACATTCACTATGTACTTTCACTACATTCCATTATTAAAAATTTCCCATTTCTGCAAACAAATGCTACACCCATTTTGCATTAACTCCCCATTCCCCTCTTCCCTAACAAACTGTACTCTAATTTCTGTCTCTGTGAGTTTGCATATTCTCCTTTACTTTCTTTGTAGTTGCCTTAGGGCTTAAATTTAACATCCTATTAGGATTTAAATTTAACATCCTACTAAATCTGTAACAAGTTTTTACTTTGATACCAACTTCATTTGAATAGCATACACAAACTATGTTCCTATACCCCTCAAATCCCCCACCTTTATTTAGATCTTGCCACAATGTACAAGTTTATACATTGAGTCCAAAACCAAAGATTTCTCATTACATTTTACGCATTGCCTTTTAGATCCTCCAGGAAGTAAAAGGTGTTGTTACACATTAAAATTACAGTACTGCTGTAATTTTATATTTACCCATCATCCTTTCTAGAGATGTGTATGTTTTCCTGTGACTTTGATCTATTGTCTATTGTCTTTTTCTTTCAACCTGCAGAATTCTCTTTAGCATCTCTTAGAGGGCCTGTCTGATGGTGATGAACTGCCTCAACTTTCGTTTGTCTTGGAATGTCTTAATCTCTCCCTCTTTTTTTTTAAGATTTATATTTTATTTATTTATCCCCCCTGCCCACGATCCTTATTTGCGCTCACTGTGTCCATTTACTGTGTGATCATCTTCTCTTTAGGAGGCACCAGGAACCAAACCTGGGCCACATCACTTGAGCCAGCTCAGCTTCCTGCTTTGTTCTCTCATTGTTTTTCCTCTGTGTCTCCTTGTTGCATCAGCTCACTGCGTCTACCTGTTGTGCCAGCTCACTGTCTTGCTTTGTCTTCTTCAGCAGGCACCAGGAACTGAACCCAAGGACCTCTCGTGTGGTAGGCAGGAGCTTAATCGCTTGAGCCACATTTGCTTCCCTCTCCCTCATTTTTATTTTTTTTTTATTTTTTTTATTTTTTTTTAAAGATTTATTTTTATTTATTTAATTCCCCTCCCCTCCCCCGGTTGTCTGTTTTCTGCGTCTTTTTGCTGCGTCTTGTTTCTTGTTTCTTTGTCCGCTTCTGTTGTCGTCAGCGGCACGGGAAGTGTGGGCGGCGCCATTCCTTGGCAGGCTGCTCCCTCCTTCGCGCTGGGCGGCTCTCCTTATGGGTGCACTCCTTGCACGTGGGGCTCCCCTACGCGGGGGACACCCCTGTGTGGCACGACACTCCTTGCGCGCATCAGCACTGCGCATGGGCCAGCTCCACACGGGTCAAGGAGGCCCGGGGCTTGAACCGCGGGCCTCCCATGTGGTAGACGGACGCCCTAACCACTGGGCCAAAGTCCGTTTCCCACTCCCTCATTTTTAAAAGAGACTTTCACTAGATACAGAATTCGTGGTTGGCAGTTTATTGCTTTCAGCACTTTAAATATTTCTTCCCACTGCCTTCTTGCCTTCCAAGTTTCCCATGAGAAGCTGGCACTTAATCTTATTGAGCCCTCCTCGTATATGACACATTACTTTTCTTTTGCCTTTCAAATTCTCTTTATTTTTGGCATTTGAAAGTTTAAAACATGACATGAGTTGGGTCTATTTGATCCTGTTTGGAGTTTGTTGAGTGTCTTAGATATAGATGTTTATGTCTTTTGTTAAATTTGGGAAGTTTTCAGCTGTTACGTCTTGAATATTCTTTCTCTTCTCCTTCTTGGACTTCCACAAGTATATTGATATGCTTTGTGGCATCCCACAGCTTTCCTCGACTCTGTTCACTTTCTCCATTCTTTTTTCTTCTTAGATTGGATGATTTCATTTGTCTTAAAATTCGCTGTTTCTTCTGCTACCTCTTATGTGCTGTTGAATCTCTATAGATAATTTTAAATTTCTGTTACTCGGTTTTCAGCTCTGGTTCCTTTTCATAATCTCCATCTCCCTACTGATACTCTTCTTTTGTGTTCATCTGTCATTCATCTGGTTTCCTGTAGTTCTTTGTCCATGTTTTCCATTAGTTCTTCGAGCATAGTTAGGATCATTTTTTATAAGTCTTTGGTCCTCCTCATTGATGGTTCTAATGCTTTAATCTTCTCTTTTGCCTGGGATATCATTTTCTGCTTCTTTGTTTTTTAATCTTTTGTTGAAACCTGGACATTTTGATGTTTTAATGTGGTATTGCTGGAATTTAGACTCTGGTGTCTGTTTCTTAAGCTTGTATCCACCTAGTAGTAACTCAGGGTTACTCTGCTTCCTCCAGAGCTCCATGAGATCCTACTGCTCTTAAGTAGCCTTCTTCTTGATTTGGCACTTGCCCTGTTATTGTAGTCCTTTGTTTTCTGGAGCTTTGAGAAAGATGTTTATGTCAGTTTTTACTGGTTGTTCTAAATTTCTTTGGGGAACCGGAGCCTTGAAGCATCTCACTGAATGGGGGATCTGAGCCACATTTTGATTTGGCAGGCCCTGCTTTTTTTTTTAAGATTTATTTTTATTTTTTAAATTTATCCCACCCTCCCCTTGTGGCTTACTTGCTGTCTGCTCTCTCTATCCATTCGCTGCTCGTTCTTCTGTGTCTGCTTGACTCCCCGTTTGTTGTGTCGTCTTGCTGCACCAGTGCTCTGTGGGCACAGGCCATCAGCTCTCCATGGGGTGGGCCAGCTGCTTTCACACGGAGGCCCCGGGACGCAAACCTAGACCTCCCGTATGGTAGATGGGAGGCCAGTTGATTGAGTCACAGCCATTTCTCCTGTTTCTTTTTGACAGAGGTGGTTCATTTGTACCTACAGTGTTCTCCCCAAACCCACCCACTTAACCCTTTTTTCTTTGAATCACTGAGCCAAAATAGACAATTCCTCTGGGTTTGGCAGTGTATCTTAACCTCTTTGTCTACAAGCTTCTCCCAATTTCCATTTGCACTCCTACCATACATACTTCTCTTCAGGCTAGAGTGGCAGAAAGAGTGGACTGGCACATAAAACAAATTGAAGAGGGTATTTGAATGGTGGGCTCAGGGAGGTGCAGATGGTTTAGCAGGTATCTTACTCTGTTAATACTGGAGAAGTCAGCATTCAGTCTTGATGGCCTAAATTTATGGTAGCTATTGATGAATGGATATAATTTCAACTTAACATAAAGGAAAAGTAAACCGAACCTCTTCTCCCCACCCCCCCTTTTTTGTCCTTGTTTTTTTAATGTTACATTAAAAAAATATGAGGTCCCCATATACCCCCCACCTCCTTCCTCCCCCCATAACAACAGCCTCCTCCATCATCATGAGACATTCATTGCACTTGGTGAATACATCTCTGAGCACCGCTGCACCTCATGGTCAATGGTCCACATCATAGCCCACACTCTCCCACAGTCCACCCAGTGGGCCATGTTCTCCTCCTTTCTTGATGGATAAAATATTTTGTTCAGATTAGGCTAGAGGTTAAAGAAGTGGCACAACTGGATATTTAATTTATATAAATATCTCAGTTGCCTTTCATTTGTTTTATGTGTAAAGTAAAAATTCTTCAAAAATACTCGCAAATAAATCAATTCATAGAATCAGTGAAATTCTTATTTAGGTTATAGATAGTTTGCTTCTAAGAGCTCAAGGAACCCTGCAGCTCTACTCAGGTGGAAACTTATTGATCATTCTTTATATTAAAAAAAACAACAACAGTATTTAACCTGAAATATAAATTGCCTTGAAACAGAGAAAGGTATTCATTCCTTGTTTATTTAAAAAAAAAATTTCTCTTTGCAGTCTTTTCGTCTGCAGATGACTATAGAGAACATGAACCATTTGAAATTTATTCCCCATAAAGACTATACAGCCAATCGCTTGGTTAGTGGACTCCTCCAATTGCCCAGTAGTACTTCTCTTGTAATTGATGAAACTCTTCTGGAGCAAGGGCAGCTTGACACTGCAGGTGCGTATGTGGATGTTTCCCTCCATTTTCCTCCCCTCCATTCCTAGCCTCCAGTTAAAGCCAAATCTAATAATGACTTTTTTTTTTTCAATTTCTCTCCCCTTCCCCCCTGTTGTCGCTCTCTGTGTACATTCACTGTGTGTTCTTCTACGTCCGCTTGCATTATCCTACGGCACTGGGAGATTGCGTCTCTTTTTTGTTGTGTCATCTTGCTGTGTCACCTCTCCGTGTATGGCGCCACCCCTGGGCGGGCTGCGCTTTTTTCATATGGGGTGGCTCTCCCTGCACACGAAGCTCCCCTACGCAGGGACACCCCTTTGTGCGCCATAACACTGTGCATGGGCCTGCTCACCACACCGGTTAAGAGGCCCTGGGGATCAAACCCTGGACCCCCCATATGGTAGGCGGTCGCTTTATCAGTTGAGCCACATCCACTTCCTAATAATGCCTTTTTAATAGAATATCTGTAGACAGACAAATTCTCACATTCAACTAATATTTAAGATATAGGAATAGATTATAGGTAAATGAATTTGATTAAAGCATGTTTTATAAATTAACTTGTGTACACCAACCATGTTTTGTTGTAGTATTTTATGAAAATAGTACAATAGATTACAAGTAAGCAGCATGTAGACTTGAAGGCTGAAAAGGAGAGGAAGTTGTGCTTTTATGTATTATCTCAAAGAAGTGTAGAAGGAGTTTTTAAATGTTTTTTATCCCCCATTGTGAAGTTAAAAAAAAAAAAGTTCAGAGTATCTGAGAAAAGTATCTAGGAGAGTGGATGATCTGAATTAGCCTCAGTTGTGGAACATATAAAAATTATAAGAAAGCAGATTGCTTTATCTGTGCTGAAATGGAGAGAATTAAAGAATTTTGCTGGTAAGTTCAAGAAATAGATAGAAATTAAAAATAACGTAGACTGGGTAAATTTAAGGCAAAGGTAAGTATAAAACCAGTAAAACTCAATAACCTTATCTATGTATATAAAATGATCAGTTTTACAAAATATTTTATCCCTGTGAATTACCACCTTGAAAATAATCATACTGTTGGCAACTTATTTTATGCCTACACACCCTCAATGCTTTATTAGATTTTGGGGTTGGGGATTTTTGGCCCCCGAAAGTTCTAACTTGACCAATATTGTCTATTACCTAATAAACATTGTTTAGTGATAGGGGAGTAAATTGGATAGTGCCTCATATCCTTTATTAAAGCAGTAGATACTTCATATCTTATAGTCAATGTCAGCAAAACTAATTTGTTTAGGTGATTTAAACCAAATGACCAAAAAATTATTCTTACTTTTCTAGGTGTTCATAATGTGACTGCCCTGAGCAACCTGATAACTTGGCAGAAAGTGGATTATGACTTCAGTTACCACCAGATGGAATTCCCCTGCAATATTAATGTTTTTATTACTTCAGAGGGGAGATCACTCCTCCCGGTATGATAAAATGGAGGGAGGCTACCTGGGAAAGATACTGTACCTACATTTTTGTTTTGTTTCTTGGTTCTGTTTGTTAAGTTACATTTGTTTAAAACTTGTGGCAACTGATTATTAATAAGGGAATCAATTGAATTGTTCCTGCCTTGGAATGAAAACCTGACCAAGAACCAAATATCAGCAAATCACAAGACATGCAAAGCCATTGACATCAGAAACTCCCAAATCTAAGCATAGTAAATAGGAAGTGTGTATAATAATCTATAAATTACTTTTTTTTTTTACAGGACCTCATACATGGGAAGCAGGTGCTCAACCACTGAGCTATATCTGCTCCCCAATAAGAGTTGTTTTTTTTTTTTAATTTGTTTTTAGGGGGTACAGGAGATTGAACCTGGGACCTTGTACATGGGAAGCAGGTGCTCAACCACTTGAGCTACATCCGCTCCCCTGTAGTTACCTCTAACACCCACACCCCTGTTCTTGCTGCCTTTGTCCCACTGTTTTCTGACAGTCTTAAATTTTGTGAGAAATATTTTAGAGTTCTTTTTTAAAATGTCCCTAATCACATAAGAATTTTTATGCTTCATGGTGAAGTTTTCTGGTAGTCGTCAGAGTGGCCCTAACAGAGACATTCTGAGTATGATAATGAGAAAAATCCCAGTTAGTAAAAGGTGCTTAGTTTATCTGTATAATAGCATTCACCTATAATTTATGAGAAACACAGCCTGGTTAATAAAATGTCTCATTGTTAAGTTTTCTGTGAGAAAGTGATTTGCTTTATGTGATTTCTAGAAATGCAGTTCAGGAAGAAGTACTTATTCCATAATTAAGGAAGAACTGAAAACATTTTAATGAGCTGCTTTCAAGAGTCTGGCTACCTTATATTTTGTATGCTTTTTTATTTTGTTGAGAAAACATTGTAAGTGACCAAGAAAAAGCTAACTTTTATCATTATTGCTGAGGTAGTTACACTGCATATATACCAATATTAAAAATTCGTCTCCCTCCCCCCAATAAAAATGATATTTCTAATTCCCTGGTGGTACTGATAAAGATGATGCTTCATCCTGAATATTTAGATTAATTTAGGAACTTGGAAAATACTGTGTACTATTTCTCCTTCCAGGCAGACTGCCAGATTCACTTGCAACCACAGATAATTCCACCAAACATGGAGGAGTACATGAACAGTCTTCTCTCAGCAATACTGCCTTCTGTACTGAATAAATTTCGCATTTATCTAACCCTTTTGAGATTCCTGGATTACAGCATATCCGATGAAATAACCAAGGTACATTTGGGTTAAAGTAAAGGATTTTCCAATTTTTGATTCATTTACGTCACTGTAATTACTGATCATGTAAGTTCACTATTTTTTCCCTGTATGTCTCTTAGATCTCTTTTGTTCCTTGTGTTCTCCACTATTGCCTTCCTTGTTTTAAATACATATTTTCTAGTGTACCAATTTAATTACAATTGTTATTTATTAGAAAAGTTTTGAGATTTTAGAAACATCATGCAGACAGTTTTCCCTATTAACAGTTTGCATTAGTGTTTTATACATGGTTTCCTTTATTCTTTGAATATAAAATAGCTGACTTAAAGTCTTTTATAGTGAATCCAACAGTTTGGGTTTCCTGAGTTAAGTTTCTGTTGATTGGCTTTTTTTTCTAGTGTGAGCAATATTTTTCTTGGCATGTCTCTATGTTTTGGTTAAAAATTGGACGTTTAAAATTAATATAGAATGGGGAGCGGGTGTAGCTCAGTAGTTGAGTTCCTGCTTCCCATGTATGAGGTCCTGCGTTCAATCACCCATAACTCCTAAAAAATAATAATAATATACTCTGACATTTTTGCTAGGAAATGAGATTTTACCCCCTAGGCTTTCTTGCTGTTGCTGTTTTTAGTGACTTTTCTGAATTCTTTGTTGTGTGTGGCCAGTGAAGTTTCTGCTCATTTAGCTTAGTAGTCAGTTAATGATAGAATAGGCATTTCCTTAGATGCCTGGAAGCAATAAGTCTCCTAGTCTATGGCAAGGTACTCCATATACATGTTGGGGCAGGTCAACACTGAGCCTGACAGCTTACAACGCTGCCTTAGCCTTCACTGTCTGCTTGGACAGAGCCTTAAGATTACCCAGAGGTTGAGCACTTAAGGCCATCTCAGGTCTCTTCTGAGCATACACACAGCCTTGTGTATGACTGGCCTACATCCCCAGCCTCCTATGGACGTGTTATTCTCCCACTTTTTAAGAGTTTTGGTTAACGTATTGTTTGTACCAATTGTTATCCAATGCTACAGGCAAGATAGCTGCTTCTGACAGTTTTGTTTTTTTTTTTAAAGATTTATTTATTTATTTCTCTCCCCTCCCCGCCCTTGGTTGTCTGTTCTCTGTGTCTATTTGCTGCGTCGTCTTTGTTCACTTCTGTTGTTGTCAGCGGCACAGGAATCTGTTTCTTTTGTCGCGTCATCTTGTTGTGTTGGCTCTCCATGTGTGCGGCGCCATTCCTGGGCAGGCTGCACTTTCTTTCACGCTAGGCGGTTCTCCTTACGGGGCGCACTCCTTGTGCATGGGGCTCCCTTATGCGGGGGCCACCCCTGCATGGCAGGGCACTCCTTGCGCACATCAGCACTGCGCATGGGCCAGCTCCACATGGGTCAAGGAGGTCCGGGGTTTGAACTGCGGACCTCCCATGTGGTAGACGGACGCCCTAACCACTGGGCCAAGTCCACCGCCCTGACAGTTTGTTTTTAAATTTTTTATTTTGATAACATATATAACAAATTTCCTATTTTAATCATTTTTAAAGGTATAATGTAGTGCCATCATTTTCACTTACAATCTTGTGCTATCATTACCAAAACTTTTTCGTCACTCCAAATAGAATCTTGGTACTCATTAAGCACTAATTCCCTATTTCCCTCTACCCTTTGCCCCTGGTAATGTCTAATCTACTTTGTCTCTATGAATTTGCTTATTCTGGGTATTTCATATAAGTGAAATCATACATGTCCTTTTGTACCTGGCTTTTCTCGCTCAGTATAGTTTCAAGGGTTCACATGCATCAGAATTTCATTCCTTTTTATAGCTGAATAATATTCCATTGTATCTACCACATTTTATTTAGTCATTCATCTGTTGGACACTTGTTTGTTTTCTCCCCATTTTCTGGCTATTGTGAATAATGCTCCTATGATTCTAGTGACAAGTATCTGTTCAGGTCAGTTTTCAGTCCATTTGGATATTGCCAGGTCATAGGGTAATTCTGTGTGTAACATTTTGAGGAAAAGCCAGACTGTTTTCCATAGTAGCATTACCATTTTTACATTTCTACCAGTGTATGAGGGTTCCTATTTCTAGCATCCATGCCAATGCTTGTTTTTTTTTGTTATTTCATCTTTTCTTGGTTTTATTGGTCATTTGTATATCTTCTTTGAAGAAATATTCAAATCTTTGCCCATTTTTAGAAATAGATTGTCTTTTTGTTGCTGAGTTGGAGTTCATAATGTATTTTGATTATCGAACCTTTGTTAGATATATGGCTTCCAAATGTATTCTCCTATTCTGTATTTTATCTTTTCACTTTCTTGATGAAGTCCTTGATGCACAAAAGTTTTAATAAAGTCAATCTATTTTTCTTGTGTTGCTCATGCTTTTAGTATCATAGCTAAGAAATCATTGTCAAATTCAAGGTAAAAGTTTTGGTTTTAGTGCTTGTTTGTAGTTAATTTTTGTATATAAACAACTCTTTTTGACACACTTCCCAGTAGGAAAAGTCTTTTCACACTGGGCAGATGAGTCAGTTAAAGAAAAAGTAGTCTTGCAAGTGGGGTCTTTCAGGGACCCACCAGAAAGATCAAATGATGACAAGTTTGTGGGAATGGGATTGGAAGGAGTTCCTACCTCAATCTGACCCCTCCAGGGGATGCTGGTTTTCACTGTGATTCCATGGCTGTGGTTCAGAGCTACTGCAAGGATTGGAATATGATGAGTTTACATGCCACAGAGGGGAGCAGGTATAGCTTAGTGGTCTGGGTGCTTGCTTCCCATTTCCAATGCCCCAGGTTCAATCCCTGGTACCTCCTTTTTTAAAAAGCCACAGAATTCGCCTTTCTTATTAAATTTAACTGTTTTTCTTGAATAAACACTCTCTGAATTGTTAAAAGCTTCTGGTTAACTTCCAGAGTTTTGGAAACATTGATTCTGACGGTTTTTGCCAAAGTCTTATTTTTATGGAAGAGACAGTTTTCAGAGATTCTGGTTAATTTCCAGAGTTTTGGAAACATTGATTCTGACAATTTTTGCCAAAGTCTTATTTTTATGGAAGAGACAATTTTCAGAGGTTCTTACTCTTGATATTTCTACTTTCACTCCTCCCTGTTTAAAGGTATCATGCTTGCTTGGCCTTAAGTGAATCTCAGTTTTATTATTTTGTACTTTCATCAGTAGCATTTATGTATGTGTAAACTTTTGGCTCTCATTCTTTTCACCCATATTATCTTATTTCTTTTAAGAGGCTGGACTGGATATCCTTTTTTATACCAGTAAAAGGATGTCACATGTAGCTTTTCTTTTCCTTACAAAAAGGCAAATATCATTTCTTCATATAGAGTTGTTTTAAAGTACATGTACTCTTTTGATTAAAGGCTGTTGAAGATGACTTTGTGGAAATGCGCAAGAATGATCCCCAGAGCATCACTGCTGATGATCTTCACCAGTTGCTTGTTGTGGCTCGGTAAGATTTACATGTACATAATTGCTTATTCAGCAAGGTATGTGTAATTATAATTACTTAGGAATTAACTGAGTTAGACTTTTTTTTTAAAAGATGTATTTATTTCTCTCCCCTTCCCCCCCCCCCCCCCGCCGACCCCGGTTGTCTGTTCTCTGTGTCTGTTTGCTGCATCTTCTTTGTCCACTTCTGTTGTTGTCAGCAGTACGGGAATCTGTGTCTCTTTTTGTTGCAGTCATCTTGTGTCGGCTCTCCGTGTGGGCGGTGCCATTCTTGGACAGGCTGCACTTTCTTTCATGCTAGGTGGCTCTCCTTACGGGTGCACTCCTTGCGCATGGGGCTCCCCTACACGGGGGCACCCCTGCATGGCACGGCACTCCTTGTGCACATCAGCAATGCGCATGGGCCAGCTCCACACGGTCAAGGAGGCCCGGGGTTTGATCCGCGGACCTCCCATGTGGTGGACGGATTCCCTGACCACCAGGCCAAGTCCGCCACCGAGTTAGACTTTTAAAAACACCTTGTGAGGGAAGTGGATGTGGCTCAAGCAATTGGGCTACCATCAGCCATGTGGGGGGTCCAGGTTTCAACGCCCAGGGCCTCCTGGTGGAGTCAAGCTAGCCTGTATGATGAGCTTGGCCCATGTGGAGTGCTGGCCCACACAGAGACCTGGCGCAGCAAGGTGATGCAATGGAGGGAGCAACAGAGGAGAGAGAATGGGAGGCGTGGCAGACTGGGGAGCTGAGGTGGCACAAGAGAATAATCACCTCCCCCACTCCAGAGGGTCCCAGGATTGGTTCTTGGAGCTGCCTAATGAGAATACAGGCAGACACAGAGGAGTATGCAGGGGGTCGACATGGAGAGCGCAGACAGTGGAGGGAGGGGGATGAAATAAATAAATCTTAAAAAAAAAAAAACACATTGTGAAAGGACTCATTGAGGGAGAATTGAGTTTGGTTGATGATCACTCCAATGAAACAGGCATGCTTCTTGTTCTCTAAGGTTTAAAGAGTGAGCCACTGTCTGAATCTGACTCTTAATGATTGCTTTGTAGAAGTCTAATTTGGCTTAACTGGTGTGCAATTACCAATATTGCCTGTTTTTTTAAAAGGTCTTGGGCTTTGAATAGGGAGAGAAAAAAAAATATATGTCTATGTGTATGTATGTATATATTTATGTATTGTCCTAGGTCTAGACTTAAATTTGTTTATGTATTTCAAACCAGGTTTCTGTCTCTCAGTGCTGGTCAGACAACACTGTCAAGAGAACGATGGCTAAGAGCAAAGCAGCTGGAGTCTTTAAGAAGAACCAGGCTTCAACAGCAGAAATGTGTGAATGGAAATGAACTTTAAAGATCTGACCATGAAATACAATGTGCAAATTGCAGTCACATTACTGTAAAATTCAAATACCATTTATACCACATCATTTTGTAGATAATTTGTATTAGAAACCAATGACTTTTCTTGAAATCAAGCCTGGTAACACCTGAAGTTTATATAATGTTCAGTAAGGGCTTTTACCTTAATGATTTTATGGAGCTTTTGAAGTTTGTTTTATAATTATATAAATTAGTACCAACATATAAAAAATTTGTTTGATATTCAAAGTTTAATATTGATAATGTTGCTAATTATACCATTTCCTTGGATTCAGCGAAGTCATAGGCAGACTCTTTTGAAATGCTATTAATGTCATCTGAAGAAAATTGTGATATCAAAGGCAGAGTAATTCTTCAAATTTCTATGTCTTTCCAATTAACAGTGAGTCTGGGTGTGTTAGTGGTCAAAGTTTGGGAAATGTAGCATACTTGTCATTAATTCACATGACCACTTTAAAGACCATGAAAATTCTGTTTTATCATTTCCCAAATGACCACAGAAGCTTTTTTCCATTTAACAGTTATTAACCTGCAAAACACTTATCTTTCATACAGCAGTGGTTCCCAGACTTGTGTTTCACGAACCAGTAATGTATTTTTTAAAATTTTGGTACAGTGTTGCCAAGTTACCTGAAATAAAATCAGTGTATTATTAACATACCTTTTTCATAAAAGTACCACCTCAGAATAAAAGTCCTTTAAGTGGAATAAATATAGCTTAAAAAAAATTTTTTTGGCCTTATCTTTCTAATTTTATCCCAGTGCATATGGGAACCACTGTTTAATGGAACCGTATTTGGTTTGCCCAAATATGGAGAGCAAAATAACCCTCACATTAAAAAAAAAAAAAAGTTTTCAGTTATTTTACTCATAAATGTCATTTGTTATTTCAGATTTTGAAGTTTTTGTTTATCAATGAGTTTCAGATGTCTTAGATCAAGTGATATTTACCTGTTAGTCAAGTAATGTCCAAAAGTTTTCTAATTTTGTTAGAAAAGCAAACTAATGATACTGTAGTAGTATAATTATGGCAACAAGAATCTTTGAAAAGGTTAGAAAATATTAGTCAGTTGTGCATATAAAAATTAATTTCTTTTAGTTACTAACTTAACCTAGTTGGAAACAGACTGATTCCTTAAAATTTTTTCCTAGAAAGGCCTAGCTTGACATTGCTAACCCAAACAGGGTCAACCTTGAAAATCAAGGAATTCATTATGCCTAATGAACTGAAGTGAAAATTACTAGTTGTTTAAACAATATTGTTAACTTTTCCTAAGCTGAAATCTATTTTTATAAACTAATGTAAATAATCTGTTTATATTTAGAGTCCTAACTGGTATTCATTTTTATAACTGGTAGTCTAGACCTTAAGCTTTTAGAAATAAAATGCTCAACTGGATTTGTGAGAATAAAATTCATTTTCTATAATTGCCCTAGAACAATGTAGATTAGTTACCATGTGTTTATTGTGCCAATGTGAATTGTAATTTACCAAAGAGAAGTATATAATTTTGTTTGGTCTTGCAGAAAAGTTCCTTTAAAAGAACACTCTTTTAAATAAATAAAACTTCCCAAATTAAAAGTACTTTGAGCTGTTGAGCTATTTTTTTACAAATTACCATACTCCACATTCCCACATAATTTTCTGTATGTAGTTTGTCCTCTTAGTGGAAAACCATTACCAGAAAGAAACCCAAGTGTGGGAAGTACACTTAACTGATGTCCACCCAGGAGAAGATGGGAATTCGTGGGGCTTGAAAAGCTATTTTCTCCATTACCTAACACATATGGACATTAAAATGTATTGATCTGATTTAAAGCAAGTTGTTAATTACATTGGAATGAAAAGGAAATTGAAAAGACATTGATATTACCCTGATCGTAACTAAACATTGCCACCTTAGGATAATTTTAGATTCCAGAAACCTCTTTGGAACTAATTTCTATGGAGTTTAGTATTTTATCACATGATCTTGCTGCATACTTTCTCAAAGTTGTGGAACACTTCATTTAAGGATATTTTCTAGACCCAGAAGAAAAGTTGGTGAAAGCAGAATAAAAAGTTTCAAATGCTTGGGTTTGTGACCATTTTTAAATTCATGAAAACACTTAAAAAAAAAAGTAGGAAAGGCTGGGACTAAGAGTTCAGTTACAGTAAACTTAAACTTTAAAAAAAAATTCTCATACACGTTGACATTTTAAATTGCAATGGTCTTTTATTTTAAAGTCACAAGATTTGACACTTCAAAAAAAAAGATACCACTAATAAATAACAAAAGTAGAAATGCTTATCAAAGTTACAACAGACATAATGTTCAGCTGAGAATCACATCAGCAAAGTAAGGCTCTAAAGATAGCAAACAAACCAATACTTATTTGGAATACAATGTACTGTATGGGTTTCACAGAATAGGGACTGGTTCTTTGTGGTCAGGGTTACAGCCATAAAACCAGTTTAGCACAATAGTCCTTCAGACTAAATCTTCCATAGCTGTGATAATCTACATAAGATGTCTAATGCCCTCCTGGAAGAAAATTAAAATTTGAAGATTTTCTCTTGTAATTACTAGTCGTCAATATACATATATTCTTACCTTCCTGAAAACAGCAGGATTAAAATTTAATAGGTGCCGGTATACACATCCGATGTACTCAGGTTTGCTTTACGACTGACAAGTCTTAATGCTTCCAGACTGTGGGGTATACAAGATGGCAGAATATTTTAAATTTGTTGAAAGTTGCAAAGGTAAGATTAGGATCAAATGGACACACATTTTTTGACTGTACTGTCAATAATCTTCAACTTCATAGGGAATGGTTAAGCCACCAAAACTAAACCATACTAAATACACTTTAAAGTCACTAAAAACTGATTATTTTTACCTTGTAGAGGCATTCTTCACAAAAAGGAACAAAAACTGTGGAAATCACTAATCCCCTACATGTGTCCATGCCGTTTATGCGTCTACTTCATATACTCTGCTCACCCACCTCACTCCAGAAAGGTTCAGGTAATAGTCCAAAGTGTCTTATTCCTGATTTCTTTTCAATTGCTTTGACGTACATCGGCTACTAAGTCTACACTCTAGGATGATAAACTTCTGTGGTCTTGGCTCTCAAATTTGGAAACCTGCTCAGATTCATATCCCTTTAAAACCTTTTCCAATAAACATAATTAGTATTTGTGAATCTCTAGGTCAAAGACAGTACAAGTTACAAGAGGCTAATACAGGAAACCTCCTTTGGATTAAATAAAAGCCACACACAGTCTTTGTGGCTAAAAACTAAATCTGAATTATTCGGGTCTGGCATTGTGTAAACATGTTTTTAAGTTCATTTTGCTGGCCTTCATTAACCACTTCAGGTTCTGCAGGACTCTTTTGAACTTTTGCCACTGCAAAGTTGATTCCATGGGTTAATCCAGCTTGGGTAATATTAGCAACCTGGACCATGGAACTTCGAATCTTTGCAAAAGGAGAAACTGCTCTGCTGCTACTGCTTTCTGAAGGAGAAGGAGTTACATGAAGCCCCATGTCAAGTTCAAGCACACTAGATCCAGAGCCTGGGCTCTTTTGAGAAACAACTGAATGCACTGGTTCAACTGACAAAAACTGTGGCCCTGTCACAGAAAAAGACACATCTAACTGAGATGGTCGAGAAGGTGTCTGTCCTGTTTCAGATTGGGTTTCTTCATTAGAAACTTGATTGGTCATTTGATTTCCTTCCTTAGCCTGCTGAAAAACAGACCTGGTCTCTGAAGTCTGGATTTTGCTTTGTGCATCTTGCACAAATCTGTGGCAGTAAATATCCACAGGCTTGGCAAAGGCAGTCAATATGTGTATGTTGTCGGCAGATGGACTTTTCTTCAAAGGAGACTCATGGCCTTTTCCAAACCCACTTCCATGATCGATAGTAATCTCAGAAGGAATGTGAATGCTAACGTCAGTGCTGCTTATGGACTGGGATCGACTGCCTAATCGAGGTGCTGAAGCAATAATACCACAACTAGGAAGAACATAGTCTATTGGTCCTACATTCTCTAAAGAATTAGCTAGCTGCCTGTCTTCATCAGAGTGGTATGAGTCATCATCTGAAGATATTTCCCCTTCAGACTCTGCCAGGTCCTTGCTATCCATCACACCTGTATTTTCCATGGTTTCAAGACTACTATCTGACTTCCAAAGATTTACTTTTAAGTTTGGTTTTAGAAAGTTAACTTTCATTTCAGGTTTTGTAAAATTTCCTAGCTTTCGTAGATTGCCAATGTTTACGTTTGATTTGGTCTGTTTTACTTTTTGATTTAAAGATGAAAATTTACTCATTAAAAAATTCTTCCCTTGGGCCAAAGATCCTTGGTTTTGAGATCTAATACCAATGATGTCTTCATGAGCTTTACTGCTCTTCCTGTAAAATAAGAGAAAAAAGTCAATTCTCTCTAGAATTCAATATGCTAGTTGCAATTAGTAATGTAAGTGAAAACTCTTTGCTTATTTAAGTTGGTCTCAATGTCTTAAAATCAGTGAATTCTTGATTCAATTTTGATTTCTTGAGAAGAGTTGACCTAATAAGCTCAAATGACCCGTCAGTTGATTCTAGAACATAGCACCATCCAACAGAATTATGTGAGCTATATTAAAAAGAAACAGTTGAAAATTTTAATAATTTTACTTAACATATGCAAAAATATCTTAAAGGTAATCAAAATTAAAAAATGATTAAGATATTATTTTATATTGTTTCATAAGTCTTAGGACTAGTGTACTGTATTACATAATTTGTCCTAATCACATTTAAAGGGCTCCACAGCCACATGTGGTGAGTGGCTACTGTTCTGGGCAGCCAATGTCTAGCACATCTAGCACCTGTAAACTACTGGCACTAAGTGGAAATCTGCAGCACCTTCACTAGAGTTTCTTATTCTAGTTGAGATGAATTCAGGCACAGGGGTGGGGTGGGGTATGTGTGTGTGTGTGTGTGTGGTAAGAATTCTGTTTTCTAACATTACTTTGTTTCTTATTGGGTACCTGAATTTAGAAAGATTTGGGACATTTAACATAACTAATCGTAGTTGCTTTCTACTCCTTTGGCATCTTTCATTACATCTATAAATGAGAAAAAAATCTAAGTGCTATTTACTACAACTGCCTCAGTACATTTTATACATTGGGGGAGAATAAGTCTGGTTAGTTGTCCAGGATCATTATTCAAGAGAATTTTGCAGAAAAATTTCAAGAACAATTTTTCTGTAGATGACCACATTGCTGTCTTCCCTAATGAAATTGTGGTCAGTGCTCATTTTAGGATGAAAAACCCCACAAATTTTAAATGTAAAAATAATCTGCTAATATCCATTCTTTTCCTAAATGCAAAAACCTACATGTTTAAAGCATATTAGCAATTTTCTCCTCAAAGAATTTAAATGTGAATGCTCCAGTGTATTTAAGAGTTTGATTCTTAGCAAAATACCACTTAGCTAAGAACTGGTGGAGAGGGTCAGAGTTACTCTGTATATTGAAACTTAAAAACAAGTGCTTAATAAACAAACAACTATAAGAATAGCCAGAAATAGCATATGTACAGCAGGAGAAGCAGAGTGAGGGATGAAGAAGTTTGGTCGTTTTTTTTTTCTTTAGTAGTAGTAGTAGTAGTAGTAGTAGTAGTAGTAGTATTGAATGAAAATGCAGTAATGATTGACGTGGTTAATGCACACCATGTGATTATACCAAATACCATTTTGATTGTACTCTTTGGATGAATTCTATGATTACTATGTATCTATAAATCAATTTGCGGAAAAAAACTTTAAACAAACCTAGACATCTATACATATTTTAAATGCAGTCACTCAAAAAAAGGAAAATTTGGGAGTTTAGAATTGCTCTTGAAAATGAGGACAAATGAAAATTTTTGCTAAAGCAAAACAAAACAAAAACACAGGAGCCAACTTGAAAGGCTTCTATTGACCAAAGGTGGAACGATTTGAACAATAAAATAGATACTTGCATAATCTCAAAGGATTGCCTCCAAAATACTTACTAATACAAAGGGGCAAGCAGTAACTTTACAGTGGAAAATCCTGGCAGACACAACCTTAGTCAAGTAACTGAAGTTTATCAACACCACCACCAGCATGGTCACCACGTACCCGCCCCTACATTCTGCACTGAGAAGTGCACATCACTTCCATGGTATCCTTTCCAATAATGTGAAACTTCGGCTTCATCATGAAAAAATACGGGACAAACTCAAACTGGGGGAAAACAACAAAATAAATGACTCTTAAGAAGTGTCAAGGTTATGAAAGACAAGGAAAGATGATTGAGGAACTGTCCCAAATTAAGAGGAAACCATGGACACAACTAGATGCAGTGTGGGATTCCTAGATTAGTCCCAAATAGAAAAAGGATATTAGTGAGAAAACTAGTGAAATCCAAAAAACAAATTCTGTACTTGGATTACGTATTGTACTAGGTTAATTTCTTAGTTTTGATAAATATTCTATGATTATTTAAGATGGTAACAAAGGGAAACTGAGAAAAAAGGTATACTAGAAACTATTTTTGCAGCTCTTCTGTAAATCTAAAATTTACCTGAAAATTACACACACACACACAAAGTATTACTTTTTTGATCTATAGCAATTTGATTCTTCCCTCTCTAAAAACCCAACATATTGCCATAATGTGCCCCCCCCCCCCGCAAATATTTCTAAAGAAATAAGACTCTGAGTAATGATGTCTTTGTTCTTGGGAAAAACCAAAGTAGTATGCTCACCTCTCAAGTTTTTTCTCAATTATAGGTACATCCAATCCCATGGCTTGTTTGGTAATCTGCAGCATCTCTGCAATGCACTGAAGGGTATCTGAAATCCAAATTTAACTGTTTGCCCGTCTCTTCAAAACACACTAAAGAACAGCCAGTTCTAACTAACAGAACTCTAAATGAAATTTGGGGTCATACAGTTACACTTGATCTTAGCCAAAAGGCTGAGAAGTGATTGGGGTTATACAAGAATACAAATTTATTTGCTACAATTTACAGAAAACTGCTACTTGTTCACTACTCCACCTGCTACTAATAAAAAATCTTCCAAAACAAAAACACAAGAGGGCAAAAAACCCAAATTGATTACAATGAATTTTAATTCTATTTTGTGCAAGGTACCCAGGCAGTAGTGGTGAATAAGACACAAGCCCTGACTACTATCCACAAAAGGACCATGGGGCAGGGGGGCTGGGCATCCATAAAGCTTTCATATAAGGTCACGGAATTTCCAGTAGGGGTCCCCTTGCTGCAAACTACATTATCAGTTCTACATTACAGTTTGTATAACCCCAAATTGCTGGGACCAAAGATGCTATTTTAAATAACAAAATTAATGCACAGCACCCCAACCCCCACCCCCAATAAGTTCTCATCCAGCTGATAATGGTTTGTTAATGTCCCAAATTCCTTCTGGGTTTATTAGAGCAGACATAAAACTATCAGTGAACATTTTAACCTCATCCTCCTTCACATACCTTTTCCATCCTCTTCTGGATTACGCACCACAGCTCTCAGTGTGTGGAAATAGCCACTTGCTTCTTTATGCTTGTAGTGCAATCGCATGCAGGAGAACTTTGGCTTACCAAAAAGAGTGGGTTCAGGACCTAAACACCCAAATAAATATATGTGAAGTTATATCTTTCACAGACTATTCACTCTTTCTTCTACATAAAGAACCAAAACACTTGCCTATTGTGACCATTTGGTTTGATGAGGCTACAGATAAAATAAAAACTCTCCCCCTCAGTCTCAACTATTTAAACTTTCTTGATCCCTGGGTTAATCTTCACAATCTGTCACTATAATCTCTAAAGAATAGAAAGGATGTCCTAAAAAAACAAATTGCTCGGACTATCCCTTTCTGGTTCTAATAAGATGTTAACACTGGTTGCTTAAATAATTTTACCACCTCTTAGAAGAAACTGCATTTATTTTCTATGACTTGGTTTATTAGTATATCAATCTAGTAACGTATGTTTACCTATTTCTATTTTTTCCAAGTCTTCCAGACTTAGTCGTTGATACTGGTTTACTTTATCAACTTCATCATCATAACTAAAGGGAAAAGAAAA
Source organism: Dasypus novemcinctus (assembly GCF_030445035.2). Lineage (NCBI taxonomy): Eukaryota > Metazoa > Chordata > Mammalia > Cingulata > Dasypodidae > Dasypus > Dasypus novemcinctus. The sequence continues at coordinate 18,162,467 of NC_080678.1, forward strand.
AAAGAGGATTAAAATAAAAAACATGTTTGGGTTGTCAACTGAAGTATAACTGTAAGCAAACTACTACGAAGTTAAAATCTCCACAGCACAATACATTTTGGGGTAAAGAGTTAAACATTTAAGAAACAGTTTAAAAACTGGATTAAACAAGTAATAGTTCAACAGCTAAAGGAAAACCAATTTACAGATCTTAAAGTAAGTAAAAGAAGAAATCAATTACAAGGTAAAATAACTTCAGTTTTACAAAAACTTTCATAAAATGAAAACCTAAAAGGAAGGCAAAATACTCATACATATAATGAAACTATTTGTGAATAATATAGTAGATAAATCTGAATCCAAAATCAAGTATGAAAAATCTCCATGATCAATGCCAATAAGCACCTAGGCCAATAACTAAAAAATGACAACTCACACAAGATAAAAAAAGGTGAATATTTACTTAAAAAAATAATTTTATTTCTGGTGAGGCTACAATAAAACAATGCTGGATGCTTAAATAATTAGACCACCTTCAATTATTTTATTTAATTGCCTTCAAAAGATAGGTAATCTTTCTAAAAGAGCAATCTGACAAATTACAAAAGTCATACCCTTGTAACCCCAAAGAGAAGTGCATAAACACACACACACAATTTGTCTACACAAAGATAGCTGTATCATTAGTAATAACAAAAAACTGGGAATAATGCAATGCCAACAGTTGGGAAACAGGTAACTATGGCATAACAACACAATGATATATGGCCATTAACAATAAAAATGTAGAGTATATCAAAACCTGAGAGAAATGCAGGAAATATTAAAATAACACAATGTTGCATGGAACACTAATTCTAAAATCACATTTTCTAACTGAGAAAGGTAAAAGATCAGTGATGTAAGTTATGTAAGGTAAAAGGATTCAGTGAAGTTTCACAAGATAATAAAATCAGATCCTTACCTTTTTTTTTTTTTGGTTATGTCTTCTAAAAAGGAAACTTAGTCGATTTTTTAAAAAAGCTTTAAATCAATAAGCAACTTACTAGGCCATGTAGTAGGCAGAATTAGAAAGCAGTAACAGCACATCCACATCTCTGTGAGTAGCATCAATGAGGCTAAACAAACATGACATAGAGAATTAAATATTTTCACCTTCATCTGCATTTTTTGCCAAACATACTTCTACAGCAAAGGCACTTACAACAAAAGACTGGTCAGGGGAAAAAAAGAAAATCTAATAATAAGTTCTACCATTAAAGTTAAATGTAATACAACCTATTCATTTAGAAAATTTTAAAAAAAGACGACTTGGTAAGAGTAGGGGTAGAAGGGAGTCAAGGGGGGATCATTCCCCATTGGAAGATGGCCAAGGAGGAGAGAGGCCTCAGGAGAAAAGGAATAATGGCGGGGCAGGAGGGAGAGGCGGGAAGGAATCTGAGAATGGGAGAAAGGCTGGTATTGGGAAGAAGGGAAAAAGTAAGGTGGAGAAGGAAGAAATCATCCAGAAGATTATCTCACATTATCTAAACTTCAAAAATAGCTTATTTGCACACATATAGAATCCATCTTTTGAAAGAATTTTATATAAATAAAACATTTATTGTGCAAAAATGGAACAAGCCCAAGCTGCCTGCAATTTTCTCACTGTAGATTAATTAGCTTTCGAGGAACAAAAATACCAAAAAATATTTCCTTATTCTATGTCTCTTTTATATCCATTCTAAAATCAAACATCAGAATAATGGTTAGAAACCGGGTGTTTATGAACCATTCATGAACATTAAACCAAACAGTTAAAAAGTTGAAAATCTAGAAATAATGAACTGCTAAGAATGTAGAATTTGAACTCAAATGAAACAATCTAATATTAGTATAACATTAATAACAGCCTTTCTACTAAAAGGTGGAAATTAATCTGCATTTGTATATAACTCTCAAAGTTCCACTGTAAGTGTGTACATTTCTGCTTCAGAATGCCGTACCTATTTGCTAGGTCTTATCACAATGCTACTGAGAAACAAATCAAAGACAATACAGAAAAAATCATTTGAAAATGGAATTTAGGGCCCATACTTAATCTGCGTTAAGAATGAGGTCATTGCTTAAAGGATGCTGCAGGGATTTACCAACATCTTACACAAGAGTTTTCTACACCAGCAGCACCTTGTTGTAGTAAAACTTTTGAGTCTTAATCTGAAATGAATTCACCTCAATTTTCATTTGAAATATACTGAGAAATATAAAGAGTGAGATAAAATGCCAGAACCTGTTAACACCAACCAATTCTGGGACACTAACCAATCACTGGGAAAAAAGACAACCATAAATTCAGTAATCCTGGCAGCTTTACTGATAACAATACAGAATATCACTGTAAAAAGGTAATTTAGTGTTGTGCGTTGATACTTACCTGCACTCTGAATATTGTTGCTCGAGCCAAGCCATAAAAATTACGTCACAACACATCTTTTAGTAGGAAATAATTATATTCAAACTGCTAATAAGTGTTACTTTCATCCTAAATTCCAATTTTGGCATTAATATTTACATCAAACATGATTCTCAGCCAAAAACATTATGTCCCTATGGAAAAACACTTGGCACATAACAGGCGGTCAAAAAAAGTCAGCCCACCCTCCCCACCCCATCCCCTTTTTTACTGAAGTCTCAGATACAGTAAATACTGAATTCCCCTATCCACCCTCCCCTTAAAAAAAAAAAGTTTAATACGAAGAAGAAGAAAAACACTTTTAAGTACTTCCCCACCCCCTAGTTTGCAGCTCCAAAGGAAAAGCTGCTCTAATCGTTTTTGTTTTCCCGCCACTGGGGCAAGCCCTCCTTCCATACTATGAAGACAAAAATTGCCAGCACCACATGAAGCCCAACCACTGCGACGATGGTCGCATAAAAGGCGCTATCTTCAGGGGACATTAACATGAGACTTTGGAAAAGGAGTAATTTACAGGAAAAATATAACCCCACAGGAACTTTGACCATAAGTCCTGCGAAAAGGAGAAAAATCTTGAAAGTCATTGCCAGAACGCCATCAGACTTGGGCTCTGGAGCGGGCCGCTGAGCGACAGGCGGAGGCCTGTGGGAGCGCGGCATCTCGTCAGTCAGTCAGTCTGTCCGCCCGTCGATGCGTCGAAGCTCAGTCAAGCAGTCGTCCGCACCCGGCCTCACGCCTGCAGCAAATGCGGCGAATGCGGCAACTGCGACGCGGCAGCGCCAAGTCACGCCCAGGGGACACGTCTCACTTCCGGTCGCTCACTTCCGGCCACGGCTCAAGGCCAGTGCGCATGCGTAGCCCCTTAGTCGCATCCAGCGCACTCTAAGGATGGCGCAGACCCCAGCCCCGGAGAGAGGGGTGCAGAGGTGGATGCCAGAACCTGGGCGCCCCGCCCTGTTCCCGCGAGAGCTCGCAAGCACCTTTGTAAAGAACCGTCCTGGGGCTCCGAGGAACGCGGGCATCATGGCGGCACTCCGCCCCCTGCACTGACACACAGGGCTAAGAGAGCAGGATTGCCGCAAACCTAACTTCTGGCCTAAAATAGGTGAAAAAGGAAGTGGTTATTTACTTTCAGTGTATGAAAAAGCGAGTTAAATTACACTGGATGAAATATTGAGTTGGATTTGTGGAGATTCTGAAGAACACTTTTAAGGAACACCTGATTTCCTTACAAATTATTAAAGTCAGACCTGCCTACAATACATGAGGGCTGGAGGTGATGGATTGAGGACAGGAAGGACATAAAAAGACCAGAGAGGGGAGAGGGTATAGCTCATAGTTGAGCGCCCGCTTCCCATGTATGAGGTTCTGGGTTCAATTTCTAGTACATCCTAAAAAAAAAGCCAGAGATGTCGGGGATGGGGGGAGACGATGAACTACTCAGTGTTTGAAAAGAAAAAGGCCCCTGGCAAAGAGTGGGCACTGAGTATGCACAAAACCAGAGAAAAAACTTAGCAACCACAGAAATGGCGGCTCTGCCGGTCTTTCTGTGCTGGACAGCTCCATCTGGACTGGTGGAAGTATAAGTAAAGGGAATGATCGCCATTCCTGCTTCTGGTAGCCACGAGTATTGGTAAACTGCTTGCAATGCTTTTTCTACCAAATATTTAAATAGGGCCATGACAGCAGTCAGCTGAGGGGGCACTGGTGCAAAATTTAAGGGGGCACCAAAAAACTTAGTCGAGATAAATAACTTTTAATACAATTTTTTTAAAATGGGGAAAAAAAAAAGTCCATGATGAACAGAACCTCAGAATTGAAAAGAGAAATAGGATCTGACCTTGCACATGCCCAATCAACCCTTGCCTCAATGGCTTCACACTGACCCTGGCCCTGGTCCCAGAAAACTTTACTTACAAAAAAATATGACCAATTCAACATCAGAAAGACAAACAGCCCAATTTAAAAATGGGCAAAGGACTTGAATAAACATTTTTCTGAAGAAGATATATAAAAATGCTAACAAGCCCAAGAAATGATGCTCAATATATTTACCATTAAAGAAATATAAACCCAAACCACAATGATACCATTTCATACCCACTAGCATGGTTGCCATAATATTAAAACAAATAAATAAAAGAACAAATGTTGGGGAGGATATATACTATAGGTGGGAATATAAAAGGTGAAGCCACTGTGGAAAAAGTCTGGTAGTTCCTCAAAAACAAACCTGGAAGAAGCCAACCATAAAGACTGGAATCTTTTTATATGATTTCATTTCCAGAACAGACAAATCTATAGAGACAGAATGTAGATTACTGGTTGCTTAGGGCTGAGAGATATGGGGGAATGAGTGATGATAGCTAAAGGCTATGAGGTTTCTCTCTAAGATAATGAAAATGTTCTAAAACTGGTAGTGGTTGCACATATCTGTGAATATACTAAGAAAGCACAGAACTGTATACTTTAAATGGGTGAATTTTATGGTGTAAAAATTATATCTGAATAAAGCAGTTAAAAAAAAAAAAGCCATGGAGCCCAGGAACAGACAGCCGAGGTGAACAAGTGGCAACTGTTGAAGCCCCTGAGGCTGAGGGACTGAGCCTAACACAGGACCCTGCCTTTAGCACTCTAAGTCCTAGAAGCCACTCCTAGAGCTATCTCTCCTTGTCCTCAGTCAGGGTCCACCCATTCCAGGTTTAAATCTCAGGATCAGCAGATTGACTGGACAAAGCTACTATAACAAACTCAGATAGCCCAAGAGCAGGTTCCCAAAATATCTCCCTGCAAGAGAAAGGGGGAACTATTCACAATCAGGAAAATGCTTAAGCCTTAGAAATGGAAGGAAAAGACGAGTGACAAATTTAGAGAAATCTCAGCAGTATTAGAAAGTAGAGAGGAGCTAATAAGAAGACGTATTCTTGGGAAACGGACTTTGGCCCAGTGGTTAGGGCGTCCGTCTACCATATGGGAGGTCCGCGGTTCAAACCCCGGGCCTCCTTGACCCGTGTGGAGCTGGCCAGGCGCAGCGCTGATGCGCGCAAGGAGTGCCGTGCCACGCAAGGGTGTCCCCCGCGTGGCCCCCACGCGCAAGGAGTGCGCCCGTGAGGAGAGCCGCCCAGCGTGAAAAAGAAAGAGCAGCCTGCCCAGAAATGGCGCCACCCACACTTCCCATGCCGCTGACGACAACAGAAGCGGACAAAGAAACAAGACGCAGCAAATAGACACCAAGAACAGACAACCAGGGGAGGGGGGGAAATTAAATAAATAAATAAATCTTTAAAAAAAAAAAAAAAAAAAAGAAGACGTATTCTTAAAGAATTGCCTAATTAACATGGAGACAAGGTTAATTTGAAAATTAAAATGGCCACATGATATCCATTGGAGAGGAATCCAAAGCACCAGCTCTGGAAGAAAAGGCAGAAGAAAGAGAACATGGAAAACTGCTCTGAATGCTCGTAGCTCCTCTACCTCCTCTAAATTCCAAGATCAAAACTAAACCCAGAAACTACCTATGCCTCCAAAAGGGGCCAATGCAGGGGCCAACCACAAGGGTGATGAAATGTCTTCCATTAAAAAAAAAAAAAAAAAAGACACCTGGAATGCAGATCCTGTCCTTCCATCCAAGCCAAAAAGCCAAAACATGACCTGAGAGGCCACTGGCTCCAAAGCATCAATGTTACTATTGACTCCATCCACTTAATCCCATTCCAAAGCTTCAAGGGAGGCAGTTTCTAACAAAACAACAGTGGGATCCATAAAGAGCAAGGCAAAAGCTATCAAGCAGCCAATGCTTCAACCACCTTCACACACAAATTTTAAGTATGTTTAACCTTTCAGGAGATCCAAAACCAGAGTGGTGAGGCTCAAACCCAAGTAGACAGTTCATGTAGCTAAGGAGCATGCCACAGACAAACCCCTCAAGTAGGTGAATGCTCTTTCCCCCTCAACTCCACTGCTCACTTCCTCCTCTTAAAAAGCAAGGCATTATTCTCTTAGACACTTCTGTTGTCCTGGTTAGTAATGGAACCCACCTGCCTATCTCTGTCTGAGGCCCAAGAAGGCAAGTTCTCTGGACCGAAAAGCCATTCTCTACTTAGGCAATGGCTTAAGTATTAACAGAGAAAATGCAAAAATTCTCACAACCACTGAAAAGTCAGGGAAGGCAACACCTCACTAATGATTCCTGGGCTGGTAGGACAATCTTCAGAATCCTGCAGTGTTCCAGAAGACAAAAGTCAAAGGGAATTACTAGGACTCTGACTCTGATGGCCTATTTATTACTCTGATAACCACGAAGAAGGGGATGAAAATGACAGTAGAGAATGTGTTTTGGCAAGTAATTTAGGTGGAAGGGATACTCTCACAAACTTGGCAACAGACTAAGAAAGAATTAGAGAGGAGGGAGGGGCAAGATGGTGGATGAATATGGAGCATCAATAGTCAGCTCATCTTACAGGGTAGTTAGCAATCACTCAGAGCTATCTAAAGCACCTGTTTGGGGGTTTCAGGAGACCAGAAGAGCATCCTGCAACATCCTTGAAAGAATGGAAGGAGGAGACTGCCCATCTGCAGTTAAGTTGTGTGAGCCAGTGCCCATCCTCCACTGGTGGCACAAGCTGCTGCAGGAGCTATTCTCTGGCTGGAGTTGGAAGCGCCATGTCCCAAAAACGGGAGGAAGAGATGGTTGGCCACTGGCTTCAGCTACTGATTAGTAAATTCTGCTGGCTTAAATATCATTCTAAGAACAGGTAAAGTTTGAACCTGTCCGAGTCAGAAAGAGGCCGGTAGCCACCATTTTAACTCTGTCTCTGGCATGAGGGGAAGTAGGGCTAATTGAAAATCACAAGATGGTAGGGACCAGCTTCTTTCCACCCAGACAGGATGGCAGCCCTACCCTAAGCTCCAGCACCACTTCCGGCAGGGAGGAAGCTGGCAGGACCTGCATTAGCCTCTCTGGGTAACTGCAGGCGCTTTTGGCTGGCACAGACTGAATAGTCAGACACCTGCTCCATCCTCATACTCCGATAGGAGAGGAGCTGGGTTTTTTCAGCTTCTCTGGGCAACTGCAGGTGCTTTCAGTCCACACAAACTGGTTTGTTTGAGCACCTCTGATTCCATCTCCACCCCTGCACTATCTCCCATGGATAGGAGGGGGCTGGTGTTTCCTCAGCCTCTCTGGGCAACTGCAGGTGGCTTTTGGTCCATACAAACTGGTTTGTTGAGCACCTTTTTGTTTTTTGTTTTTTAATTTATTTCTCTTCCCTACCCCCAGTTGTCTGCTCTGTGTCCATTAGCTGTGTGTTCTTCTGTGACCACTTCTATCCTTATCAGCGGCACCAGAAATCTGTGTTTCTATTTGTCGCATCATCTTGCTGTGTCAGCTCTCTGCATGTGCAGCGCCACTCGTGGGCAGGTTGCACTTTTTCGTGCTGGGTGGCTCTCCTTACGGGGTGCACTCCTTGCATGTGGGGCTCCCCTATGAGGGGGACACCCCTGCATGGCAGGGCACTCCTTGCATGCATCAGCATTGCACATGGGCCAGCTCCACATGGTCAAGGAGGCCCAGGGTTTGAACCGTGAACCTCCCATGTGGTAGGCAGACACCCTATCCATTGGGCCAAGTACGCTTCCTGTTGAGCACCTCTGATTCCATCTCAACCCCTGCCCTACCTCCCATAGGATAGGAGGGGGATGGTGTTTCCTTAGCCTATCTGGTCAATTGCAGGTGCTTTTAACCTGCATGAACTTGACTGTTGGGTGCCTGTGGCTTCACACCCACATCTGATAGGACAAGAGGGGGATGGTGATTTTCCCCAGACTCTCTAGGTAACTGCAGATGCTGTAGGCCCACACAGACTGACTAGTTGGACACCTATAGCTGCATCCCTGCCCCCAATTGATAGGAGGGGAACTGTGTTTCCTCAGCCTTTCTAGGCAATGGCAGGCACTTTCTGCATGCACAGACTAGAATGGTGAATACCTGTGGATCCACCCCCAACCCCAAATAGGATAGTAGGGGGCTGGTGTTTCCTCAGCCTTCTCAGGCAACGGCAGGCACACTCAGCCTGCATGGACTGAACTGTTAGGTACCTGTGGTTCTATGCCCATGCCCTAAAGGGCAGATGGGAAAATAAAATATAACAGCTAAAATCCAAAGGTCAAAATGGGTGAAATAAGAACTGCCTTTACAGAAATAACATTGAGTGTTAAATGGATTAAACTCTCCAATCAAAAGACCCAAGGTGGTAGAATGGATAAGAAATATGAGCCATCTATATACTATCTACAAGAGACTCGCCCTAGACCCAAGGATACCAATAGATTGAAAGTGAAAGGCTGGAAAAAGATATTCCATGCATGCAGTAATAATAATTTAAAAAAAGCTAGAGTAGCTATACTTATATTAGGTGAAATAGACTTTAAAACTGTTATTAGAGACAAGGAAGGACATTATATATTGAATAAAAGGGGCAATTTACCAGGAAGAAAAAACAATCATAAATGTATAGGAACCTAAGCAGGATGCCCAAGATACATGAGACAAACACTGGCAAAACTTTTGGGAGAAATAGATATCTCTACAATAATAGTTGGAGACTTAAATACACCACTCCTGAGAGTGGATAGAACATCTGGGCAGAGGGTCAATAAAGAAAGAGAGAGAGGGAAATGGATGTGTCTCAAGCAGTTGGGCTCCCGTTTACCATACAGGAAATCTGGGGTTTGATGCCCAGGGCCTCCTGGTGAAGGTAAGCTGGCCTGATGAAGGCAAGCTGGCCCCCTCCTAGGAGTGCCGCCCTATGCAGGAATGCTGGCTGGTGCAGAAAGCTAGCAGAGCAAGATGATGCAACAAGCGACAAGAGGAGAGACAATAAGAGACGTAGCAGAACAGGGAGCTGGGGTAGTGCAAGAGAATGATTGCCTTTCTCCCACTCCAGAGGGTCACGAGATCAGTTCCCGAAGCCACCTGATGAGAGTAAGGGCAGACACAGAAGAACATGCAGCAAATGGACACAGAGAGCAGACAACGGGGGGAGAGAGAAATAAATAAATAAATCTTTAAAAGAAAAAAAGAAACAGAGCTTGAATAATAAGATAAATGAACTAAACCTAATAACATATAGAACACCATACCCCAAAACAGCAGGATATATAGTCTTCCAAGTGCTCATTGATCCTTCTCCAGGATAGATATGTTAGGTCACAAAGCAGATCTCAATAAATTCAAGATGATTGAAATTATACAAAGCACTTTCTCTGATCATAATGGAATAAAGTTGGAAATCAACAAAAGGCAGAAAAAGGGAAAATTCACAAATATATGGAGAGTAAACAACTAACAAATAATCAGTGGGTCAAAGAAGAAATTGCTAGAAAAATCAATAATTATCTCAAGACAAATGAAAATGAGAACACAACATATCAGAACCTATGGGATGCAGCGAAGGCAGAGCTAGAAGGGAAATTTATGGCCCTCAATGTTTACATTAAAACAGAAGAAAGAGCTAAAATCAATGACCTAACTACACAGCTGGAGGAAATACAAAAAGAACAGCAAACTATCCCAAAGCAAGCAGAAGGAATGAAATAACAAATATCAAAGCAGGCATAAAAGAAATTGAAAAAAAAAAAGAGAGAATTAAGAAAACCAAAAATTGGTTCTTCAAGATTAATAAAGTTGACAAACCCTTAGCTAGACTTACAAAGAAAAAAAGAGTGAAAATGCAAATAAGTAAAATAAAAAATGAAAATGGGAACATAATTACTGGCCTCACAGAAATAAAAGAGGGAAGCGGACTTGGCCCAGCGGTTAGGGTGTCTGTCTACTACATGGGAGGTCCGTGGTTCAAACCCCGGGCCTCCTTGACCCATGTGGAGCTGGCCCATGTGCAGTGCTGATGCACGCAAGGAGTGCTGTGCCATGCAGGGGTGTCCGTGCATAGGGGAGCCCCACACGCAAGGGGTGCACCCCAAAAGGAGAGCCGCCCAGCGCGAAAGAAAGTGCAGCCTGCCCAAGAATGGTGCTGCACACATGGAGAGAGCTGACACAAGATTACGCAACAAAAAGAAACACAGATTCCCATGCTGCTGACAACAGAAGCAGACAAAGAAGAACACGCAGCAAATAGACACAGAGAACAGACAACTGGGGGGGGGAGGGGAAAGAAATAAAAGAAACAAAAGAGATCCTAAGAGGATACTATGAACGAGTATGTCAACAAACTAGACAATATAGATGAAATGGAAAAATTTCTAGGAAGGCAGGAACAACTTATACTGCCCTAGAAGAATTAGAAGACGTCAACAAACCAATCACAAGGAGATTGAAACAACGCCCCAAAATGAAAAGCTCAGGACCAGATATTTCACAGGTGAGTTCTATCAAGCATTCAAAGAAGATTTAATACCAGTTTTACTCAAGCTTTTTGGAAAAACTGAACAAGAAGGAATGTTACCAAACTCATGATATGAAGCCAATATCACCTTAATACCAAGTTGGGTAATGATATTATGAAAAAAGAAAATTACAGACCCATTTCCCTAATGACTATGGATACAAAAATCCTCAACAAAATACTGGCTAATGAATCAACAACACATTAAAAGAATTATTCATCATGATCAAGTGGGATTTATGCCAGGCATGCAAGGGTGGTTCAACAAAAAATCAATCAGGGGAAGAGGATGTGGTTCAATTAGTTGGGCTCCCATCTACCATATGGGAGGCCTGGGTTCACATCCTGGGGCCTCCTTGTGAAGGCAGGTTTGCCTCCATGCAGCGGAGTGCCTCCCAGCCCGCAGATGCTGCAGAGTGTTGCAAAGCTTGCAAGCACTGCAGAGAGCTGACTCAGCAAGGTGACGCAACAAAAAAAAGGGAGACAAGCAAAAACACAGAGGAGTGTGCAGCAAATGGACCCAGAGAGCAGACAGCAAGCAAGCCACAAGGGGGGAGGGGAAATAAATAAATACAGACACAGAAGAATGCCCAGTGAATGGACACAAAGAGCAGACAGCACACAAAAAGCCACAAAGGAGGGGATAATAAAAAAAAATCAATCGGCATAATACAACACATTAATGAATCAAGGAAGAAAAATGACATGATCTTATCGATTGATGCAGAAAAGCATTTTTCAAGATACAGCATCCTTTCTTCATAAAAATACTACAAAAGATAGGAATTGGAAGGAAACTTTCTCAACATGATAAAGGTCATATAGAAAACCCACAACTAACATTGTACTCAATGGTGAAAGACTGAAAGCTTTCCAGTTGAGATCAGGGGCAAGACAAGGATGTCCACTGTCACCACTGTTGTTCAATATAGTGCTAGAGGTTCTAGTGAGAGCAATCAGGCAAGAAAAAGATATAAAAGGCATTCAAACTGGAAAGAAAGAAGTACAACTTTCACTATTTGAAGATATGACCCTATACCTAGAAAGTCATGAAAAATGATTTCAGGAGAGCATCAAGATACAAGATCAATACACAAAAATCAATGGTATTTCTTTACACTAGTAACGTGCAATCAGAGGAAGAAGTCAGGAAAAAAAATTCCATTTACAATAGTGACTAAAAGAATATTTAGAAATAACCTTAACCAAGTATGTAAAGCAATGGTATTTAGAAAATACAATGCTTTACTAAAGAAATTTAAAAAGACCTAACTAATTGGGAGAATATTCCATGCTAATGGATTGGAAGATTAACTATCATTAAGATGTCAATTCTACCCAAATTGATATATAGATTCAATGCAATCCTGATAAAAATTCCACTAGTATTTTTTAAACAAATGAAAAACACAGTTATCTTTATTTGGAAGGGTAAGAGGCCCTGAAAAGCCAGAAATATATTAAAAAGGAAAAGCAAAGTTGGAAGACTTTCACTTCTGGACCTTCAATCATATTACCTAGCTACAGTGGTAAAACAAGTATTGTACTGGCACAGACCAATGGAAGCTGATCATTCAGAAACAGACCCTCACATCTATGGTCAAGTGATTTTTGACAAGCCTGTCAAACCCTACCAGCTCGGTAAGAACAGTCTATTCAACAAATGGTACCGGGAGTACTTGATATCCATAGACAAAAGAAAGAAAGAGGACCCCTATCCCACACTTAATACAAAAATTAACTTGAAATGGATCAAAGACCTAAATATAAAAGCTAAAACCATAGAGTTCCCAGAAGAAAACATAGGAAAACATGTTCAAGACCTGGCAGTAGGTGGTACATTCTTAAATCTTACATCAAAAGCACGAGCATTGAAAAAAAACATGGATACTTTCATGATTCAAAGGACTTCATTAAGAAGATGAAAAGGCAGTCCATTCAATAGGAGAAAATATTGGGAATAAGGGTTTGATTTCCATTCTATATAAAGAGATCATACAACTCAACAGTAAAAGAGCAAGTAATCCAATTTAAAAATGGGCAAAAGACTTAAATAGACATTTCTCCAAAGAGGAAATACAAATGGCAAAAAAGCACATGAAAAAGTGTTCAAGATCACTAGCTACTGGGGAAATGCAAATCAAAACTACAGTGAGATATCATTTCACACCTATTAGAATAGCCACTATCAACAAAACAGAAAGCTATAAATGTTGGAGAGAATGTGGAGAAATAGGAACACTACTTCACTGCTGGTGGGAAAGTAGAATGGTGCAGCCTCTGTGGAAGACAGCGTGGTGGTTCCTCAGGAAACTAAATATAGAGCTGCTGTATGACCCAAGTGTTGATCAACCAATGAATGGATAAAAATGTGGTATATACATACAGTGGAATATTATGCTGCAGTAAGAAAAAATGAAATTGGGAAACACATGATAACATGGATGAATCTTGAAGACACTAAGTGAAGTATGCCAGACACAAAAGGACAAATGTTGTATGGTCTCACTAATATGAATTAAACATGAAGAATAAATTCATAAAGTTAAAATCTAGAGTATAGGTTATTAGGAGATAAGAGGATGGCTGTGAAGGAATATTGATGCTTAATGTATGTAAAAATTTTTACTAACCTGACTGGAAGTGTGTGGAAATGGATAGAGTTGATGGTAGCAGATTGTAGTGAGCAGCAGCTGGTTTATAAATGCGATTGTTGCTAAAAAGGGTAATCTAGGGATATAAATGGCAGTTGAAAGAAAGCTAGAGAATAATCTAGGGACTGAACCCAGAGGAGGATGAGAATTATGGTTGATGGTACAGATGCAAGAATGTCCCGAGAACTAGAACAGATGTACATCACTATTGCAGAGTGGTGGGAATGTGGAGAAGCATGGGAAAAATACAATTAATTTACCTATGGAGTATAGTTAACAGCAATACTATAATATTCTTACATCAATGTCAAAGATGTATTGTGTTAATAATAGGGGAGTATGGAAAAAATATGCCAAATGTATGCTGTGGAGCATAGTTAGTGGTAATAGTCTGATGATATTATCTCAAAATCTGTAATAATGGTGTAGTGTGTTGGTGAAGGGTTGTTGTATGGGGATTATACACATGGGCATGACTGTTTTTAAGTTGACACCTTCTATGGTAAAAATATACTTTAAAAAAAAGAATTAGAGGACAAAAACATCTTAGAGCATACATCTGAGGAACAGTGGCAGGGAATTTGACAACAAATTGGAAATTAGTCAGGAGTCTTAAACAGAGGCTTGCAATTGAAGAATCAGGGCAAAGAAATATTCTAAAATAAAAGAACAAAGAAGCAAAAATAGGAATAAAAAGTAAACTCAACAGAAATCTCAACCTGAGACCCACACTAGCAGAACAGCAAAGCATACTGGGGTTTAGGGAGTATGTAGAGGTCACTGATTCCCCTATTACCACTTGACAAGCAAGCCCTGGGCCAGGTAACACCTGCAGACAAGGCAACAATAAGGAAAGAATAAATGAATTTAAAAGCACGGAAATGGAAGGACACAAAGGTTTCATCATTCATCATGAAATGCAAGACTATTTGGAAACATAAATGATCTTTTTTTATACTACTGCATCCTCTATTGTCTTACTTGATATTTTCTAGAGAAAGCATTATGACTTCTGTTCCCAAATATTTATAATATGTAAATTCTAATTCTTTATTCATTTTAACTTATGTACCTACATTGCATTTAATTATTCTTTCAAGCATGTATTATGCCCCTTATTTAAAACACATGATGGGAAGCGGACTTGGCCCAGTGGTTAGGGCATCCGCCTACTACATGGGAGGTCTGAGGTTCAAACCCCGGGCCTCCATGACCCATGTGGAGCTGGCCCATGGGCAGCGCTTATGTGTGCAAGGAGTGCCCTGCCACGCAGGGGTGTCCCCCATGTAGGGGAGCCCCACGCGCAAGGAGTGTGCCCCGTAAGGAGAGCCGCCCAGCGCGAAAGAGAGTGCAGCCTGCCCAAGAATGGCGCTGTACACACACACGGAGAGCTGACACAACAAGATGACACAACAAAAAGAAACACAAATTCCCGGTGCTGCTGATAAGAATAGAAATGGTCACAGAAGAACATACAGCAAATGGACAGAGAGAGCAGACAACTGGGGGGCGGAGGGGGGTGGAAAGGAAGAGAAATAAAAAAAATAAAAATAAAACACATGAAATGCGTAGTAAGATAAGGTCTAAATAGAGTGTTTTATTCTCAGAATTTGATCTAGAATTTTCTGAAATATTTCTGATTCATAATATTGAAGACTGTACTTTTAGAACTCAGTCAAAGCAAACATTTAATCTGGTAGATAAATTGAGATCCTGCTATTCATTGTTATTTTGAAGGACCTCTTGAAACTGCATGATTTTCTTTAAAATAAAAAAAAAAGTTAAGCCTGAGTTGGCTTATTTTATGAAAGGCCACGATAACTTTATAACCAGTGAAAGTAACCACCACTGTTGCACTTCTACTGTACTTAGTTTTTTATGCATTTATACAATAAATTTAGATTTGGTGAGGAAGGGGGAGAATAAAACATGAGCCAGCCACAGGCCATGGTTTGCCAATGTGATCTTTTTAAATTGAATATTGCATTGAAATATTCTTTATCTCAACTACTTAGTTTTTTATCACTCCCTTAATTTTGCCTTAGTAAATTTTCAATATTGAAAATTGCCATGCACCACGCATCCATGCCCAAATATATGGACTGCTGGTGTTAATTATGACAATTTACCAATAAACATCCAAAGGTTAAGCAAGTTAATCACCAGGACTCCACTTCCAACTCACCTGGGATCACAATCAATGAGGGCCCAGCCGCCATGGAACTTTTCATCATCAGGTAGCAGTAACTTCATGTAACTCTGTAAAAGCTGGCTAATTAGTTCCTGATGGCTTCTCTGATTTTCCTTATGCAAAGCTTCATGCTCTTTCTCCTTGGTAAATATGGAATAAAGGTCTTCTGTCACAGGAATGCCTTGCATCAAATCTAGAGTGGAAGTGTTAATATCTACCATTATCTTAGTTTACTAATACATTTTTAGAAAAAGAAGACCTAAAACTATAAAACTCTTAAAACATAGGTGTCAATCATTAATTTCTTAGAGATGACACCAAAATCACAAACAACCAAAGAAAAAAATTAATTGAACATCAAAATTCCAAATTTTTGTGTTTCAAAGGACTCCATTCAAGAAAGTGAAAAGACAAACTACAAAACAGGAGAAAATATTTACAAAGCAACAGACAAGGGACTTGTATCCAGAATATATAGAGAACACCTGCAATTCAATAATGAAAAGACAAGTTATCCAATTTAAAAATGGGCAGTTTTTCTTTTTGGAATTGTAATGAAATTGTTCTAAAATTTTCTGTGGTGATGAATGCCAATATTGTGATTATTCTAAAAGCCACTGATTATATACTTTTGATAGGTTGTATGGTATGTGAATATATCTCAGTGAAACTGCTTAATAAATAATTGGCAAGAATAGCCAGAAATAGCAGCTATGTACAGCAGGGGGAAGAATAGAGAGATTGAGAGGTGAAGAATTTTCTTTTTTGTCTGTTTTTTATTATTATTTTATTGATATAATGAAAATGATCTAATAACGATTGAAGTGATAAATGAACAACTATGTGATTACATCAAATACCATAGATTGTATACCTCAGATGAATTGTATGCTTTATTAATATGTATCAATACAATCGATGTGTTTTTAAAAAATGGGCAAGTAATCTGAAAAGAAAAGGTAACTCCCTCTTGGTGGGACATTTGGTTAGCCTTAATAAATCATCAAAATCCCATTCCCTATGAAGTTATTTGAGCCAATGAAACTGGAGGGAGCTTCTGGAAAAGAAGATTTCCCAACCACTGGGCCTACATGGGGAAGCAGTAAGCCCTGATTGCTTCTGGCTATTGAATATTGTATTACATAAGGCAAAACCGTGAAGACAGCCAGCTTCAGGAACAGGATGAAGCTGACACTATGGATGGCCAAATAAATAGACAGAACCTGCATCTTCAGGGATATAACCGAGTAGCTAAATCAACCAAAAGAAGCAAGATATCTTAGTTTTCCTTAAATAAACTGCTCAAATCCAATTTTTCAGTCATGGTCGGTACCCTATCCATAGCAAATGAACCAAGTTTTCTTATCTACACCAGATTTCTCAAATTCCTAACTGACCTGTGGCTAGGTCATACTAGCCATGTATGTGCTAAATAATCAGGTCAAAAATAGGATTTTAAAAAGAATTTCAGGGACCATAAGTCAAATATATTTGTAGAACATTTTACATTTGCTCTAATCCTAACAAGTTAACACATTTGTGAAAACTAAATTAAAAACATGCCAAGGGGGAAATGGATGTGGCTCAAGTGATTGGGCTCCCACCCACCATATGGATTGTACTGGGTTCAATTCCCAGGGCCTCCTGGTGAAAAGCAAGCTGGCCTGCGCAGTGCAGAGAGCTGGCTGGCCTGTGTGGTTCAGAAAGCTGGCTCAACAAGATGACACAACAAAAAGAAACACAGAGAAGAGACAGTGAGAGACACAACCAACCAGGGAGCTGAGGTGGCTCAAGCGATTGAGTGCCTCTCCCCCACATCAGAAGGTCCCAGAATTGGTTCCCAGTGCCTCCTGAAGAGAAGACAGGCAGACACAGAAGAATGCACAGCAAATGGATACAGAGAGCAGACAGCAAGTGCAAGTAGCAGGGGTAGAGGAATAAATAAATAAATAAAATCTATTTTTAGAAAATCATGAATTTTACTGGGCAATCTACCTTTTATTTCCTCTTCTAAAAAAAGGGTAAAGTTGGTTAGGATACTCTGTAACTCTGGTACCCTAATATTCTGTTAAATGATGCTTGTACAAAAGGATGGTGTATTTGTCCACAGCAAGACCATAAGACAAATAAATGCGTGGGGAAAGAAAATAATCTCATTACATCTCTTAGCCTTGCATAATAGCAAAACACATAAACTATGAAATTTTCAGTTGATGGTGTTTTAGGATATTGTATTCCATTTATAGGAGCCTGAAACTTGCTGTTACATGGTAAACTAACAAATCCGTATGGAAATAGGTGGTTTCTTCTGTTGCTCCAGCCTAAAATACTTACCAAACTCTACTCTTGTAAAAATTCAAGTTTGACTTAGTAAGATGATTGGTATAAAAACACAAGTATATTACAAAAAATAAGCAACGTTAATGAAGTTGATTTCCACAAAATGTTAGTCACAGAAGGAATAACAAATTTTAAGGAAAGCATTTCCATTTCTTACCTATAACAGCTTGCCTATAAGCATCCTTAAATCGATTCAGATAATACCTATTTGCTGAGTTAACTCCATCTTTCATTACTCCTGCTAACTTCCTTTCTCCTGTCCTTGTAAAGTCACCCTGTTAAAGGAAAAGTCATTTTGACAATTTATTCAAATACAAGAACTCTCCTAAAATCAATTGTGGCCTTTCGGTTCAGGACTGAAATTTCTATAGGCTACTGTGAAAGTTTACACTTTCAAATATCATAGTTAAATGAAAATATCTACTAGTATTTGTCTTTGGCCCAAGCATATCAAATAATTAAACATGCTATTTCTGGCATCAAGGCTCCACAGCTACATAGTCTTTTAGGGTTAAGACATTCTTGGTAATTTGTAGAGTTTCTACAGTTTATAGTTGAAAACCTATTATATAACAGACACCAAAACAACAAAAAGATTTTTCAAGTCTTAAATTGGTATAGTATTCAAAACCCACATATTTTTGATGCAGGAAAAAGTAGACAGTCCCCTAGAGTTTATTGCAAGGGGAATTTAACCTGTGTGAGTGGATGTGCATGTAGAGAGAGAACAGAGGTTGCTATACTTCACTCTTCATTACAATTACCTGTAGAACAATCCAGTAAAGATTTCAATTATCTTGTTTCCCTTGCTTTTCAAAACAAAGGTATCAGAGCTAGTCTCTAAAGAGAGAGTGACTTAAACTTAAGGCAAGGAAGGTATTGTTGTGTTTTTTTTTTTTTAATTATTATTTTCCCCCTTCATACCCTCCCCTGCCCTGCTGTTTTTGCTGTCTGTGTCCATTCACTGTGTGATCTTCTGTATCTGTTTCTCTTTTTGTCTTCTCTTCTTGTCTTTCCCCTCTAGATTCACCAGTATTTGATCCTGGGGACCTCTGATGTAGAGAGAGGTTCCCTGTCAATTGCGCCACCGCAGTTCCTGGTCTCTGCTGCATTTCACCTTGACTCTCCCCTTCATCTCTCTTTTATTGCGTCATCTTGCTGTGTGACTCACTTGTGCGGGTACTGGCTCACTGCACAGGCACTCAGCTTGCTGGGTGGGCACTGGGCTTGCCACGTGGACACTGGCTCGCCAGGTGGGCACTATGCTTGCCACGCAGGCACTCACACAGGCACTCCACTCACCACGTAGGCACTCAGCTCACCTCGTGGGCACTTGGCTCACTGCACAGGCACTCAGCTCGCCACACAGGCACTGGCTTGCCACACAGGCTCGCTTTTCTCTTCTTCTTCACCAGGAGGCCACAGGGATCAAACCCAGGACCTCCCATATGGTAGGCAGAGGCCTTATCACTTGAACCATATCTGCTTCCCTATTGTTTCTTATTTCCCCCATTCTGACCCATTTCTATCCATGGCAATCTTAGAAATGGGACTTGTCTTAAAATTGACAATTTAGGAAGACCATGCTACCAATTAGGTAGATCATTCACAGGAAATGTTAGTATAGCAAAAAAATATCTGTTAAAGAAGAGAGGGGTATGAAGGCTGAGTCTAAAGAAGTTTAAAAGGAAAAAAAAGAAGTATTTCCTTTTAAACTATAATTTATATAAGAACTTTTAAAGTTTGTTTCTCTTAATTAATGAAAAGCTTTTTGCTATTACTCAACCAAAAGATGGAATATCTGACGTCTATTGAACCCTTGAGGGTACAATTTGCCATATGAGAAATATCCTTAGATGAATTATTATCTTGATAGAAAATTAATAGAAAGCTAATTTAAACTAATACAACCACTTCCTATTTCACACAGAGGGACTACTTAGGAACTTTTTGACACTTAACTTAAAATTCTGTGAAGATTAGCTCTGTAGACTCCTAGAAAGTCTTTATTAATAACAATTACAAAAGTTGATAAAATATCTCAAGTATTTACTATGTACC
The DNA here is from genome assembly GCF_030445035.2 of Dasypus novemcinctus. Taxonomy (NCBI): domain Eukaryota; kingdom Metazoa; phylum Chordata; class Mammalia; order Cingulata; family Dasypodidae; genus Dasypus; species Dasypus novemcinctus. Next base: position 18,182,546 of record NC_080678.1, read on the forward strand.
AGGGAATGTTCTAAAGCTCTCACATGCATTAACTCAGATGAAGAGACAGGCACAGAGAGGTTAAGTAACTTGCCTAAGGTAGCAGAGCTAGTAAGAGGCAGTGTTGTGATTTTAATTGAGAGGAGGCAAGCTATCAGATGGGGAGGTGGAGGGGGAAGAGGAGAAGGGAACCCCACCTATAGACTCATTTTGTTTTGTCTATACAGTTTTTTGTTGTTGTTGTTTTTTTAAAGATTTTTTTTTTATTCTGCTCCCCCAGCCCCAGTTATCTGTTCTCTGTGTCTATTTGCTGTGTGTTCTTCTTTGTCTGCTTCTGTCATTGTCAGCGGCGTGGCAATCTGTGTTTTTTTTTAAAGATTTATGTATTTATTTATTTCTCTCCCCTTCCCCCCACCAGTTGTCTGTTTTCTGTGTCTATTTGCTGCGTCTTCTTCTTTGTCCGCTTCTGTTGTTGTCAGCAGCACAGGAATCTGTGTTTCTTTTTGTTGCGTCATCTTGTTGTGTCAGCTCTCTGTGTGTGTGGCACCATTCCTGGGCAGGCTGCACTTTCTTTCACGCTGGGCGGCTCTCCTTACGGGGTGCACTCCTTGTGCATGGGGCTCCCCTACACAGGAGACACCCTGCATGGCAGGGCATTCATTGCACGCATCAGCACTGCGCATGGGTCAGCTCCACATGGGTCAAGGAGGCCCGGGGTGTGAACTGCAGGCCTCCCATGTGGTAGACGGATGCTGTAACCAGTGAGCCAAGTCCGCCGCCCATCTGTGTTTCTTTTTGTTGCGTCATCTTGTTGTGTCAGCTCTCTGTGTCTGCGGCGTGATTCTTGGGCAGGCTGCACTTTTTTTCCCGCTGGGTGGCTCTCCTTACGGGGGGCACTCCTTGTGTGTGGGGCTCCCCTACATGGGGACACCTCTGCGTGGCACGGCACTCCTTGCGCTCATCAGCACTGCATGTGGGCCAGCTCCACACAGGTCAAGGAGGCCCGGGGTTTGAACTGTGGACCTCCCATGTGGTAGATGGATGCCCTATCCACTGGGCCAAGTCCGCTTCCCTCTATACAGTTTTTAAAACCAACCATCTCACATAAAATTCCAGATCTGCAGACCCCCTTGAAAAACTGGTAGATTTGTCAACATTGAGCCACCACACCCATAAGGCAACAACAGAAGGGCTCTCTCCAGAGACAGTGTGTGCTCCTCAGGTCCAACAGCCCTACCTTTCTATTTGACCTAATGGGCAGCCTGCTTGAATCACATTACCTGACTCTTGCAGGAATTTCAATGTGTGACCCTTGCCTTAGTAAAACATTTTAGAAAGGAGTGAACTACACAGACCCACCACCTGTAGCCCACACACCACTCTATCAAAACCAAGGTTGGTTTTGAATCACAGTCTTATCTGTGTCACACAGAATGATCCACAAAAGCTTGCTGCCTGTATTTACCTTCAGAGCAGCCGTCCCGGCATATTGTCTACTAATGGAGTCACCGTTGTTGGCCCACATTATCTGGTAGATCCGATTGCATTTCATTGGCAGTGGCTGCTCCGGGGGCATCACACCTAATTTCTTCAACTAAAATGAACATACTGATGGAATCACTGCATAAAGTCAGGAAACCATAGCAAAAAGTAGGAAAGGACACATACTCATATACAATTTAGCCTTAATTTTTAAAATGGTGTTTTCACACTTTTTAAAAGAACACAGAAAAAACAATAATAATAGTCAGTATAGTGCCCAAGAAATGTTCCCTCTATGCGAGTCAGAAGGCTCTAAGTGCTTTTTACCTAAATTGTGCTATTATAGAAATTATCTCATTTACTCCTCGGATAACAGCTCTATGTCGTTGATACTCTTATTGCTTCTATTTTAAAGAGAAGACTGAGGTTTGGAGAGATTCAGTTATTTGCTGGGGGCCAACACCTGAATGTGGCAGAGCAAGGGTTGGAACTCCAGTGGCCACCCCTGTTAACTAACTGGTTGGCTGTTAAGCCAGGCTGCTGAAGTGCTACATTAAACTCCCTATATCATTCAGGGTCCTATCAGGAAACAAAACAAAACAAAACAAAAAGGTATTTCCACCTTGGAAATTTAATACTAGGAATTCATTACCCAGGTGTTAGAGGGCTGAAATATCTAAAAGGGAACACTAAGGTAACAGATAATGACTGCAGCAAGCAGCTGCCACCCTTAGGGTCAGGGCACAAAGGAAGAGGCTGGTTCTGTTGTGCCAAAGGAACCAGGAGCCCCACTGAGAGCACTGCTGCAAGGAATAACACAGGTGAAGGAGCTTATTCCTTATTTTTCCTTTGCCTCATGGTCTCTCCTTATGCCCCTTTTTTGCAAAGCCTGTCACAGAGCTGGATGGTCCAGCAGAAATGTAGTGTGTAGACTGGAGCCCAGCATCCAAAATGGAATATAGAAGGGTGGGTTTGAAGCTAAGAGGAGAAAGGAAAATGGTCACACGGTGTCATCCAGTTTCAAAATGTTAGACCTCATGTTCTTGCAATGAGTACTTAAGAAAATGTTAACTTAGTTCTAGTGAAGTTTGTACTATCTAGCTTTTAATATAACAAGAATGTTTGTACACTGTATATATTCTACAATTTTAGTTATCCTCTTACACATGAAAAAAATTCATTTAAAAATGATGATTTAAAAGCAAAACCAAAAAAATTAAAATAAATGTTAAAAATGAAGATTTACAATCCCAATGGACTCCAAATTACCTGCTGTTCCATGACCACACGTGCAATGGCGGCTTGAACCACATTGGTGCGATCCAGGCAGTCCATGCAATTAACCCGAAAGATTCCTTCTTGTTTACATATTACCCCAGCTTGATCAACCCTTTTCAAAAAGAGACAGGATTTTACAATAAGAAATACTTGAATAAGCTTTTCAATAGCTACTGTTCTTCAAAGTGTAACAACAACAGCAGCAGCATTAGCTATCAATTGCTTGGAATATAATTATTAAATGCCAGGCATTACAAAGGCCTTTATAGACGCTGTTGTGAATTCACACAATCACTTGGCAAGATATTACATCCATTTAAAAAAAAAAAATGAAATGGAGAAAAAGTTAGTGACTTGCACCAAGTCATATAATTACTAAGAAGCACAGCTGAGACAACTCCAGGTTACACTTTTCTATACACTTTAAAAGCAGAGAGGACTTTAAACACCATCTTGTTTCTCTCTTTTGACTCCAAATAGAAATGCATCTAAACTTTCTGAAGCAGACTAATTTTACTGCCCAGTGAGGAGTCATGCAGCATCACCTAATTTCTCTGGCCACTTGTATAATTTTAAAGTCTAGTCTAATGTTCCTTCCTATCATTTAAGCCAATTTATTCTTCCTACATCTCCCTCATATAGTCTGAATCATCTTCCTTCTCTCACAATTCTGATAAGCCTGAAAACTGAAAACTGCACTAAGCCTTTCTTCCCATATTAGGGACAGTGAAAAAAGAAAAAAGGAAATGTGGACCATAGAGCACTAGAAAGAACAGACATATCTTCAAAGAATAGTCAGCAAGGATTTCATTCCATTTAGCCCAATTTTCTGTCACCTTCTCCCTGTTCAAAGCTTACACTGCCTAATGATTAACACTACCTAGAAAATAGGAACTTAAAAGGAAAAAGTTTTCTCAGCATACTATTATTTTAATGCTTAGTGAGAGCTAAACAAATACATATGATTTTGTAAACCAAGAGTTTTAACTTCTGATGAAATACATACCAGCACCATTTCATATCAAGAATAATGTCATAAATGGCATCTGTTAGTGTTTGAACATTCTCAAACTTCATTCCTCGGCTAAAATGCATGTCAAAAGAAAGAAAAAAAACACCTTTAATATGTGTTTTTTTTAAATTTTTTAAAATTTAAAAAAAAATTTTTTAATTTTTAAAAATTTATTTAAGATACAGTATTTAAGGCCCCTTAGAAAATGTTAAAGAATTATCACTATAAGTATATAAGGTTACCACTATTAGAAAATATATAGGAAATTATATAAATGTTCATAGCTATAATCTGCATTGTGAAATAAAAACACTGAAACATTATCACAAATATCAGAAGGTTCTTTCCTCACCAAATTCCTGATACCTAGATAAATTAAACAAAGTTAGGGCCAGGAGTATGACCAAAGAACCTTGCTTTCAGAACATACACAAGTTAAAGGAACAAAGAAACGATTCAGTAATTGTTGATTTTTCAGCACAAACTCTGGTGGAGTTTATACAAAGGCAAAGTACTAATAGAGTATGAAGACAAGCCAGCCAGTCGATTTTTAAGTATGAAGATTCTATTACTTCTGCCAGGCTCAGAACCAAGCAGAAAAGAAAAGCTCTAGTGATAAGATTTTAAAAATTAGAAGTACAAGTCATTTTGGGACAGATTAGATATATTTCAGGAACAATAAACTTAAATTTCTGGCTAAAATTAAGCCCATATGAAAATTAAAACTAATAAATGATACTCTTTCCCTTTCTAATAATGAAGAATTTTTTTCTCCCAATAAAGAGGAGAAAAACCCAGGACCCCATAGTAGTATCTACCATAGACATTTGAGACTGATCAAAACTCATCTCAGGAAGCCATCTATCTTACCAGTGCTCATGGAAGTCAAAAGATACATAAGTAAGGTGTGAGTTGTTAAAAAGTAACACTTGCTTTAGGTAAGCATCTCCAATAATTTTCTCTCTTCCTGCCTGGTCTACTAAGTTAATAATAACCTGTGAGAGAAAAAAAGAAAAGAAAAATTAAATATAATCAAATGTTAGAATCATAATGATCTATTTGGAATTATGTTTTAGAAATACTTTATAGTTGTGCTTAGAAATTAATAATCTAAGAATTTTTCCCCATAAAATTAGACTTTCATTTGTTACATTTAGGTTTATAAGATTTGTTATATCAACGGCTCAATAGCTTTTCTGTACATTAGCAATAATCAATTATAGATCCTTTCTAATAGCAAATACTTAAACTTTCGGGAATAATTTCTTAAAAATGTACAAGACTTACATGGTGCATCCTATAAAATTTTTCTGAAATACATAAAAGAAATGCTAAATAAATGGAGAGACTTATATGCTTCTAGATGGGAAGATTCAACACCATTAAGGTGTCAACGCTCTAAATTAATCTATATAATTTGGATAAGGATCTTTTTATGGACTTGACAAGTTAACTCTAATGTTCATCTGGAAGAGTAAATATGTGGAAAAAACCTAAAAACTACTACTACTAATAAAGGTGAATGTGCCCCACTGGAGAGTAAAATATACTCTAAATTTATAGCAATTTTAATTTAACTGTGGTACTAGTGTAGAAACAAATGACTCAATGGAACAGGGCAGACAGACCTGTATTATATTGGGGAATCTAAAATATTCTAACAATATCACTCAGGGGGAAATATGATCTATTCTATAAATGGTATTCAATTATTTGCTATGTAGGGAAGCAGACTTGGCCCAGTGGTTAGGGCATCTGTCTACCACATGGGAGGTCTGTGGTTCAAACCCCGGGCCTCCTTGACCCATGTGGAGCTGTCCCATGCGCAGTGCTGATGCACACAAGGAATGCTGTGCCACACAGGGGTGTCCCCTGTGTAGGGGAGCCCCACTTGCAAAGAGTGCGCCCCATAAGGAGAGCCACCCAGCGCAAAAGGAAGTGCAGCCTGCCCAGGAATGGCCCCGCATACACCGAGAGCTGATACAACAAGATGAAGCAACAAAAAGAAACAGATTCCCATGCCACTGACAACAACAGAAGCAGACAAAGAAGACGCAGCAAATAGACACAGAGAACAGACAACGGGGGGGGGGGTAAATAAATAAATCATTTTAAAAATTATTTGCTGTGTAAATGTGCATGGGGGGAAGCTTATGTTAGTTCCCCAGCTCTCGTTTTACACAACATAAATTTAAGCTGCATTAATGATCTAAATATTCTTTCTTCAAGTCATAAAAAAGCTAGAAGAAAATTTAGGGTAATACCTCTATAATTCTAATTTGGGGACAATGACTTTCTAAACATAACATAAATAACAGAGGGCATGGCAGTATAAGCAAAATAAGAAACAAAGGACTTCCTTGAAGAATATACCTGCAACATAAATAAATACCAATAATACGTAGAGTTCTACAAATCCAGTAAGAAAAAAAAAATAGGTAAAGGATACAAAGGATATTCACAAGAGAAAATACATTAACAGCCAAATAAACATGAGATGGCAACTTTGTTAGTAATCAAAGAAAAGCAAATTTTAAAATAGAAAACTATTTTTCACCTATCACAGAGGTAAAATTTGCAAATACTAAATACAGGGAACATTGATGGACATTTGCCAGGAGTGTAAACTGATGTGATCTTTTGGGGTTGTGCAAGAGAGCTTAGATATCAATTTTAAATATATATACTGTTTGATCTGGCAATTTCACTTCTAGAAATTTATTCTATAAAATACACAAGTGCCCCAAAATATATAAAAGATGTTTTCTGGAATATTTTTATAATAGCAAAAAGCCCTACTATATTCTAAAGGTCTACCAACAGAGAAAAAGTTAAATTAGGGCCATGAAATATTTATTGAAAACAACTGCAGGACAATATATGATACAGCCCTAGTTTGAATTAGGAAGAGTTTTAAATGTACATATATGCATGTGTCAATATGTTTTTTGCTGCAAATGACAAATCAATGGCTCATACCTCAGAATAAAAAGTATTGAGGCAGTATGGTTCCACAATCGCTTAATTCATTGGTTCCTGATACAATCAAGGACCCCAGGTTCTTTCTATTTTTTTAATCTTACATCTTCAGCATGTTGGCTAATCCCCAGGCCAGCTCATGCATGCCCTTGAGATAACTATTAGCACTTCTACATCACATTCAGACACATCCAACATCAAGGAAATGTTGCTTTCTGTATTTCTTTACATTAGAGCAGGAAACCTTTCTCAGATAACTATTAGCACTTCTACATCACATTCAGACACATCCAACACCAAGGGAATGTTGCTTTCTGTATTTCTTTACATTAGAGCAGGAAACCTTTCTCAGATGCCTCCAGCAGACCTCCCTCCCTCACATCATATCTCACTGGCCAACTGTCAGTGAACATACACAGGCCTACACCCAAACCAATCACTGGCAAGAAGAATGGTATCATCACAACTGAGTTAGCCCGACCTGGAAAGTAAGAGGGAAGAGGATGGATGAACAAGCAGCACTGGGGTGTTGTTAGAAATGAGGAAGTATCTGCTCAGTGTACACACACTTAAAAATAGATATGTATGAAAAGATCTTGAAAGTCAACAGGGTGCAGGGAAGTATATGGTGAAGAGGGTGTTATTTCAATTGTCTGAATTTTTACAATGATTATATCTTGCACTGAAATTGTGGTTTATTCTTTGTAATGTTATTTATAATTATACATGTTGCTAATGTATGAATTTACTCACATTGTAAAAATTTCAAACATGCATAAAGAAAAAATTTTTCCTGACCACAATCCTGTTCCCCTCCCTGGAGGTAATTCCTATTATCAATTTGGTATGTATACCCTACCAGCACACATACATGAATATCTATACAAATGTGCATGCATAAGTGTATACATGTGTATAAACACAGATATGAATATATATGTGATATACATACATGGAAGAGAATGAATATATTAAGTATGGTTTTTTATGTACACACACACACACACACACACACATAGAAGAGAACCATACACATATAAATGACAATTTCATTTGTGGGAATTTTTAGTGTGAGTTTCTTAATCAACGATGTAACTTTAAGATAGCTCCATGTTAGTATACACAGATCTACCTCATTTTTTTTAAGCAAGATTATATTCAATACTTTAGATGGGCCATACTTCATTATTTACTCCTTGTCCTAGTGATGTACACTTAAGATTGTTGTTTTGCTGCAATGAGTGTCTTGTACACACCTTGAGTGAACGTGTGCTTCTCTAGGGTATACTAACTCCCCTCAAGTCACTACAGCCTCCCTCTCCCCTTCGTCTACTTTATTTTTATAAATTTATTTATTTGTTCCCATCCCTGCCCTCATTGTTTGAGGCCACTGTCTGCTCTCTGTGTCCATTTGTTGTGTATTCTGTGTCTGCTCATCTTCTCTTTCGAAGGAACCATGAACTGAACCTGGACCTCCCATTTGGAGGAGAGGCACTCAATCACTTGAGCCACCTCAGTTTCCTGGCTTGCTGTCTCTCTCACTGTCTTTCCTCTTCGTGTCTCTTTTGTTGCATCAGCTGGCCATGCCTGTCCACTGCGTCAGCTTGCCTTCTTCAGGAGACGCTGGGAACTGAACCTGGGATTTCCCATGTCTTGGCAGGCAGAAGCCCAATCAGTTGAGCTACATCTGCTTCCGTACGCTGATTTCTACCTATAGAGATTAGTTTTGCCTGTTTTTTTTGGTTTTGTTTTTGTTTCTAAGGAGGTATCAGGGATTGAATGCAGGACCTCATACATGGGAAGTGCTCAACCACTGAGCTACATCTATTCCCCTTGCCTGTTCTTGTATTACAGAAATTGAATAATATACTTATGTACTCTTGTGGCTGGCTTCTTTTGCTAAATGTTTGGTTGCATGTAGTTGTAAATGGTTCTGCTCGCAAAATACTCCATTGTGTAAATATACCACTCTTTATTTATCTGTTTTACTGTTAATGAACAATCAAGAGGGTTCCATATTTTTAATACTATGAATAGTGCTGCTATAAATAAGTTTGTACAAGCCTTTCAGTGAATATACATATGCATTCTGTTAAGTGGATATGTAGAAGTGGAATTGCTGGTCATAAGTTAGCATTGCAGGGAGATGGACTTTGGCCCAGTGGTTAGGGCGTCCGTCTACCACATGGGAGGTCCGCGGTTCAAGCCCCGGGCCTCCTTGACCTGTGTGGAGCTGGCCATGCGCAGTGCTGATGCGCGCAGGAGTGCCCTGCCACTCAGGGGTGTCCCCCGCGTGGGGGAGCCCCACGCGCAAGGAGTGCACCCAAGAGGAGAGCTGCCCAGCGTGAAAAGAAAGAGCAGCCTGCCCAGGAATGGCGCCGCCCACACTTCCCGTGCCGCTGACGACAACAGAAGCGGACAAAGAACCAAGACGCAGCAAACAGACACCAAGAACAGACAACCAGGGGGGGGGGGGGGGGGGGGAATTAAATAAATAAATAAATCTTTAAAAAAAAAAAAAAAGTTAGCATTGCATAACTTATACTCCTGAAAGCCACTTTGTGTATTAGAGTTCCAGTTGCTTAACATCTTTGCCCTCATTTTGTATATCCCATTTTTTAAATTTTAGCCATTCTGGTGTGTGAAGTGAGAGACTTTTTAATATGTTTATTGGCCTTTTAAATATTCTTATTGAGAAGAGTCTACTCAAGTCTTTTGTTCATTTTTTTGGGGGGTTGTCCATCTTTTTCTTACGGATTTACAGAAGCTTTTTATATGTACTCCAGAAATGAATTATTTCTCATATATGTATTCAAAGTAACTTTTCCCACTCTGTGAACTGCCTTTTCATTTTCTGAATATCTTTTGATAAACAGAAGTCCTTTATTTTAAATAAAGCTGAATTTATCAATATTTTCCAATACAGTGTTTTTAAGTCCTATTTAAGATCTGAGGTCACAAAGATGTTGTTTTCCTCTAAAAGCTTTATTTTCCTTTCACATTTAGATCCTTAATCTATCTGGAATTGATTTTTATATATTATATAGATATAAAAAAATACAGTTACTGGGTCAAATAATAAGTGTATTTTAATTGCTAGTACCATTCAAAATGGCTGTATCAACTCGTGCTCTTGCTATCAATGTGAGAATTCTCAGTTCCCCAAATATCATTTTTTTCTCTTATTATCAAACTTTTTTTTTCCAATTTGAGGGTTTACTTTTTATTTCCCTGTTGGGACTTGGTTTGGGATTACACCAAACTTAATTTATATTAATTTGGGAAAAACTGAATCTGTTCATATTTAATCTTCCTTTCCAAGTACATGATATTTTTTTCTCCATTTATTCAGGTATTCTTTTGTGTTCTTTAGTAATCCTCCACCCCCATCCCATATATATGGTATCTTTTTTTATGTTTCTTAGATTTTAGGTAATTTCTTCATATTTTATCTTTGTTGCTGCTAGGAAAAAAGCATTCTTTCTATAGCTTTACACATTCAGATTGGTCATTACTAAAGGATAGAAGGGTTACTGATTATCTACTAATTTTGTATCTAAAATATGGTCTTTTTACTGAACTCGTATTCCATATAAGTTTTCAAATGATTTCAGTGTATAAAATCCCATTCCTACATGTGTTTGAATACATATGAAAGGTGGGCAGAGAAAAAGAACTTGAAAGATGCATACCAAATTGTTATCTCTAAGAAGTGAAACTATGGGTGGTATTGAAAGATGACTTTCATTTTTTAATCTAGATACTACTTGGATTATAAAAATCAATTGATAGCAGTTTAATCTCTTTATGATATCCAAGTACAGTCTAAAATGGCTGACTCAATGATTACTCTTAAAGAATATTAAGAATATTCTTAGCTTATACATGTATTTTTAATGCCATAAAAATGCTTTGCTTAATTATGAACAGTACATTGTTATTGTCAAGAAATTTTTAAAAATAGAAACAATATCATTCTAAGTATGAAGAAACATTTTACTACTACAGATCAAAGCCCACCTGTTTTTTGTAAATTTTCAGTTGTTCTTCGAAATGGGCACAGAAATAGGCAACAGTTTCCTTTTCACCTACAAAGAAGTGATACAAAATCTATTTTTCCTTCCCATGTTTAAGACAGAAATTTGTGTCTATTCACCTTTACCTTTACATTTAAATAATTTATTGACAGCCCAAATGTAAGTATGATTGTCTAAAACCAGTATTTTAAAATTAAATGCTAAGCCAAAGATCTCTGATTTCCCCCCCAATTAGACTAAATTGAAACATACCTTAAAGTGTAAACTGTGAAATTATAAAATGTGTTATTTTATTATTCAGTCTACTTTTCCAGAAAGATGTCATGTAGGGTATCATAAAAGAATAGAAATTCCTCCAAAACAAGTTGTTGTTTTGGGTTTTTTTTTTTTTTTTTTAAAGATACCAGAGATTCAACCCAGGGTCTAGTACGTGCAAGGCAGGTGCTCAACCACTGACCTAAACCCACTTTGTTAAAACAAGTAGTTTTTAAAGCTGGAGTTATACCGGAAAAAAAATTAGGCTTTGAAAAAAAAAATTCTATAAACTATTTTAAAAATCAAACTCATTCCATCAGATTTAAATAACTTAGTCATTCCAGGGTGAAACTTAAAATACTAGAAGAAATTAAATCTTTATTATTATAAACAAAACCAAACTAAAAACTTTCACAGAGACACATTTGAGTAAATGCATCTTATACTATTTTTGATAGCTGCCATCTTAAGATATGTCCTGCTCCTACAAATATTGGCTACACATACCTTTTTCCAAAATGAGGCATTCAAGGAAGTATTTTTCAAAGCAACAGTAATTAAAAATCTGTGAAATAAGCTAAGTTTTGTTCTAGTGTTGGGGAACCTTTTATAGTTAAATGATTTTAAAGAGTCAACAATTATCATTATCCCTATTACTAATAAAATTTGGCATTATGAGTTATTATTATTTTGAATGAAGATCTGGAAAGGCAAATCAAGCAAACCTATCAAGTATCTTTTTAAAATCAAATAATTGACATGCTTACTTTTGTCCAGCCGAGGTCTTGGATTATATCGATACCCAACCTGACTCCAAAACACAGGCACAGAACCTCGTGTTTGAATAAACGATAGGGTATGATTATGAACATGAATTAACTGCTCAGTCTCCACATAATTTGCAACATTTCCATTTTTATCAACTCCTCTTCGTTTATAGCGCATTCCTAAAAGAATATAAGTAGAAATCAACAATATTTTAATAAATTATTTAGTATGAGTAGGGTATGTTTCCTAACCAAAACTATATCTTTCAGGATACCCTTGGAGATCCAGTGTCAGGCAGAACAGTATCAGCTTGCTCAAAATCATAATTGTATACATACTTGTTTTAGAAAATTGAAGCCAAGATAGTTCATATGAACTGAAAGAGAAAATTTTCCAATAGGTACTAGTACTCACAGGTACTAGATTTATCACGATAATATAGGCCACCAGTTGGAACACTAGTATTAAGAAGCACATCCCAACTGACTTTCTTCTTCTCTCTATAGACCCTCTCTATCTCCTTTTCCTAACTCTCCCTTATTTACTCCTTTCTAAAAATTAGTCCCCAATTATGCCCCGATATTTAAAGTCACAGAGCACTTTGAGGCCAGCTGTGCTTCCAAATCCTTTGTCATTAGCATTTTATCATATCTGCAGATTTTCCAGATAGATTTGATTTATGGTCTAATACAGCCCCCATCTGCTCACCTGCTCTGTGCCTACTCCGGCGTGAAATGAGAGCCACTAGAAATCGTGGGTGAATGTCATCTACACAAGTGGACTCCTGAGGTGGTGTCTCTGGGCTGCTTTTCTCATCATCAGATGATTCATTATAATTAACCACAAGTTCCTCAATCTGCACAAAACCTTGGATGATAGGGATAATCCAAAAGTCCACCTCTGGTATCTGAAAACAATATGAACATCACGTTGCTTCTATTGTGTACAGGACGGCCACTTTCTTAAACCCGAACAGTAGTTAGCACATATTTGTCAGAATATTAGAAGGAGAAATCTTCCATTCTTTAACCATATTTTCAACTTAAAAGGAGAACAGAAAGGAAGGAAAAGAGAAAGGAAGAAAAGGAATGAGGAAAGAGGGAGGGAGGGAGGGAGGGAGGGAGGAAGGAAGGATGGAAGATGGGAAGGAAGATGGGAAGGAAAGAAAGGGAAGGCCTTTCCTTTTCTTTATGGTGATACATTCAAAAAGAGCTGACTGAGAGAAACATAGCAAGGAGCCAGGCTGCCTGGTTAGAAATTCAAGCTCCTTCATTAATTCAATGAGCTGAATCATTTAACCTCATTGTGCCTTGATTTCCTTCTCTGTGAAATAGGAATAACTACAACCTCAAAACGTTGTTGTAAAGATTAAATGAGTAATGCATATAAAGTGTTTAATAGATGTAGCTATTATAATTATTCCTGTTGGTTTAGAAAAATAAAGCTTAAGGGTTGATTTTCAATTCCCAATTAAATTAAGCCTTTAATAAAATATAACGAACTCTGAACATTTTATTAAGAAACACATTAGGTCTACACTATTTTCTAATTTAGAAAAAAAAAATTGCTTTGCTGCACTAAAATCCAAGCAGTAAATGAAGAAAAAAAGTGCCTTTCCTTAAATATTTTATTTAAAAAACAAATCCAATGTAATTAGAAGAGTATTAAAGTTAAGAGATTTCTTCTTCTGGTCTTTCAAACTAAGAATATTCAGATTTCTCAACTTACCGTAGAGACAGTAAAAAGAGAAAAAGTGCTCCAGAGAGTTGTTCTTAGTCTCACCTTCTCTCATTCTATCTCCATAACTGTATCTTAATCTCAATATCCATTACAAATCCATCTCTTCTTCCATCATAGACTCCATATCCTATCTCACAGTTTTATGGGGTTGGCAGATAGAATCACAGGCAGGTGGCAGAAAACAGTAAGTGAGGAAAAAAGACTACCTGCATTTATTATTCTTACAACAATTACCATTATTTGTATTTCTGTTATAGCGACAAATTCAAAACTCTAGACAGGAATGGAGCACTGAATATTTCAACAGAAACAACTGAAAAACATTAGTACTCAGTACTGTAGATGCCAGCCAATAGGACAAATAACTCATTATAGATGCCCTCATCATTTTACTCTTCTACCACTGGGCTTTGGCAGTCATAGTTTAATCAGCATCATAAACAACAATAAGAACAATTTCATGTTTCATTTTTGATACACTGGGTAGACACCGCTAGATAAAGTCAAGATCTTTTATATTAATTACCACTAAGGGAGAGAAATAGAAAGAAGGAAAAAGGTTTGAAATTTCTGAAAGGTTAAAAAAGAAAAGATAATATACAACCCTATTCAGGTACCTGCTAGCTTGGTTCAGTGCCTAGAAAAGTAACTGGCATAGAGCAGGCCTTCAATAAATTTTTGTTGATTGAATGAATAAATGACTTAGTATTCCTTTCACAGTCATAATTCTCCAATAAGTGTGAGAGATTAAGGGGAGTAATCATCAAACTGGGAAGAACCCAATCTCATATTTCTTGTCTTCCTTTAATCAACAAGTGGCAATACAGTATTAGCCTTAGATATTTGTCTACTCCAACTCCCTATTTTAAAAATGAGTAAACAGAGGGCCAGGAAAGTAAAGTAACTGGTATCATTAAAGAAAGAATGGGCTTCGTTGTTTCAGGAGGTACAAAATACATCTTTTACAGGAATTCTGTGGATATTAGTTCCACAGCCTTAAATTACCAGTATCCTATGGATATCTACTATAAAGATAGGCCATGGCTATTCAATAAGATGTGAACTGCCCTTAAAAATAATGCCTTGGAATTCCAAACCTAATCATCCCCAATTTGTAGAACACATTATAGTGAAATTTTTTAAAAATCTTAATACAGGTTTTAAAAAACATATGCTTAACAATTTGGGATATTTTTAAAAAACACTACTCATGCATCTATCTGTCAGACCTGGAGTAGCTAATGTCTACTTCTAAAGTTTCTACTACACAGTTGCAAAAAATAAGCTTCTCATGCTTTCTAGATTGTGACAGCCAAGACTGAATGGGGGGAATACAAGAAGTACTGAAAACATGGGAGTGGGGTGGGGTGGGGTGGTATTTTGCAATTCAGAAATAATCTTGTAAACAAGGAAGAGTCTTCTTTTACTTCCAAAAAGGAATTTCCAAACTTGAATTTACATGAGAAGTGTTAGGAAATTATTTCCCCTATACCTTGTCTTCCAGTTGATTCCATTTAAAAGCTTTAAAGAGTTTAAAGCTTTAAAAACAAAACAAAATAAAACCGAAAATACCAACTAAATTAAAAGCAAGCCAGTGATTCGCAAAACAAAACAACTACTCACACCAAGTTCAGTAAGATCTTGTATCATGTATTTATTCCAAAAAAATCTATCATCAACCTGGAAAAAGAAAAGAATAAAAAGTTCAAAAATACATGTTATTTCAGTTTTCCTATAAAAGCCAACTGGTCCAAGTACCCTGAGATGTGAGCAGTACCTTCTGCCAGAGAGGGTGGCCATCCTTCTGCCCAGTGCTCTGTCTCTGCACTGAATTGGTCAGGTCATAAGTCAGGCTATAATAGAAAGATTCTGAGTCCATGAACATCTTCAGCAACTCCTCAAGTAATCTCCTCTCCAACTTTTCCTTTTCTTTACTCTCTTTAACCTATAAGAAATAGCATCTACTATTACTGCAGGAATTAAATATAAAGTATAATATGGATAATATATAGCTTCCTAGAAAAGAAGTGAAAATAATCCCAAGGACATGCAGAGACAGTGTTTTACTATGAAAAAATGGTTTCAAAAACAATTTACTGGAAGGAAAAATTACTCCTCAATTTAAATTTAAAACTAATAAAAATGCATTCAAAGCCCACATCAATTAAACTCTTACTTTCTTTTTATTAGGAACAGACACATTGGATTTAATATGTGTAAAGGTCTTCAGTAGAAATTTTGAGTCATCAGGAGATGGGATAATCTTCTCTGGTTTGTTAATTCCAAAATGATGCTTCTTACAGAGCTAAATAATTAGAGAGAGAAAGAGGATTCATTATTATTGTTTGCTTGTTGAATGATCAAGTTTTAAGAGTGAAGAAGTGAATGCTACTACTGCTCATGCATTTTGGTTAAAAGTAAATTTCAAGAGTCAATAAAATGTACAAGCAGTCAAACTGATATTAGAAAAACCCAGCTGTGGTTTCAGTTATTAGAAAGCTACAGAAGGGGAATGGATGTAGCTCAGTGGTGAGCATCTGCTTCCCATGTATGAGGTCCTGGGTTCAATCCCCAGTATCTCCTAAAAATAAAATAAAACAAAACTCTTTATAAAAAGAAAAGAAAACTACAGTAGAGGATAAGACTACAGATCAGGATATAGTTAGGATATAGAGGTAGAAAATTCAGGGTGGATCATAACTATATCCTAACTTATCAAATATAACTGAAGAATAAAATGTTCTGATTGAGGTTATCAGTGCTTTGAAAATTGGAATCTAAAGGCAAATATATTGCAAAATACATATTTGCTATGCTTTAGGGTCTTTATACAGCCATCTATGCTAAAAATACATTAATGCTAGTTAATTGTTTTGGTTAAGAAGTCATCTCAAGAGTGCTCTACTGGAAGCCTTAAAAGCTGGACATTTCAACCACTCCCTCTTCTCTTGCTCTCACACACACCAAATAAAATAAGCATAACATATCTCTGGGTCCTGAGCACAGTTAAATTTGAAGCAGCAGCAATTACAGGCTCAGGAAATGTGCAGTCCAACTGAGGTGAAAAAGAGGATAGGAACATGAACATTGCGCGTTAAGAGAAGGACACAAAAGGTTCTAAAGAAGGCTTCTTGGTTAAAGCCGGGAGTTGTACATATAATTTAATGTGGCTCCACACATAAACAAATATTTTGAAAAGTACACAAGAATTCTATTAACTGTATGAAGACCAATTCCATTTTTTCAATACACTAGGTTTACTGCTACCCTACGAGACAGAGTCCTAATAACAACAGTTAACAGTCACTAAAATGCTTGTTATTATTAGTGTCTTACTCACAGAATAACTATCACCAGATGCCAAATAGGATGAAAAACAAACAAAAACTTGGTGAGGAGAATAAAGCTAATTCAAGCTTTGATTACAAATGATAAAAAAGGATCATCCCTGGGAAGTGGATGTGGCTCAAGTGATTGGGCTTCTGCCTACCACATGAAGGGTCCCAGGTTCAGTTTCCAGTGCCTCCTGGAAAAGGCAAGCTGGTGCAACAGGCAGGTGCGGCAAGCTGCTGCAACAAGATGATGCAATAAGAGACACAAAGAGGAAAGACAGTGACAGATACAACAAACCAGGAGCTAGGGTGGCTCAAGTGACTAAGCGCCTCTCTTCCACATGGGAGGTCCCAGGTTTAATTCGAAGTGCCTCCTAAAATGAAGATAAGCAGACACAGAGAGCACAAAGCAAATGGACACAGAGCAGACAGTGACTGCAAACAAAAGGGCAGGGGGAGAGAACAAATAAAATAAATCCTGGAAAAAAAAGAGACCATCCCTGTTTTATTAAATTATAAGTGGCAACTAATAATTGGATAACTTTTCAGATGCTTTAGAACCTCCAACTGATTATACGCCTTTTCAAAATTGTGACTATCAAAAACTCTATTCAGGGAAGCTGACTTGGCCCAGTGGTTAGGGCATCCACCTACCACATGGGAGGTCCACGGTTCAAACCCCGGGCCTCCTCGACCCGTGTGGAGCTGGTCCAGGTGCAGTGCTGATGCGCACAAGGAGTGCCGTGCCACACAGGGGTGTCCCCGTGCAGGGGAGCCCCACGCTCAAGGAGTGCGCCCCATAAGGAGAGCCGCCCAGTGCAAAAGAAAGTGCAGCCTGCCTAAGAATGGCGCTGCCCACACAGAGAGCTGTCCCACAGGGACAGCTGACACAACAAGATGCAACAAAAAGAAACACAGATTCCCCTGCCACTGACAACAACAGAAGCAGACAAAGAAGAACATGCAGAAAATAGACACAGAAAACAGACAACTGGGGAGGGGGCGGGAAGGGGAGAGAAATAAATAAATAAATCTTTAAAAACAAAAACAAAAACTTTATTCAGGGAACAATGAGCACCTGCTTCCCACGAGACGTCCCAGGTTCCTTTTCGGGTGCATCCTAAAAACAAAAACAAGCAGCGAAGCGGATATGGCTCAACAGACAGAGCTTCCACCTACCATATAGGAGGTCCTGGGTTCGATACCCAGGGTCTCCTGGCCCGTGTGGAGAGCTGGCCAACATGGAGTGCTACCACGTGCAGGGAGTATCGCTCTGCACAGGGATGCCCCCCATGCAATGGAGTGCAGCCCTGTGCAGGAAAAGCAGCCCGCCCAGGAGTGGTATGGAGAGCTGATGCTGCAAGATGACGCAACAGAAAAGAGACACAGAGAAGAGACAATATGACACGCTGCAAACTAGGGAGCTGAGATGGAGCAAGAGAATGATCACCTCTCTCCAGAAGGTGATCCAAAAGGCCCCAGGATGTGTTCCTGGAGCTATCTAATGAGAATACAACAGACACAGAAGAACACACAGTGAGTGGACCCAAAGAGCAGACAATGGAGCGGAGGCAGGGGGGATAAGGAAAAAACAAACAAACAAGCAAACAAACAAAAAACCAACTCAAGGGAGCCAATATGGCTCAGTGGTTGAGCTTCCCACATACAAGGTCCCTGGTTCAATTCTCAGCCCTGGTACCTCAAAAACAAAACAAATAAACAAAAACCAAAAAAACTCTATTCAGGGAAGCTGATATGTAGCTCAAGTGGTTGAGCACCTGCTTTCCAAAGTCCTGGGTTCAATACCCAGTACCTCCTAAAACAAACAGAAAACCAACCTCTTATTCACATGAGTTTCACAACAAGAATACAACTTCACGTTGCTCTTGTCCCAGCATCAAGGAAAAGGGAACAGAAGATCATGTGAAAAAGACCTAAAGCCCTACTGTCAAAACTCAATTATCCTTCAAATATGTAAAATTAACAAGATCTTGAGTTGCTGGGGAAAGACAGAACTAAGTGCATGAGCACTGCTCCGGTCATTCTCCCTTCTCTCTGCTGGATCATTCCTAGAAATACTGGTATTTCTTTCCTTTGAACAAAACAAATCATAACACCTTTGTATGATCCTTCTTCTCACCTTCTGTCCTGTTTTTTTGTACTGCTCACTAACAATCTGATCCCTCTCCTCCCATTGTCTCCTCCACCCACTGCAAAATTTGGCCCCCACCACACTACTTAAAAGGCAATCTTCAGTATGACTGAGGTAGATTCTTGGTCTTTATCTTTGCTTCTCAATAGCATTTGACATTGTTCATCACTGTCTCCTCCTCTTTGATAATACTGTCTTCTCTTGGCTTTTCCTGCTTTTCCAATTGGCCTCTTAATGTCTGGGCACCCCGAAGTTCAGTTCCTGAGCCTGTTTTCTATCTGCATTCAATCCCTCAGGGATCTCTTCCAGGCTCATAGCTTCAAATTTCATCTACATGCCAACTCCTCTCTCTCAAAGATACATTTCTCTCTCCAGAACTCTAGCCTCACATATCTCAACATCTCCACTTGGATTTCCACTAGGCATTGGAACTTAAACAAGACCCTCCAGTGCCTTCATCTCCTACTACTCTCTACCCTTGCTTACTCCACTCCATCTACATTGGCCTCCTTGCTTGCGGTCACCCCTTGGGCTGAAGTGTGGTTTGCTGGCCCGGCGGGGGAGCGGCCGCGGTAGGCCTAATTCCGCTGCCCCCATAATAGGGTGGTTGGTCGGGCCCACCACCACCCCTGAAGGAAGCTCGGCATGGGCGCAGAGTGCCCTCGGGTCTCCCCTTCTCGGCAGCCATGCTTCCGCGGTCGCCCCTCCTCCCAGATGGCGCCACACGATGCCTGTGGGGCGGCACCCTTCTTCTTCTTTCTCCCTGCGCAGGTGCAGGGCGGAAAATTCCAGTCTGCCTTTTTCCCTCCCCCCGACAGCAGCAACAGCCAGGCGTGGGCGAAAAATCCAGTCTGCCTTTTTCCCTCCCCCGACAGCAGCAACAGCCAGGCGTGGGCGGGAAACTCCAGTCTGCCCTTACCCCAGCAACAGCAGCCACCAATCACTAAGCCCTGCCACTTCCCCCAGCAACAGCGACAGCCAATCCCTAATCACCACCCCTCCCCCGTCCAGTACCGCCCACTGACCTTTCTCCGGCAACCAATCAGAACAGGGTGTGGCTTCGACCAATCAGCCTTCCCCAGCCCCTATAAAACTGTTGCCTCTCCCTCAATAAAGTGGACTTGCGTGTTTACCTTGTCTCCGCGGTAGTTCTTCTGCTGTGCGCCCTCCAGTCCTGAGAGCCCCCGACAAGGGCCTGGCCTCCCTTGTCCCCAGTTCGTCGCCGGCTTCTCCGGGCGACCCCTTCGTCACTGGCTTCGCCGGGCTACCCCGTCAGCCGAACCGCGCAACCCCTGTGAGACCGACCCCTCGTCTGCTGCCGGACCGACCCCTCGTCCCAAGCGGGACTGATCCCTCGTCCAAAGCTGGACCGACCCCTCGTCCGCAGCCAGACCCCACCTCTACCGACCGAGCAAGCCGCCGCACTTGCTGTTCCTCAACACTGGAGGAACACTAACATCTCAGGGCCTTTGTCCTAGCTCTTCCCTCTGCTGGTGCACTCCTTACCGAGATATCTTACCACAATCTCTCTCCCTGGGCACTCCCCCACCCCTCTTATGTGCTGAAATTTTTTTTCCCCATAGCATTTATTACCTTCCAACATACCACATAATCATTATGTACCTACTTACTGTCTGTTCCTCCCTACTAGAATGTAAACTCCATGAGGACAGGGATCTTAGTTGTGTTGACTCATATGTTGTCCAGGCCTGAGCAGTGCCTGGCACAGAGGGTCTCAATAAATACTTGATAAAGGAAAGGACTCTGCTGCTACAAATGTAAATGTTAACTCTGAGATTCACACAAGGGGCAGGAAATTAGTCCTGGGAAAATCATCACTCCCCTTCTTTCGTGAACATATGCACACCTCACCTTCCTTGGTATAGTAATATAGAGGCAGCAGAGTGCTGTCTTAAAAAGATGTTCTCCCTTTAGTCCTCTGCTATGACTTTTGCTTATGGTTAGCATTTTTAATGTAGAATGTTGATAATTATCCAGTCATATTAATAAATCTTTAAAAAAAGAAAGATGTTATTTATTTATTTCTACACTCCCCCCTTTGTTTTTGCACTCGCCATCTGCTTTCTGTGTCCATTCACTGTGTGTTTTTCTGTGTCTGCTTATCTTCACTTTAGGCAGCACTGATCCTGGGACCTTCTGGAGTGAGAGAGAGATGCTCAATTTCTTGCACCACCTCAGTTCCCTGGTCTGCTGCATCTCTTATTGTCTCTCCTCTGTGTCTCTTTTTGTTGCATCATCTTGCTGAAGGCCAGTATGCCTTCACCAGGAGGCCCTGGGGAATCAAACTTTGGGCCTCCTATATGGTAGACAGAGCCCAATTGCTAGAGGCACAACCGCTTCTCAATAACACTTCTTTTTCAAAACATCTGAAAACATGCCTAAAACCTAGTTATAAATTGTTGCAATTTTAATATTCCAAATAGGATAGTATGCACTTTCAGACACAAGTTATTCCTTAAGAACATTCAAATCAGCAAAAATTTCCCCCAGGAATACATCGAAGATTATTCTAAAGCTCTAATCATTCTAAAGTAATTTCTAATCACCACCTCATCTGTACCCACACTTTCTTCCTCTAAGAAGGAGGGAGGTCCATTTTTCTCTCCAAGGCTAATTTCCTAATTGTGTTTCCTCCCATAGGATCAGGGCCTTGCCTCATTATCCACTCTCTCTCTCTCCTTTATACAACCTCTCTCCTTTATAGCTCCTTTCCTGCCACCTATACATATGTCAGAATCTTTTTTTTTTTCCTTCTTCAATCCATTCCTCAACCCTCTATGAGCCAGCAGGGTACTGTGTCATATCACTGGAATTGTGAATACTTTGTGGTAGGTCAAAAGGTGAAGGCTCCAATGAAATTGCTTGGGCAGAGTGAAACAATGACCTCCTTTTTTTTTAATTTCTTCATTTATTTCTCTCCCCTTTCCTGCCCACCACCCCCCCCAACACCAGTTGTCTGCTCTCTGTGTCCATTCACTGTGTGTTCTTCTGTGTCCACTTGTATTCTTGTCAGCAGCACCGGCAATCTATGTCTTGTTTTACTGCATCATCTTGCGGCGTCAGCTCACCATGTGTGCGGCGCCACCCTGGGCAAGCTGCACTTTTTTTGCACTCGGCGGTTCTCCTTATGGGGAGCACTCCTTGCACGTGGGGTTCCCCTACACAGGGGACACTCCTGCGTGGCATGGTATTCCTTGCATGCATCAGCACTGTGCATGGGCCAGCTCATCACACAGGTCAGGAGGCTCTGGGTGTGAACCTTGGACCTCCCATGGGGAAGGCAGATGCTCTATCCTTTGAGCCAAATCCACTTCCCTACAATGACCTCCTTAACACTGAAAAGAATAATCCTTATTTTTTTCTTTTATAGAATGTGACATTGATGACCACTTCCTGCTGTTTCTCTGGTCTTCATGACACCAACTACTCTGGCTCTTCTCTCACCTCTGACTATTCCTTCTCAATCTCCCATGTTGATATCTATTTTTGTCCCTAAAGCGTTGGTGTTTCCTTAGCTCTTTTCTTATTCTTCATGCTCTGTCTAGAAAATTTCATCTCCTCTCATCATTTCAACTACTATCACGCTTGTTGGCTCCATATTTCTAACTGCATTCTTTTAACCTGAATCTCAAGACCTATATTGCCAACATTTCTCCCTTGCTGACACACTAGTCCCTAAAAATCAGTATTTCCAAAACCAATATGGCTCCTTCTCTAGTATTCCCTATATCAGATAACAGCTTCATTGCCCACTGGACCACTCAAGCAAGAAACCTTGGAGGCATCCCTATCATTAACCTTAAAACCTCTCCTATCAACCTCAACCACTTCATTCCCATTGCTACTGTTTATCCAGGCCCTTATCTTTTGCCAACCCCGTGTTTCTCAAAGAAAGTGTGACTGGCTTAGTAGAGAATTTTTCATGCAGGATTACCCCACATAATGCAGACAATTTAACAACCTGATTTTATGATTGAGGGAGGCTCACCCTATCATCAGGCTCCAACTACTGAACATGACTCCAGGTCCCCATCTCCCATTTGATCTTTTAGTCAGTCCTCTTTACACTGTAGGGGCCAATTTCCTGCTGCCACTGCCTGCTTCTGGATCCAGAACCCAGGAGGTCTATGGTTTCATTTTTTTTTTTTAGATTTATTTTATTTCTCTCCCCTTCCTGCCTCCCCCCACCCCGGTTGTCTGTTTTCTCTGTCCATTTGTTGCATGTTCTTTTTGTCTGCTTCTGTTGTCAGCGGCATGGGAATCTGTGTTTCTTTTTGTTGCATCATCTTGCTGCATCAGCTCTCCGTGTGTGCAGTTCTCCTTATGAGGCACACTCCTTGCACATGGGGTTTCCCCATGCGGGGGGCACCCCTGCATGGTGCGGCACTCCTTGTGTGCATCAGCACTGCACGTGGGCCAGCTCCACACGGGTCAAGGAGTCACGGGCTCTGAACCGCGGACCTCCCATGTGGTAGACAGATGTCCTTTCTACTGGGCCAAGTCCACTTCCCTATGGTTCCATTTTATCTATGCATTTGTGGTCTATGGAAAAGCCTCTAAGTCTGGCAAGTCTTCTTTGTTTTCCTATTTTTATTTTTTATCTATCCTCATATTGTGGTTGGAACAGAATTGATACAGGTCCATTAATCCTTGACTTCCTTATCCATTAATTCCAAAATCCCAACAAAGTCGTTTAATGACAAAAAGTGCCCTGAACTGATGTGAGGCTACTGACAGTCATCCCCTTTATATATATGAATAATATATGATTTTTAAAGAAATACTGATGTGTTGAATTGTGGGGTTATGCTCCAGTCTCACTGAAGGTATATACAATATGTGGAATAACATTTTGAAACTCCCTCGCAAAAACTGAATTCTAAAATAAATATGGGGAAGCGGTTGTGACTCAACTGATAGTGCGTCACCTACCATATAGGAGGTCCAGGGTTTGGTACCCAGGGCCTCCTGACCCACATGGTGAGCTGGCCCATGCACAGTGCTGCGGCACGCAAGGAATACCGTGCCATGCAGGGGTGTACCTCATGTAGGGGTGCCCCACAAAGAGAGTTTCCCTGCACAAAAAAAAGCGCAGCCCGCCCAGGTGTGGCGCCGCACACACAGACAGCTGATGCAGCAAGGTGATGCAACAACAACAGAAAAGCAACACAGTTTCCCAGTGCTTCATGACAAGAATGCAAGCAGAAGAACACACAGTGAATGGACACAGAGAGCAGACAACAGGGGGGAAGGGGAGAGAAGTAAATAAATCTTTAAAAAATAATAATAAATAAATAAAATAAAATAAATATGGTCTGTTCAGATCCTTCAGGCTTCATATAAAGGTTTGTCAATCTGCATAAGCAAAGTATATATTCACTTAACCAGAAGTCTTTTCTCTGTCCTTTAAAATAAAACTTCCTAAATAGAAACTTAAAATTCCTTTAAACATAAAAATTTTCAATGAATATTTTAGTATCTTCTACATAGTTGCCTTTAGGAAAGAAAGTATAGACTCTCTTTCTGAAAAAATTAAATTCAGTCCTGCTAAACAGAGTTTAGGGATCCCTTCCGGTTCTATGTTGCTTTCTTTAAATAAAGTTGTTGGTATTACAACCCATAGCATTGACCATAGGATCACATTCCCTTTTCCAGAGGCCCAGCCAATACTGTGTAACATGTGCTTAGGCCCTTATCACAACTTTGATATATACAACCTCAGAAAGAAAACTACTACCACAAGCCCCACGAAGTGCTCCCCTAGTTTTTCTATTGTTATTGCAAATTATATTTCACAACCAAGATTCACAACCAAGAACTGCTGCTCTTTAAGAAAAGAAAAGCAAACAATTTCACTTTAAAAGTTTGTATCTATCTATATCCATCTGGAGATAAAATTTTAAACAGGTGTCTGATAGGAAACCAAATATGGAAAATGATGCAGTTATCTATTAAGGCAATGAGATACAGTAAATCAGATAGGCAGACATGGAATATATGCTCATAAAACTTTAAAGGATGTTTTTACAAAAGAAAGATTATCTATGTTCTTACTTATTTGAACCCCACAGATTCTTCCAACCATTGTGTATCAATCATTTTAAAAGACTGACACACTACTTTGGAAAACAGTGTGGCAGTTCCTCTAAAGGTTAAATACAGTTACCTTATGATCCAGCAATTCCATACCTAGGTATAAGCCCAAGAGAAATGAGAACATATGTCCACATAAAAACTTGTTCACAAATATTCATAGTAGCATTATTTATAATAGCCCCAAAGTACAAATGCTCATCAATTGACAAATGGATGAATAAAATGTGGTATAGCCATACAATGCAATAATATTTAGCAACACAAAGGAATGAAGTATTGATACATGCCACAACATGATGAACCTTGAAAACATTAAGTGGAAGAATTCAGTCACAAAAGACTCATTTTATATCATTTCATTTATATGAAATTTCCAGAAAAGGCAATCCATAGAGACAAAACTAGATCAGCAGTTGCCTAGGGCTGGGTAGGGGCAGGAAGGAATGGAGCAAAATGGGGAGTGACTGCTAGTTAGTACAGTGTTTCTTCTTGGGGTGATGAAAATGTTCTAAAATTGGTTGTGGTGTCAGTCGCATAACTGTGAATATACTAAAAACCACTGAATTATACATTTTAAATGGGGAATTGTATGGTATGTGAATTATATCTCAATAAAGTGGTTATTTTTTAAAAGGGCAAACAAGTCATATACTGGAGATAAAAAGGCAACTGAGGCAGAAAATTATAAATTTTTGTTAAAACCAGACTGATAAAATTGTCTCTCCTCTAATTACAGAAGACAGACTAGGCTCTAGGACAGTGACCATACTTAAGAGCCTGAGGGTCCTGCTGGGAAAAAATGAAAGCAGTGATGATACACAGACATCCAAATTAGAAGACAGAGTAAGAAGAAAAAAGTCTTTATGTGCACGAGATATTTATGTTCCCAAAAAATAATAAGAGTTAAATATTTAAAAATATGTAAACATGCAAAATAAAAACGATCATGAAAAATTTGAAAATAATAGTGCTCCTCTAAGAGCTCTGGGCACATGGAAATGACCATTAAAATCCAACAGAATAATGACAATCATTATTTCTAAATGGTGGGATTTTTTTCTTCCTTCTTTAAAATCCACTATATAATCAGAAAATACATAAAAATGATTAAGCATCTAAAAGCTCCTTTTAAATGGAGTTAAATGAGGATACCAAAGACTTAAATTAACATGTTAGAAAATTAGCAAACAATTCATGATTTTCAACACAGTTTTTCTTTGCCCTTCCTCCTATAGCTTATTATTGTAAAGTTCCCTTACCATATAATAGGATTAAAAGCAGGGGGTGGGGTGGGACGAGGCTTACATGCAAATTTTTTAAATTATATTTTCTTAAGAGAAAGGAATACCAAATTTTTCACTATAATAGAATCTAAAATACTTTATAGTCACTTTTACTCCTAATTAGCAAATATCATTACATATTTCAACTCTTTTAACATGAACCATAATCTCTAGTACCCTTGATAAATGCTGTGGCTTAAACAATCCAACATATTCGACTATGTTACATGGGGGGAAATCTCATTTACATGTTTATTTGAAGATAATATTTTTCATTTAAAAGTAATGAGAGAAAGTAAAGGAAAAGTCTGAAGAATTGAAGAATAAAGATATCCTCAAAGCTTTCAAGTTTTTGTGCTTAAAAAGTCCATGAAATGTTATTTCCTAAAAGTGTTTTTTTTCCATCTCTATCGAGAGCTGCTAGTCTCAAAAATGTTACAGATTGGTGGCCATAAAGGGCATCAGAAAAACTCCCTGAAATGTCTAACAGGGGCCCTAACCCTCCCCGGATGAGGAATAACTTAATTTCCCCAGAGTTGGGAGTGCCAAGTATGCAAATTGATGACTGGCAGATGGAAACGGCCAGGGTCCCCAGGCTTCAAGCGCAAACTAAATGCTAGCTCAGTGGGCTGCCAATCTTTCAATTTGTCAACAAAGCCATCCAAAAAACACTGATAACAAATTTATTAGTTTAGTAAACTGAAACAACATTTGCTTGTTTAGCTTCCCCTCTAAAGTAAAATGCAAACAAAAAAACCCAAACATCTGTCTTTAATAAGCCTAATCACCACTTGTTTCTAGATCAATAGTGAATAATGTGCTAGTACTAGTACCAAGAAAAGGATAATAAAAAGTACCCTAATCTTTTTTTTGATTCCTACGAGAAATAGTTAAAATCAGGGCCCTCTTAAAATTTGTTTTAATGTTAGTTTCTTAAAATTAGAGTGTAGAATTTCCAGTGAAATCTGAAGCTTAAAAATAGCTATAAATTTACTGATTTTTAAAACAACTTAACCCTGTCCCCAAACTCCTCCCCAAGAACTCAGCATGGAAAAACATGTATTGAGTTGTAAAGCAGTGGTTGCTATATTATATGCTGTTCAGGTTAAGAGGAAAGCAGCTCAGCAGAATAATGCAGACTCAGACTGCTAGAGTCCAGGTCCAGACCCCTCCATGTGCTGGCTGTGTGACTTGTCCCTCACAAAGCCTTCTATCCTTATCTGGATAGATAAGGATCTACAGATCACATGGATCATAGCACTGCCCACCTTACAAAAGGGTGGTCCTAAGGATTATAGGATAACCCATGTCAATCCACAGGGTCTGCCTGGTACATATCAAGCAAAACAGGCTATGACTACAGCAGAATGAAGACAATCCCTAGCCTCCAAATCCCCACACTGAAAGCAGACAAGACACAAATGCTTTTTTCATGGGTTTCTTCTAGCAGGATGCAGCACAGTGTAGTGGGAAAAAACTGACCCTAAGCAATGTCATTATTTTGACCTAAAGTCTATCTATGAGGGCTTGGTTTCTACTCTGGAAAATAAAAATATTGCTTTAGATAGATCTGTGCTTGTCTCTCTTTCCAAAAACCTTCTAAAAATTATTACAAAAGTAATATATGCTTAAATTTTTCAAGAAGTAGACACTAAAAGAAGAGATAATAAAAGTTAAATCTCTTCTTTTTTTTTTTAAGACTGATTGATTTATCCCCACCCCCGTCTGCTCTCTGTGTCCATTTGCTGTGTGTTCTTCTGTGTCTGTGTCTGCTTGTATTCTTATTAGGCGGCTCCAGGAACCCATCCCGGGATCTTCCAGAGTGGGAGAGAGGCGATCATTCTCTCGTGCCACCTCAGCTCCCTGGTCTGCCATGTTTCTTATTGTCTCCCTTGTGTGTCTCTTTTTGTTGCATTATCTTGCTGCGCCCGCTCTCTGTGCAGGGCAGTACTCTGTGCAGGCCAGTACTCCCTGCGGGCCAGCTCACCACACGGGCCAGCATGCCATCACCAGGAGGCCCTGGGCATCAAACCCTGGACCTCCTATATGGTAGATGGGAGCCCAATTGCTTGAGCCACATCCGCTTCCCAAATCTCCTCTTCTTGACTACCCACCCACTCACCCCCCACCAAATCGGGGGATTTCAAACTATATTGTGCAGAGCCCTAGGGTTCCCTGGAAGCAGAGGAAGTCTTCAGGAGAAGTCAAGAGAGCAGAGCCCTAAGGAGCCCCATCACCACCACAACCAAAGCAGCTCTGCTTTTATGTATCTTATATACTGGATTTCACAGATTTTGAAATGAAGGTTCTACTACTAAAATGAGGTTTGAAAACCACATGGCATTAAGTTGCTTTAAAGACCATTATCCAGCTCTAAAATTATGATTCTAGTCCATTGAACCAAATCCTATGTGTTATTACATTTATATCAAAATTTTCATAAAATTTCCCAAGATTTCATCTTACCTCTAGCTCAAGATCCTGAGGTTCCATTTCAGAGAGTGAAAGCACAGCAATTTTGGTAACTTTACAGACCTCATGGTCCCCTGGAAGTTTGCCCACCAAAGCTTTCTGTCGAATTAGAATAAGCCACCAAGGAAGATCTGAAAGAGAAAAGTCTTGTTAATGTCTGATATTTATAAAGTGTTGCTGTCCTGGGAAGCTAAAAGTGAATAACTTAACAACAACAACATGCATAGATATCAGCTTTTAAAGTAAAACACACAAAAAAAGATATAAAAATTGCCCTTGAACATGCAAAAAGATGTTCAACCTCATAGAAAAATGTAAATTAAAATATTCAACTGTCAACTTGGGAAAATTAACAAGTATGACAACACATTCTGTTGGTGAGGCTATGGGGAAACAAACTCTCAAACAGTGCTGACTGGGAATACAAACTGGTACAGCTTTTCTGGAAGGTAATTTAGCAATACCTATCAAAACAACACATGTACTTTTGACCCAGCAATCCTACTGTTGGGAATTTACCTTAACACAAAAATATGTACACTCAAAAAACTGGAGGGGAGCAGGTATAGCTCAGTGGTTGAGCACCTGCTTCTCATGTACAAGGTCCCATATTCAATCCCCAGTACCTACTAGGGAAGAAATAAAGGAAGACACCCTCTACCTCACATCTCATACAAAAATCAACTCAAAATGGATCAAAGACCTAAATATATATAACAGCCAGAACTATCAAACTCCTAGAAGAAAACATAGGGAAGCATCTTCAGGGCCTTGTGCTAGGCAACGGTTGCGTAGATTTTACACCAAAAGCACAAGCAACAAAAGGAAAAATAGATAAATGGGACCTCATCAAAATTTAAACCTTTTGTATCTCAAAGGACTTCATCATGAAAGTAAAATGAAAACCTACACATTGTGAGAAAATATTTGGAAACCACATATCTGATAAAGGTTTATTACCTAGAATATATGAAGAAATCCTTCAACTCAGCAATAAAAAGACAATCCAATTAAAAAATGAGCAAAAGACTTGAATAGACATTTCTCCAAAGAGGATATACAATGACCAGAAAGCACAAGACAAGATACTCAACATTATCAGCCATCAGGGAAATGCAAAGCAAAACCACAATGAGATACCATTTCACACCCAATAGAATGGCTACTATTAAAAAAAAAAATTACAAGTGTTTGAGAGTACGCAGAGAAGAACACTCATTCATTACTGGTGACAACGTAAAATGGTGCAGCTGCTGCGGAAGACAGTTTGGCGGTACCTCAGAAAGTTCAGCAGAGATGCGTTGGTGACAGAGAATGGGAAGATATGACTTAAAATGTGCCGGGTTCCTATTTGGAGTGATGGTAATGTTTTGGTAATGGGTAGTGGTGATGGTAGCACTACACTGTGAAGTTAATTAACAGCACTGAAATTTATATCTGGATGTGGTTAAAAAGAGAAGTGTTAGGTGGTATATATAGTAACAGAACAGAAGTTAAAAAACAAAATCCATGGACTATACTACACAGTGAACCCTAAGTCAAACAATGAACTATAGTTAATAGTACAATTATAAAAATGTCAACTGTAACAAATGTTCCTCACCAATGTAAGCTATCAATAATACAGTGGTGTATTAGAATCCTGTATTTTTTAAAAAATATTTTTATTGCCTTTTAAAGATACATAGATCATACAAAATATTACATTAAAAAATGAGATTGCCATATACCTCACTCCCCAGTCCCCCCCAGAATCCTGTATTTTATGCATGATTGTTCTATAAACCCATGAATTATCTAATAAAGAAAAAATATATACCTGTATGCACTCAACCCTATTCATTACAGTAGTTTGTCACTGCAAAATATTGGAAACACCTTAAATGCTCAGGCATAGGAGAATTACTGAATAAACTATGGTACATTCATATAAGGGAGTACTACACAGCTGGTAAAAAAAAAAGAAAGAAAAAGAGGAAGCATTCTATGAACACATAAGGAGGGATTCCTGGATACATTATTTTTTTTTTAAGATTTATTTTTATTTATTTCTCCCCTCCTCCCCCACTGTCTGCTCTCTATGCCCATTCGCTGTGTGTTCTTCTGTGTCTGCTTGCATTCTTGTCACGCGGCACTGGGAAACTGTCACATTTTGTTGTTGTTGTTGCGTCATCTTGCTGCGTCAGCTCTCTCTGTGTGCAGCGCCACTCCTGGGTGGGCTTCGCTTTTTTAGTGTGGGGCGGCTCTCCTTGTGGGGTGTGCTTCTTGCGCGTAGGGCTCCCCTATGAGGGGGACACCCCTACGTGGCACGGCACTCCTTGCGTGCAGCAGCACTGTGCGTGGATCAGCTCACCACAAAGGCCAGGAGGCCCTGGGTATCGAACCTTGGACCCTCCATGTGGTAGGCAGATGCTCTATCAGTTGAGCCACAACCACTTCCCCCTGGATACATTATTAAGTAAAGAAAACAAAGTACAAAAGAGTATCTACAGTGCACTACTCTAAGAAGAAAATATAAAAAAATATAAAAGTATCTGCTCATTTCTGCAAAAAAGAGAAATATAGGAGGGATAAGCCAGAAATGAGTGAGACTGGTTACCTACAGGAAGTAGTCAGAAATAAGGTGGAAAGAAGAGGGGAAACAGGAATGGGGTAAATGAGATGACTGAGAAATGACAGTTCTGAGATATTCTTTTTTATACTGTAGTTCTGACTCTTAGAGTCACGGTACTCTTTCACATATGCCCAAAATAAAGATAACTGTAAAATCAGCCAGAATGTGGGGGGAACTCAAAATAAAATACAAACAGTAACTTAATTCTATTGCAAATGGAAACTGTAACAACACTGTAGGGGATGGGGGGAAAAAGCTAAATAACTTTGGAAAACAGTATTTTGTAAGACTAAAGACAAAAGAACTATATATAAATATTGTGCCCTGGCTAGTAATTTTTTTTTTTTTTAGAAAAGTATGGGTTAGCAATTCCAAAACTACTTTTTATGTACACTAGGATTTTGTGCAAATAACTAAATACATTGAGAAGAATGGAGAGGGATGGTAAACCAAACAAAAGAAACCTTTAATAACTACAAGAGAGAAAGAAGGAAACAAAGCATCCAAAGGCCCAATAGTCATCTTTCCAAACCCAATTTCTACTTTTCACAAAAGATTTTTATTAAATGACAAATGGCCTATGCAAGATAATATACAAAAGGAATTTTTAATTTTATTAGATTATACCTGTGGCTGGGGGTGGGGGGAGACTCTTTAATCAGCATGAAACACAAAAACAGAAATGAGTGGTTCAGGGATTTGTTAAGGAAAATTAACATGATGGATATATATTTCATGTATGAAAAAAACACTTTTATATAGATATTAAGTGGGAGTGGATGTGACTCAAGCAATTAAGTGCCCACCTCCCACAAAGGAGGTCCCAGGTTTGGATTCCAATGCCTCCTAAAGAAAAAACAGGCAAAGAACAAAAGGCAATCAGCAAAAGGCAACGAGGGAGCCATGGCGGGGAAGGGCGGGACTAGATATAAAGTATTTGGGAGCCATCTGGGACGGGGAATAGATATAATGTATTACAATTTCCCTCATTTTTCCTAATATACATCAACTCACATTTTAAGTTGCTTTGTTTAGGGTTACTGTGTTGTTGTTGTTTTTTTAAAGATTTATTTATTTATTTCTCTCCCCTTCCCCCCTGCCCCAGTTGTCTGTTTCCTGTGTCTATTTGCCGTGTGTTCTTCTTTGCCTGCTTCTGTTGTTGCGGCATGGGAATCTGTGTTTCTTTTTGTTGCGTCATCTTGTTGTGTCAGCTCTGTGTGTGCAGCGCCATTCTTGGGCAGGCTGCACTTTCTTTCGCGCTGGGTGGCTCTCCTTACGGGGTGCACTCCTTGCACGTGGGGCTCCCCTCCGCAGGGGCACCCCTGCGTGGCACAGCACTCCTTGTGCACATCAGCACTGTGCATGGGCCAGCTCTACACGGGTCAAGGAGGCCCGGGGTTTGGACTGCGGACCTCCCACGTGGTAGACGGATGCCCTAATCACTGGGCCAAGTCCGCTTCCCAGTTTAGGGTTACTTTGAATGTGTGTTTAAGGATGTGCTTTAAGTATTTCATAAATGGGAAACGGACTTTGGCCCAGTGGTTAGGGCGTCCGACTACCATATGGGAGGTCCGCGGTTCAAACCCCGGGCCTCCTTGACCCGTGTGGAGCTGGCCATGCGCAGTGCTGATGCACGCAAGGAGTGCCGTGCCACGCAAGGGTGTCCCCCGCGTGGGGGAGCCCCACGTGCAAGGAGTGCGCCCATGAGGAAAGCCGCCCAGCGTGAAAAGAAAGAGCAGCCTGCCCAGGAATGGCGCCGCCCACACTTCCCGTGCTGCTGACGACAACAGAAGCAGACAAAGAAACAAGACGCAGCAAATAGACACCAAGAACAGACAACCAGGGGAGGGGGGGAAATTAAATAAATAAATCTTTAAAAAAAAAAAAAAAAAGTATTTCATAAATGAAAAAGTTTAGAAATGTTTCATAATTCTTTATGAATTGGGGAAGGAAATTTGCTCCAAAGTTGCAAGGCTTTTACAGACCATGATTATTCAATATCATTAATAATTTACTGAGGTCCTACCAAGTGCCAAGAAGCACATGATATATAGATCAGGGTTACCCAGTACCTAAATGTTTCCTCAATGTCGATAAATTCTGTTGAATTCTGAAAAAAAAACCACACAAAAAAAACTTGGATAGAGCTCTAAACCTCATAGGAATAATTTCTATTTTATATTGAACAAACAACTTAAAGTATTTGCAGCTGACCAGAGAAGCCAACAGTTTCACCATCATATGCCTGGCCATATTTCTATTCAAGTTTATCTTGTTTGGTGTTCAACAGGCTTCTTGGATGTGCATATTTACATCCAAGTTTAGGAAGCTTTCTGTCATTATTTCTTTGAATACTCCTTATGCTCCTTTCTTTCCTTCTCCCTCTGGGAGTCCCATAAGTATATATCGGTATGCTTGATGGTGTTTCTACAGTTCTCTTAGGCTATTTTTACTTCCTATAATTTTTTCTTTCTGGTCCTCAGCCTGACTCATTTCAATTGTCTTGTCTTCAAATTCACTGACTCTTTCTTCTGCCCCCTCCAATTGGCTGTTGTAAACCTTTTGGGTATTCTTCATTTCAGTTATTGTGGTCTTCAACTTCAGTAGTTCTGTCTGGTTCTTTTTAAAAATTTCTCTGTTTAGATTTATATGTTGTTCATTAATTGTTTTCCTTATCTCCTTTAGTTCCTTTTCTGTATTTTCCTTCATCTCCTTGAGGATATTAAAACTTTAAGATTTTAAAAAATTTCTCCCCCCCCCTACTTCATTCCCCCATTCCCTGCTCTCTGTGTCCATTTGCTGTGTGTTCTTCTATGTCTGTTTGTATTCTCATTAGGCGGCTCCAGGAACAGATCTGGGACCTTCGGAGTGGGAGAGAGGCGATCATTCTCTTGCACCACCTCAGCTCCCTGGTTTTCTTGCTAAGTCTCTTATTGTCTCTCATCCATGTGTCTTTCTGTTGCATCATCTTGCTGCATCAGCTCTCCTGTGCAGGGCAGCACTCCTGCATGGGGCAGCACTCTGCATGGACCAGCTCACCACACAGGCCAGCTTGCCCTCACCAGGAGGCCCTGGGCGTCAAACCCTGGACCTCCTATATGGTAGAAAGGAGCCCAATTGATTGAGCCACATCCATTTCCCTTAAACCATTTTTTAAAAGTCTTTTTCTGCTATGTCTACAATCTGGTCTTCTTCGTTGATGTTTTCCAGATTTTTATCCTCTTCTTTTGAATTGGCCATCATTTCCTATTTCTTTGTTTCCCTTGTAATATTTTGTTGTACACTCTACATTTTAATATTTTTATTAAATTGTCTTTTTTAAAGATACATAGATTACAAAAAATATTACATTAAAAAATTTAAGAGGTTTCCACACACCCACATCCCACCCTCCCACTCCTCCCAAATCAACAACCTCTTCAATTAGTGTAGCACATTTATTACATTTGGTGAATACATTTTGGAGCACTGCTGTACCGCATGGATTATAGTTTACATTGCAGTTTACACTCTCCCCCTGTACATTCAGTGGGTTATGGCAGGACATATAATGTCCAGTATCTGTCCCTATAATATCATTTAGGAAAACTCCAAGTCCCGAAAATGCCCCCACATCTCATCTCTTCTTCCCTCTCCCTGCCCTCAGCAACTACTGTAGCCACTCTCTCCAGATCAATGCTACAGTTTCTTCCATTATTAGTCAAAATAGTTCTATAGTAGAATACCAGTAAGTTTACTCTAATCCATATTTCATTCCTCCATCCTGTGGACCCTGGGTTGGTGATGTCCACTCCACCTCTATATCGAGAGGGGGCTTAGATCCCACATGGTTGATGGATGTGATTCTCCTGCTTGCCGTTATAGGCACTCTCGGTTCCCTGGTGTGGTGGTTGACTATCTTCACCTCTCTGTTAGCTGGCCTATATAAGTCCAACAAACCAGAGAGTAGGAGTTGTGATTCTGCTGAGGCTCATGGCCCAGCTGGCACATGGCCAGTCCAGAGATTGAAGTCTCCTGGTTATATACCAACCCCAGCACCAACCACATGTCCAGTGAAAGTGACAGAAGAGGCATGTGTAGAAAGGTCACATCTGAGTCCAACTCCATCACACTCAGCAACACAAATTTCAAAGTAGGGCCCACTGACAAGACACTGAACTCCAGAGCCATCTGCCATGACCATAGAACCTGTGGGTCTCCATAGCCCTCGGGAGCACCAGTACATGGGCTGTCTTTGGGATCCTGCTGAGGTATCCGTAAGCACAACCCCTCTGATGACCTCCTGACTCTTTTTTGAAAACTCTTAGCCATATAAACTCATTTGTCTTTACCATCTCTCCCTTTTATTCAAGGTCTTTTTCTAGTTGCATCACCAGTTAGTGATTAGTAGTAATCCCTTGGCACAAGGAAGGTTCATCCACAGGAGTTATGTCCCAAGGTGGGGGAAGGTAATGTGTTTACATGCTGAGTTTGGCTTAGACAGTGGCCACATTTGAGCAACACAGAGGCTCTCAGGAGGTAACTCTTAGGCACCCTACAGCTCTAGCTAGGCCTAGTTCAAATTTCAGGCACACAGGCTCATAAGCATAGTCATCAATATCAAGGGCTCATCATTGGAGCATCTTTCTTTACTGGTCTTTGCCCTTGCACTTGGGGGATTGTTGCTGTTCCACTGGGGAATGTGACAGCTTTCCTGGCTAGGAACTCAGCACTCCCTCAGTTGTCATTTGTAACTGTAACTAGTACAAAAATACCCAACATATATCTGAACATTTTTATGTACCCTATAAAAATGCCTGGAGAACTCCCTCCCAACCATGTGTCCCCCATCAATAACACCCAACACCAGTTTTCCTCCCCTGCCATAGTTGAAGCCCTCTGTGGTTCAAAACTTCTTAAAAAATGAAGCCTAATATATTGTCAAATGCAATTAATAGGAAAATGAAATAGTAGTGATAGGTTTAAAGATTAGAAATAGAATACATACTAATTTTGAAAAACTAAAATAAAGTAAAAATAAATTGGGATATTAAAAAATGAAAAATATCATAAAATTTTGTTTTTGATGTTTTGCCTTTCATCACTGTAATAGGTGTTGCCCTGTATGTACAGTGGCAAGGCAGTTTCTTTCATTTCTTCCTCAAGTGCCTATATCCTTTCTTTTGTTTTTCCTCCTAATTTTTAATTTTGTCTTCAAAAAAGTTTTAGATCACAGTAAAGTCACATATACAATATAGGGGACTCCCATATATCCAACATCAAACCCTTTTTCCCCTTCCCCAGCAATGATCTTTTTACATGTTCATGTTATATTTGCTGTAGCTGATGTACAGCTACTGAAACATAGTTATCAAACATGGTTCCACTTTGGTTTACAACCCAATGTCCATCAGCAAATGAATGGATAAACAAAATGTGGTATATACATACAATAGAATACTACTCAGCTATAATATTTTTAAATGTTAACTCTGGGACTTAGTCCCTGAGCTGTTTGTTTCTTGAGTTTATATTCAGCTAGTGATAAGAGATTGTCTTGGGTGCCTGGAGCCAAGAAAAGCAAACAAACCAATAGAAAAAACACCTTTCACAGTCTTCCACACTTTGTTTTTGTGCTGGCTGGTGTTTTTCAAATTTTGGTTCTCCCATCAAGTAGGTTAGCCCAAGGCAAATACAAAGTGCAGGTTTCTCCCAGTCTTTTCTGGGCCTGTGTCCTTCTTGAGTTTGTGTAAGCTAATGGCCTTAGAGGTTTCCCCATTTACAGGAACTTGAGTGCCCCTCAACTCCCCAGGAAACAAACCTTCTCCCTCTCTTAAAGACACTTAAGAGAAGGACACAGTGGCACTTAAAGCAGCTACATCTTTACCCCAGCCCATCTGACTCAATTGTTTCTTACATGCTTTCTTGTCTTAAGCTGCATTTGCCTAAAGGGCAAATTCTGGGAGGGAAGAGCTTGCTGGAAAGGAGTTTCCTAAGTCAGTCTTTCCCAGTAGGAAGAAGGCCAGGGACTCTCAAAAACTTGAGTGCCAGCCAAGTCAGGTCCAAACTGCCCAGGGGAGAGAATGAGGAAGTAGCCAGGAAGGGTTCCAGGAGATTCTTCTATGGCTCTCTGAAGCTATGGTTTCTTGATTTGGCATTTACTCAGTAAATGCAGCCCCTTGACTGTTTTCTATAGTCCTGAGAAGAATACGGTCTTTAAGTCTTCTCTACAGTTTTTGCCTAGGGTGGGTTGGAACAATTGCTGTCCAATGGCTGCTGTCAGAAACCTGAAGTAGATAATCAAAAGAAGTGATCAGAAAGTGGAGATGGCTCAAGTGATTGAGCTCCCGCCTACTACCACATGGGAGGTCCCATGTTCAGCTCCAGGTGCCTCCTAGAGCAGATGAGCAAGACAGCAAGCTGACACAATGGGCAGGTGCAGTGAGCTGACACAACAAGAGATATGAGAACATAATGAAAGACACAACAAAGCAGGGAGCGGAGGTGGCGCAAGCAATTAGGCACCTCCCTCCCACATTGGAGGTCTCAGGTTTGGTTCCCATCTTCCCACAATTGTGATTTTTTTCTTCACAATATGTATACCTATTCTTTTACCTTTTGTTTTACTTCTGAAGACCATGCTTCTTCCATGAAGTGGAAGGAAAGGCATAGCAAATGAAAAGTACCCAGCACATAATAAGAGCTCATTATTATATTTCCTCCCTTATTGTTTCAGTCTCACTCACTGATCAAAGAGAAAAAACTAAAGTAAAATTGATAAGGAAATAGATATCTATGAGTGATTAAGTAATTTAACCTTAACTTCTTTCTTCTTTGGAAAATGTTATGCTGATTAGTGGGTTGGAATTTTTCCCCCTCCCAACTTTCCTTTATTTTTTATAGATTTGTTTTTTATTTATTTCTCTCCCCTGCCCTAACCCTCCCTCCCCCCCGCAGTTGTCTGCTCTCTGGGCTCATTTGCTGTGTGTTCTTCTATGTCTGTCTGCTTGCATTCTTGTCAGCAGCACTGGGACTCTGTCTCTTTTTGTTGCATCAGCTTGCTGCGTCAGCTCTCCACATGTGCGGTGCCATTCCTGGGCAGGCTGCACTTTTATCGCACAGGGCAGCTCTCCTTGCAGGGGGCACTCCTTGTGCGTGGGGCTCCCCTACGCAGGGGACACCCATGTGGCAAAGCACTCCTTGCGCACATCAGCATTGTGCATGGGCCAGCTTACCACACGAGTCAGAAGGCTCTGGATTTTAACCCTGGACCTCCCATATGGTATGCGGACACTCTATCCATTGAGCCAAATCCACTTCCCCCAACTTTGCTTTAAACTTCTTGGTAAAGAAAGCATAAAAGAAAAAACTGATAAATTTGATTATGCTAGAATAAAAAACTTTACCATGGTAAACCACACCCCAAAAAAAGTCAAGGGCAGGCTAAGAAAAAATATCTGCAGCCAAAGAACTAATCTCCCTATTTTATAGAGTTGCAAAATTTTTAAAAAATGGCAATAATCCAACAGGAAAATGAACAAAAGATATAAACACATGGCTTAGAGAAAAGTAAACACAAATAGCTGTAAAGGTATGAAAAGATGCTCAACCTCACTTATTACAAGTGAAATGCTGAGACACAGTTCACTATCATATCAGAAAACACTAAAATGTTATCATACACTTCATATGACCACAGATAAACAGACATTGTTGGTGGTAATGTAAATTGGTACAATCCCTATGGAGGACAACTTGGGAATACATATCAAAATTGCAAATGTGGGGGAAGAAGATGTGGCTCAAGTGATAGGGTTTCTGCCTACCATATGGGAGGACCCAGGTTCCATTCCTGGGACCTCCTGGTAAAATGAAAAAAGAGAAAGTGTGCCTGTGCAGCAAGCCAAGTGCCCATGTAGGTGCCCATGCAGTGAGCCAATGCCCGTGTGGTGAGCCAAGTGTCTGTGCAAGTGAGTTATACGCAGCAACATGATGACACAACAAAAGAGAGACAAAGGGGAAAGCCAATGTGAAGCACAGCAGAAACCAGGAACTGAGGTGGTGCAGGTGACAGGGAACCTTTCTCCACTTCAGAGGCCCCCAGGATCGAATCCCGGGGAATCCTAGAGGAGAAAGGAAAAAAAAAGAAAACAAAACAAGAAGAGAAGACAAAAAGAGAAATAGATACAGAAGATCACAGAGCGAGTAGACACAGACAGTGGTTAAAACAACAGGGTGGGGGCTAGGGAGAAAATAAATAATTTTTTTAAAAATTGCAAATGTGGGAAGTGGATGTGGTGTAACCAGTCAGGTGCCCATCTACCACATGGGAGGTGCCAGGTTTAGATCCTGGTGCCTCCCAAAATAAAATGAGCAGACGCCGCCCCCACCACAATGAGCTAGACACCACCCTTGCCACAATGAGCAAAGGACACAAGCCAGCAGATGCACAGCCCATAGGGAGCAGATGTTGCCTCTCATGTGGGAAGGCCAGGTTGGGTTCCTGTTGCCTACTGGAGGAGGCGAGAAAACAATGAGCAGACAGACAAGAGAACCATCTGGGGGAGGGGAGGCGAGAAAACAATGAGCAGACAGACAAGAGAACCATCTGGGGGAGGGGGGGCAGATAAATAAAGAAAAAAAATTAAGTAAATAAATTAACTTTTTTAAAAAATTGCAAATGCTTCTATCCTTTGACAGACCAATTCCATTTCTGGTAAACCTAAAGATAAACTGACAAATGAGAAAAATTATGTACATACAAAGTTATTCATGTCAGCCTTATTTATAATAGAGTAAGAATGAAGAGATCTAAAATTCTAACAGAAAACAGGCTAAATAAATTTTGGTAATTCTGTACAATGGAATAATATGACGCTATCTTTAAAAAATAGTGAGAGACTATGCACTGTTTTGGAAAGACCTTCGAGTTATATTTTTAGGAAAAAAATATAAGTTACAGTATAGTACAACTGGCTTTTATGTAGAAAATATAGAATAATAATGGTGGTGGGTTGGATGGGATAGTGGAAATTGGGTAGATGACAACAGTGGAGTGAGGGAAACCCTTTACTAAATACTTTTTATTACTATTTAAATTGTTAAGCCATGTATATTATTTACTTATTCAAAAACTTAAATTTAAAAAGGCTCCTTCTGTGGAAACAACCGAAATGCCCATCAACAGATGAATGGGTAAATAAAATGTGGAATTACCCATACAATGGAATATTATTCAACAATAAAAAGGAATAAGTACTGATAGAGGCTACAACATGAGTGAATCTTAAAAACATGGGGAAATGGATGTGGCTCAACCAATTGGGCTCCCATCTACCATATAGGAGGTCCAGGGTTCGATGCCCAGGGCCTCCTGGTGAGGGCAAGCTGGCCCACGCAATGAGCAGGCCCACGTGGAGTGCTGACCCATGCGGGAATGCGGCCCCACACTGGAGAGCCGCCCTGAGTGGGAATGCCACCTTGCACAGGAAAAGCTGCCCCATGGAGACGAGTCAGCTGACACAAAAAGCAGGCGCAGCAAGATGATGCAACAAAAGACACAGAGGACAGAAAATAAGATGATGTAGCAGAATAGGGGAGCAGAGGTGGCACAAGAGAGTAATCACCTCTCTCCCACTCTGGAAGGTCCCAGGATCAGTTCCTGGAGCCGCCTAATAA
Organism: Dasypus novemcinctus; assembly: GCF_030445035.2. Lineage (NCBI taxonomy): Eukaryota > Metazoa > Chordata > Mammalia > Cingulata > Dasypodidae > Dasypus > Dasypus novemcinctus. The sequence continues at coordinate 18,223,703 of NC_080678.1, forward strand.
GAATACAAGCAGACACAGAAGAATACACATAGTTACAAAAGAAGAGATTTTGTATGACTCCATTTCTACGAAATGTCCAGAATAAGCAAATCCATAGAGACTGAAAACAGATTAGTGGATTCCAGGGGTTGGGGGAAGGGGAAACAAGGAGTGACTGCTAAACATGGTTTCTTTTGGGGTGATAAAAATGTTCTGTAATTAGATTGTGGTGATGATTTCACAACCTTGTGAATGTACTAAAAACCACTGAATTCTACATTTTGAAAGGGTGAATCTCATAGCATATGACTTACACATCAATTTTTAAAAAAAATCTCCTTCTGAAGAAAGAAAGGACTTGTTAGGTATATTACCTACTAGAACAGAGTCATAAATTAAAAAGTGCATTTTCTGCCAAAGACAGATTAAGCTTCGACAACCTATTACTTCTTGAAACTTAAAATTAATGAAAAAATACATATTTAGAGTAGTGTTCAAAGGAATAATCAAAATCACAATGGAAAGAAAAGGACAATTAAGAATTGAACAAGGAAACGGACTTTGGCCCAGTGGTTAGGGCGTCCGTCTACCACATGGGAGGTCCGCGGTTCAAGCCCCCGGCCTCCTTGACCCGTGTGGAGCTGGCCCATGCACAGTGCTGATGCGCGCAAGGAGTGCCGTGCCACACAGGGGTGTCCCCCGCGTAGGGGAGCCCCACGCGCAAGGAGTGCACCCATAAGGAGAGCCGCCCAGCGCGAAGGAGGGAGCAGCCTGCCGAGGAATGGCGCCGCCCACACTTCCCGTGCCGCTGACGACAACAGAAGCGGACAAAGAAACAAGACGCAGCAAAAAGACACAGAAAACAGACAACCGGGGGAGGGGAGGGGAATTAAATAAATAAAATAAATAAATCTTAAAAAAAAAAAAAAAGAATTGAACACTGAGATACTTTCAGAGAAAATCATTCATTCTAAAAAGCAAAACAAAACCAACAAAAAACCTCTTGGGAAATAATGATACTCACTAGTTCTGTAATTACTTAGCCTTAAGAAAACACACTACCACCACACCACCACTACCACACACAAAAGCCTAAGGATGTGCATGTGGAGTTACATGATTTAAATATTTTTTTATAGTTTGCGTTTAATGACAAGACAAATTAAAAGTAGACTATCATTATTGCTTAGCAATCCCACTATCCATCAGGTGTAATTTTTTAAGTAAAAAAAATCAAAGGACCAAGTTAGCTATTGTATTAATTTATATTATCCATCAGGAAAAGAAACTCAGCTCAATTAAAGTTGCCACATTGAGACTAGATACAGAGTATAACAGAGTTAAAAAGCCATTTCATCTTGCAAGATCAGATAAAGTTTTTAACAGTGGTTTCTCCTGGAAAAGAGACAAGGAAACTTCACTTCCTCAACAAGATAAGAAGATGAATTAGGAAATGATTACCTTGAAAATGAACAGAAAGGCAAGCTAAAACAAAAGTCCTGGAAAATATTCAATTACTTGCAATGGGGAAACGGACTTGGCCCAGTGGTTAGGCATCCGTCTACCACATGGGAGGTCCGCGCTTCAAACCCCGGGCCTCCTTGACCCGTGTGGAGCTGGCCCATGGGCAGTGCTGATGCACGCAAGGAGTGCAGCGCCACGCAGGGGTGTCCCCCACGTAGGGGAGCCCCACGCGCACGGAGTGCACCCGTAAGGAGAGCCGCCCAGTGCGAAAGAAAGTGCAGCCTGTCCAGGAATAGTGCCGCCCACACTTCCCGTGCAGCTGATGACAACAGAAGCGGACAAAGAAACAAGACGCAGCAAATAGACACAGAGAACAGACAACCGGGGGAGGGGAGAGGAATTAAATAAATAAATAAATAAAAATCTTAAAAAAAAAAAATTACTTGCAATGTATAATAAGTGACTCATTTAAAAAGAGATGAGCAATTGTGGGATAAAGATTTTCATTCAGCTTTGGAAAAAAATGTTACCTTTACTTGACAGCTTAAAAATGACCTTTTTCCTAGCATACCACTAAAACTAGTTGTATAACTAACTCATTTTGTAGGTTCTATTTTCACTGCTCTGCATCTCTCTAGAATCAATCATTCATGTTACGACCACCAGTTAAAAAAAAAAAAAAAAAGGTATGTTTGCTAATGACTCTCACATGTATACTTTCTTTAGCATGCCCCAACACGGCATAGCCCATTCCTGAGGACACAGCACTCTCTTTACCTCTCCGAAAGCCCACTTCTCCTGGAGCATCCACAAAGTGAGAAGAAGGGAACTGGTGTAACAGACCACTCAGCTACTTTAACACCACATAGCCATGCTCTTGTGAACCCTGACACAATTATGACAGTAATTATGTCAACGGTGCAATAATACCCAAAGACATAAGCAGATACTATATAGTCTTTTATAATATCATATTCAAATACAAAAATTTTAATTCTTGAAGGTCTTTCGCAGATTAAAACTCAGTGAGCCACAGAGGATTCTCTACATTTGTATCAGATAGAACAGAGCATAGAGATATGTTGATAAAGGAAGAGAAATAAAAATGAGAAAAGGGATTATAGTCTGGTTACTTTCTTCTATGTCAAGTTGCCTATAAGAATACTTACATGTTACTGTCATTTCAAATTAACAGTTTAAACTAAAAAAATTTAAATTGTCTCATACTTTCAAGTTATTTTTTTTTAAGATTCTTTATTTATTTCTCTCTCCTCCCCTCTCTCCACCCCGTTATCTGTTCTGTGTGTCCATTCACTGTGTGTTCTTCTATGTCTGCCTGCATTCTTGTCAGTGGCACCGGGAATCTGTGTCTTTTTTTTGTTGTGTCTTCTTGCTGCATCAGCTTTCCGTGTGTGTGGCGCCACTCCTGGGCAGGCTGCACTTTTTTCCCATGGGGCGGCTCTCCTTGAGGTGCTCACTCCTTGTGTGTGGGGCTCCCCTACATGGGGGACACCCCTGCGTGGCATGGCACTCCTTGCGTGGATCAGCACTGCATGTGGGTGAGCTTACCACATGGGCCAGGAGGCCCTGGGTTTGAACCCTGGACCTCCTATGTGGTAGGCGGACGCTCTATCAGTTGAGCCAAATCTGTTTCCCTCAAGGTTATGTTTAGATGCTTACAAATAAAAAATTTTATATCCTTCTGGTGACTTTATTTTGAAATGTTTGTCTATCTCAGAGTGATACTTCCTCTTTGATATGAATATCTTTGTTTTTTAATTGGTATGTTAAGCCAATTCATATTTAATGTAAATACTGATTTTTTAGGAATCAGTCTATCATCTTATTATTTGTCCCATCTAGTCTATATTCTTTTTCTTTTCTTGTCTACTTCTGGATTAAGTTTTTAAATTATCATGATTATTCCATTTCTCCCCTCAATGAACTTTTTTTTACAATCTTTTATTATTCTATTAGCAGTTACTTTGGGGCTGATAACATGAACCCTCATTTATAAAAGCCTAATGCAAATTATTTCTTTCCCAGTTCCTAAGTGGTAAAAACAACTTTAGAATTGCAACCCTTTTCATTGCCTATTGTTATTATTAATGCATATTTTAATTCTGTATTAATTTTTAAACCCCATGTGAAGTCAAATTCATTTCTATGTGTTTACACACTTGCCCCTTTCATTGCCCTTCATTCTTTCCTACATCTTCATGCTCCCATCTGGAACCATTTCCCTTTTGCTTAAAGAACTCTTTTTAGTATTTCTTCTAATACATAGTCTGCTGGTGACAAATTCTCTCAGTTTTTGTTGCTCTCAAAATAGCTTTATTTTTCCCTCATTTCTAAAGATAAAATTCTAGGTGGGTAACATGAAGGTATCACTCCACTGTCTTCTGTATTCCACTGTTTCTACCAAGAAGTCAGCTATCAGGCTTATTGTGCATCTTTGCATTTAAAGTATATTTTTTCTGTGGCTGCTTTTAGGATTTGCTTTTTGTCTTTGGTTTTTATCATTAGGTAACTAAGTATGGTTTTCTTTATATTTTCTCCATTGGGGTTCAAAGCCCCCCCCTTTTTTTTCTTTTGGTCATCACTTTTTTTAAGCAGTTTTATTTATACATCATGCAGTCAGTCTAAAGTATACAATCAATGGCTCTCAGTACGATCACAGAGTTGTATTTTCATCACCACAATTTCAGAACATTTTCCACACTCCAAAGACAAAAAACAAAAAAACCCCCATACTCCTTATCCCCTATTATGGACAATGAGCACTGGTGTACTGATGGAAGAATATTAAAATATTACTGTTAACTATAGACCATAGTTTGCATTAGGTGTAATTTTCCCCATATACCACCCTATTATAACATGTTGTAATAAGCGTCAAAGCACTCTTGACCCTCTGGCTTTGGAAATTTCTTGGCCATTATCTCTTCAAATATTGCTAGTCTGTTGCTGTCAGAAACAGAACTCCTGACTTGTTTATCCTGATTTTTTTTTACTGTGTAAATATCTTTAAATGACCCATTATATTCATTATTTTAACATACCGCATAGTCTAAGAGATTCTAAAAATTAGAGTAACATCTTGATGGCTAAAATCAATTTATCTCAAGATAAGGTTCAAATTAAAAGGATTTTGCAGGAAGCAGATGTAGCTCAAGCTGCTGGGCTCCTGTTTACCATATAGGAGGTCCAGGGTTCAATGCCCAGGGTCTCCTGGTGAAGGCAAGCTGGCCTGCACAGCGAGCTGGCCCACGGAGAGTGCCGGTCCACACGGGAATGCCACCCCACACAGGAGTGCTGCCCTATGCAGGAGTGCCAGCCAACATGGAGAGTTGGCACAGCAAGATGATGTAACAAGAGACATAGAGGAGGGACAATAAGAGATGTAGCAGAACTGGGAACTGAGGTGGTGCAAGAGAATGACTGCCTCTCTCCCACTCTGGAAGGTCCCAGGATCGGTTCTCAGGCCACCTAATGAGAATACAAGCAGTCAAAGAGGAACATAACAACAAACAGACAGAGAGAGCAGATAATGGGAGGAGGGGGAGGGGAGAGAAACAAATAAATACATCTTTAAAACAAAAAAAGGATTTTGCATGGTTTTGTTTTTTGTTTTTTGCTTTTACAAATCTTAGGTAGGAATACAAATTCAGTCCTAAGCGTACATAAGCCTACCTCACAAACAAATGCTACATAAATTATTAATTGGCCCCTTAGCATTTAATACTTTTAAAAATAAAAATGAGCATGGGTCTATAAAGTAGATTTCGTGCAAACCTACACATGATTTGAATATCCTACTAAACTTACACATGAATTTCAATTCCTACTGAAGATACGAATACATGGCATGCATAATATAATTTTTTTGTTTTATATTTAATGGCAATTCTATTTTTCAACTACATTAAGAGAAATGCTCTCCCTCCCCACCCCCCCACCCCCAGTGGAAACAGACATATTCCAGGAAACACCATATATCTCTAATATATTTTAGGCAACATTGTACAATGAGTAAGCAGGATAATAGGTAATATTCCCACCATGCCAGTGCCATTTTTCAACCTCGGGTAGCTAGTAGCTAAAAGTACACCAGACTGGGCTTCTACTGTTCTCAGTGACTGAAAAGCCACTTATTAATTTGTTCATCTGCCAAACATAGTTGTTACTCAATGTTTCTCAATTAGTTGCTCTGCTGCCCTATTAAAGTTTCCAAAGTCTAAGTTTATAGAAAATTAGCAATGACTTATAGGGAAAGCATCTACAGCAAGAGGTAATTTTAATAGGCTCTAAAGTATCAAATAATGCAATTTGAGGTATATTCAGCAAAACTTTTGAGCTTAGGACTAAACTTAAATTCCTAATAAAGACCTTCCATAGATGAAATAATCTATAGTACTCTATAAAATGTAATCTTTTTTGTATCCATAAAAGATTGAAAAGTCAAAAAAACTAGCAAAACCTCATTTATAAAGCACTTTGGGGTAAAATATATTCTATATAAAAGTACATTTTTCAAATAACTGTGCTCAAGTGCTAAAATAATTCTTATTTAAATATATTACATAGTTTCATACCTATCGAACCCCACATACTAAATATAATTTGGGTTTTTACTTTGAGAGGTGACATAAGGATGCTTCCAAGGTTGGAGGCAATTGGCCCCTAAATGAAGGGACCCAAACCACTATAACAGAGCTGATAACCTTTGTTTTTTCCTCTGGGCCACAGATATTGGTCAAGACTAAGTAAATTATTAATTAATTTATTAAGAATCTCCTTTCTTAAATACAACATTACTATACCTAATAATTTGATTGTAATTATTTCAAAATGTTAAGTAAGATAAATTCAAAAACAAAATAAAGGAGGGAATAAATCAAGAGAGCACCTTAATAGATGGCCCATATATATTGTCTTTCACCGGAAGTGGATTTGGCTCAATGGATAGAGCATCTGCCTACCACATGGGAACTAAGGTGGTGCATTCCCACTCTGGAATGTCCCAGGATTGGTTCCCGGGGCCACCTAATGAGAATACAAGCAGTCAAAGAGGAACAAAACAACAAATAGACAACTGAGAGCAGACAATGGGGTGTGGAGGGGAGAGAAACAAATAAATCTTTAAAACAAAAAAAAGATTTTGCGTCGTCCAGGGTTCAAACCCAGGACCTCCTGACCCATATGATGAGCTGACCCACGTGAAGTGCTGATGCACTCAAGGAGTGCCGTGCCACACAGGGGTACCCTTGTGTAGGGGAGCCCCACGCACAAGGCGTGCGCCCCATAAGGAGAGCCGTCCAGCGTAAAAAAGCGCAGCCTGCCCAGGAGTGGCACTGCACACACGGAGAGCTCACGCAGCAAGATGACGCAACAAAAAGAGACAGATTCCTGGTGCCGCTGACAAGAATACAAGCGGACACAGAAGAGCACATGGCGAATGGACACAGAGAGCAGACAACTGGGGGCAGGGGTGGGCAGGGAAGGGGAGAGAAATATAAAAATATATATATATATATTGTCTTTCAGAAGTTAAAAACCAAACCTTCTAATATCACAAAGAATCAACAAAGAAAACAACTGGAGTTTAAGAACAAATGGGGGGAAGCGGATGTGGCTCAAGTGATTGGGTTCCTGCCTACATATGGGAGGTCCGGGGTTCTATTTCCGGGGCCTCCTGGTGAAGGCAAGCTGGCCCATACAGCGAGCGGGCCTGAGCAGTGAACTGGCCCATGCAGAGTGCTGACCTGTACAGGAGTGCTGGCCCACGCAGAGAGCTGGTGCAACAAGATGATGCAACAAAAAGAGGCAAAGAAGACAGACATAAGAGATGCAGCAGACCAGGGAGCTGAAGTGGTGCAAGCAACTGAGTGCCTCCCTCCCATTCAGGTAGGACCCAGGATCGGCTCCTGGTGCCACCTAAAGAGAAAGACAAGAAGAGAAGCAAGCAGACACAGAAGAACACACGGTGAATGGACACAGAGCAGACAAAGAGTGCAAAAAAATGGGGTGGGGGAATAAATAATTTTTTAAATGTTTAAAAAAACTTAAAAAAAAAAAAAAAAAAGAACAAATGAGCTTGTGGGGAAGCAGATGTGGCCCAGGTGACTGAGCTCCCACCCACCACATGGGAGGTTCATGGTTCAGTTCCCAGTGCATCCTAAAGACAGCGAGCTGGTGTGATGGGCAGGCGCAGCAAGCTGACAGGGTAAGATGATGTAACAAGAGACAGAAGAAGAAAAGCATAATGAGAGACACAACAAAGAAGAGAGCAGAGGTTCCTGGGGCCTCCTAAAGAAAATGAGCAAAAGAGCAAGCAGACATGACAGGCAGGTGCGGCAAGCTGATGCAGCAAAATGACACCACAAGACGTACAAGAAGGAAAAACATAATGAGAGATGCAACAAAGCAGGGAATGGAGGTGGCTCAAGCGATTGGGTGCCTCCCTCCCACACTGGAGATCCCAGGTTCAGTTCCTGGTGCCTCCTAAAGGCATAGCACACAGCAAGTGCAAAACAACATGGAGGCAGGGAGAAATAAATAAAGTAAATCTTTAAAAAAAAAAAAAAGAACAAATGAGCTTAATGAAGAAAAAAAGGAATGATAAGAAAGAAGTGTAGGAAGGAGGCAAGCTGGCCTGCTTCTAATCTGTCTGAAAATATAAAAATTTGTTCAGAAATAAGAAGTATGCTTGTTTAATGACCCTCTGGAAGAGATTATAAGTATGGGTTACATTCTTGTGACTAGTTCAAGCCCAGTTGATTGCTCCTACCAGAGATTTGAACCAACTATACAAAGGGGACTAGAGATCAGATCAGGGCAAAGAAGGTTGGAAATTCTGAAGCATGAAGTAATAGAACAGGTAGGGAGGGCAGAGAATGGCATAAACCACTGAGCACCTGGATACCTGGAGAAAACTGTAAAAAGAAGAGGAGGGATGTAAGAGAGAGAGATGAGAGAATCCCAAAAAAGGAAATCCTCTCACACACTTAGTTGCCTGCATCTAAGACCCAAAGCTATTAATAGATATGTCAGCTAAACTGCAGTTAAAGAATTTTTCTTTACAAATACACTTTTGCTTTGAAGAAAGTATTCTCAAGAAACTTTAGTATGTGAAAAAATCATCCATCGGAAGGCAGTGTTTAATTTTTTAATTAAGATAAATCAGAGTGATGATACGCTACAGTCTCAATGTTTAACAGCTTTGAGATATAAATTACATATCATAAAGTTCACCCATTGTAAGTGTACAACTCAATAACTATTATAAATTTATAGAGTTCTAAAGTACCATCACAATCTTCACATGTTTTAATAATCTGAGTTCTTAGTAGACAATAAAATAACCAATTTCTCTCACAATGTAGCAAACATATTTAAACAGAAGCAAGATCTAAAAGATTTGCCCCAGGAACACCTAAAACCAGAACTCTACATAAGAGGGAGTGCTCTGCATGGCCCACCAGGCTTCTTTTTGTTTCTCTCCAATGCCCCTGAAGAGAGGGGTTTACCATGGATTTTTAGGAAGGTACTAAAATAATGCTAATAACATTCAAACCATTTATTACTAAAATATAAAAAATATTTCATGTCATTAGTGTCATAGCAAGAAAATCTCCAAAGATTGATGGCACTTTTAAAAAAAAAATCACACACTTCTTAAATTCTATGCATAATACATTTTATCATTTCAATGATTGGGACATCACCACATCAAAAGCAGAGGAACAACAGATGGCAAGTACTATTAATGAATATTTGAGTGAATTTTGTTCAATACTATGAGTAGTAATTTATTTAATTACAAAACAAAGAGTCTCTGTTGTCAAATTAATCAAGATCCCTGACAATTTTCTCTTCAAATTATTTCTGATTATATCATGGGACATACATCTTTGTTAATGAATTTTTTTGCTTTTTATATTTTTAAAAAGTAGGCTAATGGATTATAAAATATAACCTTCACTAATGCCACTAATATTTTCCTAGAAAACAAAACATTAATATATGTACATTCTCATCATGTAGTCTTTTACTGATATGTTCGTTCACTATGTTTCAGCAAATATTAATATCACTGGAAAAATAAGCCAAGTTTAAAGCATTCAAAATTGTATGTCTAGAACTGTGGTTCTCTAGTAGAATTTGTGACACCTTTAACTACCTTTAAAACTAAGACAAAATAATAGCCAGCATATAATGAATGCTTACTATTACCAAGAACCATGCTAAGCACTTTACATAAATTTTGTTAAATCTTCACAATAACTGTATTTGGGATGAATTATCATCTTAGTCTCAGAGATGGGCAACTGAGGCTTAGGTGAAGTAATCTGACCCAAGATTGTGTGATCTTTCAGGTTTAACCTGTCTCCGGGGTGGGTGACTAATCAATATTTGGAGAATGGTCTATGTATTTCACAGTGAAATTAAGGGTAAGAAGAAGGAAATCGCAACTAGCAGAGATTCTCTTTGACGTGCTTTGCAATAAGCATTTTAGTTTGGTTCTTAAGTATCAGAAGCCTGCTACATTCCACAGAGCTCAGAGTTCAGTGACAGAACAGTAGCAAAGCTCACCCACGCCATTTTTAGACTGTCAGTGACATCTATTCAAATAAATTTATGTTCCCATCTCACTAGGCAAGAATAAAAATTAGTGAATTAATATGTATAGAAGTAGGAGGGGAATAGGCACGAGGAGAAAGATTTTAAGTACGGGAATTTTATTCCCCTTATCTTCTATCCCAAAAAGGCATACACTTCCCACCACCTGAGATGTTCTTATGGGAAAGAGTCCCAGAAGTGATTAACTCAGTTCTAACATATACCAGGAGTGTACCTCCCAGCCAGACAGTCAAAGGGTGGAACAAGAGCATTAATGGGGTCCAAGGAGAAGAGGGGTGAGGCATCCCCAAGGACAGAGCATAAAAAAAGGTAGAACAGGGAGAGCAAGGAGGTAGAGTGAGGCAGAGGGGATGGGGTTGCTGGTCTCTTCCTGGGTGAGGGCAAAAGTGCAGCAGGGCACCCAGGAACTATTTTCTTTGCTTCCTTCCAAACCCCTTTCTTAAGAGCCAAACATTAAAATTCACATGACAAGGAAAAATAAAATTACAGGATTAGAACACTGAAAATTTTATTTTCCCTGTTCTCTTTTTCTTTTTTCCCTTCCTTTCCTTTTTTATACTTTCTTTCTCTACCCACTCTATTCCCACCTCTCTCATTTCCAAAGTATCCCATTCACTGGGTGCCCCCACAGCCTATCAACCACTTGTTTTTGGTCCAAAGAAAGGCACACAATGCAAAAGAGGGAAAGTACACATAAGCAGGGCTGACCACAGGAGATGAACGTACTTTCACTGCACCATAAATTCATCAATCAACTGAAATTTGTACATTGCTTGGAGGAGACAAGCCAAGTTGAAACCCTCCCCTCGCACCAAGATAAGTGGGCCTTTGAAGCATGTTTGAACCATGTGACCAGGGAAGCACCTGGCCTGAGTTGGACAATCAGAGTATCTTTCCCAGGAGTCTGAGTTAGACATGCTGCTCAATCCTTTTTGATTCTTGGTCAGCTTCCACTGGTTATAGGGAACATCGATTGTCAATTTGAGGGCTAAGGATGTCAATTTAGAGCAAAAATTCAGTCTTGCATACATAGAAATAGAGAAAGCCAAAAAAAGAGAGAAGAGTGAAGGAGATGGATAGGAAGAAGTGGTGGTCAGAGACCACCTGCCCTAAGAAAGCAATCTCACATCTTGAACAATGGCCACTTCTTGGTGTTGGTTCCTTATAAAAAATATATTTAGTAAGTTCCCAGGTATGTATTTGCAAACAAAAGAGTCTTGATAAAATAGTGATGTATGATTTATTATGCATTTTTCAAGTATAATATCTCATAATGCCCTAAGGAAATAAAAAGGGCAGTTGTGTTTACTCCTGTTTTCTCATTTATTTTTATTACTGTCTTTTTTTTTTTTAAAGATAAATAGATCACACAAAAGGTTACATTAAAAAACATAAGAGGTTCCCATATACCCTACTCCCCACTCCCCTTTACTCCTGTTTTATAGCTTAAAATAGAGAAGCTCAGGGATATTGTGGTCAACTACTGTGCTGTTGGCCCTCTGGGATGTATGCCTTTGCCAATTCCCCTCCCATATTGGCTCTGGCTGTGTGGCTTTCTTTGGCCATGGGATAGAGGCAAGCTCAGTGATGCAAGCAGAGGCTTGAAAAGCACTTGCACCTTGGGGCTTATCCTTTTAGCACCCAGCTACCACCTTGAAAGAACTTCCAGGCTCCCCAGGAGAGAGAGAAGAGTGGACACAAGGAGAGGCCTGTGAGATGAGACAATGGAGAGAGAGGCCTCTTGAAGGAAAACAGGTAGCCCACCCAACTCTCAACTGAATGCAATTGATTTCAGTCAGTAATACACAGAGCAGAAGACCTACTTATTCAACTCACAGAAGCACAAGGTATTATACATTGTTGTAGCTTTAAGTCATTAACTTTTTTTTTAAGCCATTAACTTTTGGAAGGCTTGTTCAAAAGCAAGAGATAAATGAAACAGATATTAGGTAACTTCCCTCTATCTTGAAACTAATAAATAGAATTTGAATCCAGATCAAGACTGATTTTAGGGATCTCTTCACTGCTCCAAAATGTGACTGAAATTGAAAAATAACTCAAAAGTTTTATACATATCATTTAAATAACAGAAAATATATTTTAGCTCAGAACATCCAGCTGTGAAATTATCTTGTCAGCATGTAATTGAGGATGGGTAGTGTGTTACTAAAATACTTAGCATGGTTATACAATGTCTAAATGCTTTTTTCCTGTTTTTGAAAGAATTAAAATCCTACCAAAGACAGAATGTACAAAAACGCTCATAGCAGTATTACTTGTAATAGGGGAAAAATATTGGAACTCCAAACCCAATGACAGGAGAGCAGATGTAGCTCAAGCAGTTGAGCACCCATCTCCCACACAGGACATCCCAGATTCAGTTCCTGGTGCCTCCTAAAAACAAAAAAAAAGAGCAAACAAAAGGAAACAGGGGAGCTGATGTGGCTCAGTGGTTGAGTGCTGCCTTCCCACATCCAAGGTTCTGGGTTCAATTCCTGCCCCCAGTAACTCAAATAAAACAACCCAAGGACAGAAAAAAAGGATAATTTTTTACATATCATACATTGAAATATTATATAAGAGTGAAAATAAAGTGTAAGTTTCATTCCTCAATATGGCTACATCTCAAAAATACAAAGTTAAGTAGGAAAAAAAGCAAAAAACAGACAATTTAATGTCATTGATACAAAGTTCTCAAAATACAAACCTTAATGTAATTTAGGGATACATATGTAATAAAAGCTAAAATGAAAATTAAGGAAATGATAAGCACAAATTCAAAATAGTAGGTTCTCTTAAAGGGAAGGAAACAGGATATACTTGGAGAAAGGTACACAGAAGACTTCAAAGACACTTCTTAATCTGGGTGGTAGATTCACGTTTGTTTTAAAACAATTCACACCACATATTTGTGATATATAGTTTTTTTGTATCTATACTATATTTCATAATAAAAACATAATCTAAAAAACCAAAATATCTGGAAAGGAAAATGAGATCTCTGGCAATATATGTTTTATATTACACAAAAATCAACCTGCCTCCCAAAGGCTCAAAATTTTATTTTAAAAGAATGATAAAAGTACCCCCCAGAGATATATTCCCAATTACATAACAATAATGGCAAAGCCTCCTATAGTTCATAACTCATATTAAAATTGATACCAAGGGAAAAATAGATATTTAAATATAGTGCTCAAAAATATTTAATTTAGCCCCTTTCAGATATCTCTTGGGGATGTACTTGTAAAACAGCCATTATATTTTACTACCATCAAAGCCCCTCTGAATCCGGGCACAGGCACCTACCTTTCCAAGCTAGGGCAAGGTGAACGACCTAAACCTTCCATCAATTTGCCCACCCTGGAAAGGGCTCTTGGAAAGAACCATGCTGCATACTAAGAGACCTTCCCTCTTCCTGGCCACTGCTATGTTATGTTATGTTATGCTATGTTACTGTTATGTTAGGAATGGATACCTGACCCAAAGCTGGCCAATCCATATACTGCTACCTGCCTACCCCTCCAGCCTTATTCCTGCTACTCCCACCCTTGACGTGAGCATACTTGGTTTATCTTTCCTTCATAGCACCTATCCTAACACAATTATCAAATAACTTTTGTATTTATTTTAGTGATTATTCACTGACGTTTGCTTCCTTCCTAAACTGTAAGCTCTATGAACGTGGAGCAAGTCAGTTTTTGCTCATTACTGTGTTCTACCACCTAGCACAATTTCTGACACACAATAAGCATTTGATAAGTATTTTCTTAAGATTGTATATTAATGGAATAATGAAAATGTTCTAATAATGATTGAAGTGATGAATGAAAAACTATGTGATTATACCAAATACCATTGATTGTACACTTTTGGTGGGTTGCATGCTTTATTAATGTGTATCAATAAAACTGATAAAAAGAAAAGAATGTAGTATTATGTCTCCTCTAAAACTGTACTTCTCTTTTATGAAACATATACAAATATATCCACTTTAGGCAGACAAAAAATAAGAGCAAAGAAACCAAAACTATAACAGAATCTACATTTATCCTCAAAGAGGAAAACATTATAAAATACCACAATAAATTTGACAAGCTTAGGAAGAAACATACCTGAATGAAGTTGAATTTTCCCAATAACACCTTCTACCAACCCCAAACAAATGGGATTCCAAGCAAGAAGTAGATCAGTAGCTAAAATAAAATAAGAAGCATTTATGAGAAAATGTTCATCAGAAAAAATATTACAATATTTTAGTGTATTAAAAAATGACCCAAGAAAGCAGTTATGTACATCCAGAATTGAATCTATTTCCATAAAGCAATATGTAAAAAAGCATTAAATTCAAAGTCTGAATAAGGATTCTGATACAAGGACAGTTAGGGGAAAGAAATGAAATACTGAAACACTAACCAGACAGGAGGCAGTAACATAGTATCCTATAGTGTAGGAAAGATGTTGGCACTTTGCAAGAAGGCAGAACAAGATGAGCTGCCACAGTCCTACAGCCATAAGCAGTCACAGGTCCAAAGGCAATGCCTAATAAACCACCAGAGAGGTCCACTTACTCAATCACACACTGCAAAACAACTTTTTTCCAAAGGTGCTGACACCAAGCAAAGAAATCCAGAAAGTCACTGCTCTCTTCTGTGACTTCTAGGACAAAAACAATAGCAGCAGGGATCCTCATTTGATCCACAGAACACAGACCATGATTTGGGAGATCATTTTCTCAGTTCTCCCAAGGAATGCACATAACTAGCACCATTCCAGATGCACAGAAATGAAGCTAATTCATCACACGATGCCTAAAGGCACTAGGGCTTAATTCTCTAGCAGAACCCAGGTTGCAAAAGGCCCTTACAAACATTATCAAAAATTTCCAATCCTGACATCTGTGAGGAAAGTACTAGTTCCATTTTACAGATGAGGAAATGGAGGCTTAGGAAAGTAACATGGCCAAAGCTATGTAACAGACAAGGGGCAGAGCTGCAATCCAAAACCGGGTCTTTGAACATGTTTGTAAATATTTCCACTGTTCCTAATTTTTATACAAATCTATCATTTTTTCATTATCTTTATGCTTAAAAAGTTGTTTCTTACCCAATATCAATTAGGCATTTACTAATTTTATGTCTTTGTTACTTTTTAAAAATTTAACTAACTCCACTGGAATTCATATTGGTGTACAATTAAAAATACCCTGACTTCTTTCCAAATAGTGAGCCAGGATCTCGGTATCAGGTAGGTCAACTCTCAACACCCAATACTGACACCCCTGTTAAGGAAAGAAGATCTGGCTACCCCTAACCCTCCCAGCCTGTCAGATATATAGACCACAGTTGTAGAGTCTTATCCCTTCAAGACAAAATGAGCTGTAAAGTTTAGAGGAGGAAGAAAATGTTAGAGATACAATAGTCAGGGACAATTACATAGAAGAAGTAGAACCTCAGGTGTAGGAAAGCAGCAAGAAAAATAATGCAGAGGCAGGAAGAGAATATATTAAAGATAACACTGAAACATCTATCTTCAGAGGATTTTGAACTATATGAATGTATCACCCATTCAAGAAAATAAAAATTTAACTTGGAAGAAAACTACAAGAATGTTTTCAATAAGTTTTTTAAAAACTGAATTTTGTAGTCTAATGGTTTAAAATAATAGTCATTGATAATCACTGAGGACCAGAGAACCAGTTAAAGTCATTAAGACTGAGTTCATGGTAGGATGGTCAAGGAGAAATGTGTAAATAGAAGAATGAGAGAAGATATTAAAGAAAAGAAAGCAGAAGAAATAAAAAAATACAGGGGTAGGGAAGCAGATGTGACTCAAGCAACTAAGCTCCCGTCTACCATATAGGGTGCAACAGTTTGATAATATTGATGAATTCCAAAAAAAAATTGGATTATGTTTGTGAATTGGTCTTTTCCTTTGGGCATATGAAATTACTTGATTAAGTAATCAAGTAAACCTCATGTCAGTAGGGCATTGAGTCCCTATCCCTTGGTGGGTAGAGACTCGCAGATAAAAGGCACGGCAAAGAACAGAGTTGGAGAGTTTTTAATGTTGGAATTTGATGCTGAAATCTTAAGCTGGAGCCCCAGGAAGTAAATACACAGAGGAAAGAGAAGCAAGCCCCAGGAAGAGAGAAACCCTGAAAGCCTGAACCCTGGCAGACGTCGGCAGCCATCTTGCTCCAACATGTAGAAATAGACTTTGGTAAGGGAAAGAACTTATACTTTATGACCTGGTATCTGTAAGCTCCTACCCCAACTAAATACCCTTTATAAGAACCAACTGATTTCTGGTATTTTGCATCAACACCCCTTTGGCTGACTAATACATAGGGGATCCCAGCTTTGGTTCCCAAGGCCTCTGGTAAAGGTGAGCCATGGAGAGCTGGCCCACGCTGTGGAGAGCTAGCCCGTGTGCAGGTGAGCTGGCCCGTGCTGTGGTGCGCTGAGCCGCACCACAAGCTCATGACGAAACAAAAATGAGACACAGAGGAAAGACAATGAGAGACACAACAAACCAGGGAGCTAAGGTGGCTCAAACTATTGAATGCCTCTCTCCCATGGAAATCCCAGGATCGGCTCCCAGTGCCTCCTAAAGAGAAGACAAGCAGACAGAAGAATGCACAGTGAATAAACATAGAGAGCAGACAGCGAGCACAGGAGGCGGGGTACAGGGATAAAAAAAAAAATACAGGGGTATTTTAACCTTGGAAGTAGGAGGACTTTATTTTTTTCCCTATGTCTGGAAGAAAAGACGAAAAGCTAAACATAGAAATGGAGTAAAGAAGCAGATGAGGCGGCGGACTTGGCCCAGGGGTTAGTGCAACCGTCTACTACAAGGGAGGTCCGTGGTTCAAACCCCGGGCCTCCTTGACCTGTGTGGCATACGTGCAGTGCTGATGCACGCAAGGAGTGCCGTGGAGTGCCGTGCCACGCAGGGGTGTCCGCCACATTGGGGAGCCCCTCGCGCAAGGAATGCGCCCCGTAAGGAGAGCCGCCCAGTGCGAAAGAAAGTGCAGCCTGCCCAGGAATGGCATCGCACACATGGAGAACTGACACAACTAGATGATGCAACAAAAAGAAACACAGATTCCCATGCCGCTGACAACAACAGAAGTGGACGAAGATGACGCAGCAAATAGACACAGAGAACAGACAAGGGGGGGGGGAGGGGAGAATAAATAAATCTGTAAAAAAAAAAAAGAAGATGAGCATATTAGATGGCCTTGACTCAGTAAAAATAAGAGTCAAAGTCATCTTTGAAGTATGCTTTAGTGGGGAAAGATGGAAAAGAAACAGAGGGGGTAGAGACCTGGCAGTAGCAAGGGGAATCAAGAAAGTCACTTTGTAAATGTTTCATGAATTCTTGAAGAGCTTGTATACATTTTTAACTCAATGTTTACAAAGAAAAAGGGTGTCAATCCATTAGTGCAACATGAAATGTATTTTGTATGAGACCAGCACTATGATGAAAAAGTATAGACAACAGAAAAATTACACATTGGAGGGTAAATGTCATTCATGAAACTTTTTTCTGGTACATATATATATGTAGGTGTTCACCATGTCATGATGTAAAAAGTATTTCTTACTACAGGTCTCAATATTTGAAAAGCTATTTAACTTTGGTGTGAGGGTTCAATCTTGTTAATCAAACTTGTTCATTATTTTGTTCAACTCCTCTGTAGACTTGCTAAATTTTTTGACTGCTTGAAACCTATTAGTTTTTGAGAGAAGTCTTATTTAAATCACCGCCCCCATACAGAACTTACTTTTTGTATATTTTTTCTTTTTTAATTTTGGCTTTACATTTTTTGAGATGTTTTCAGGCAGATACAGATTCAGGATTATTATATCTTCCTGGTGAAAAGTTCTGTTTATTAGGATGCAATAACTGATTTTACTTCAACTAATGTTCTTTGTCTTAAAGTCTGGTTTGTCTAACAAATATACTGTGAAAGAAATACATTAGGCATTAATAAGGGATAAATACAAACATGGCTAATCCAATCACAATACTTCTACTCCCCACAGCCTTGGGAACAAAGTCCAAATTCCTTGGACAGGTTTGTAAGACCCTGCACAGGTCCTGTCCACTTTCCTCCTGCCTCTCCCCCCACCCTCCCATTCCCAGCATCCTAATCTTCAATGTGAGCAAGGCTGGAATGCTGCTCCCCACCCACTTCTTCCTGCTCTTCATTCCAAACTCAGAACAAGGGTCATTGGTCTTCCATGACACATTCCCCACTCCACCCACACAGTAAAATCGACCAGTCCTTTTGCAGCCGCTCTGAACCCTGCCGTATTTTCATTATGAAACCTTACTTTGGCTGAGTGTACCTAATTGGTGATTTTCCTGACTCTTGGATTTAACAAGAAGCTCATCGAGACCTACTCTTGTTTAGTATGTATTATGTCCCCGGTGCATGGTACATAGCTGGCTCCAAAATGCTGAATGACTCCAAAAAGAGAGGCAGGTTGAAGTCAGATAACAATTTGCAATGAATCAAGTTAGAAGCATTCATAGAACAATTAAAACGGTAAAATTAAAGTCAACTGATCTATTTCAGATAAAGACGCCAGGCTAGCAGAGGTGACTGCCTAATATTACACAGCTTTTTAAAATCAGAACACAATTCCCCACTTTTAGTCTAGGGCTATTTCCAACACACTTTTAACACCATAAGTTTCCCTATCAAATGCTCTCTAGTATAATATTCTTATTTTACATTAAATGGAGCTTTCAGCTCACTACCATGATTCCAGCTGCCCAAGCCAGAACCTGGACAATATCCAAAATGCCTTTCTTCCTCACCATGTCCTACTGATTCTATTTCATCAGTGTCTAATAAATCTTTCACTTCTCTCCATCCCCACTGCTACTACCCTTGTTCAGGGCCAAGACCTTCCCCATATGGATCATTTAAAAAGCTGCTGTTGGGAAGCAGATTTGGCTCAACAGACAGGGTGTCCGCCTACCACATGGGAGGTCCAGGGTTCAAACCAGGGCCTCCTGGCCCATGTAGTGAGCTGGCCCACGCACAGTACTGATGCATGCAAGGAGTGCTGTGCAATGCAAGGGTGTCCCCTGCATAGGGAGCCCCATGCGCAAGGAGTGCACCCCATAAGGAGAGCCGCCCTGCGTGAAAAAACTGCAGCCTGTCCAGGAGTGGAGCCACACACAGAGAGCTGATGCAGCAAAATGAAACAACAAAAAAGAGACACAGATTCCCAGTGCTGCCAGAATGCCAGCAGACACAAAACACACAGTAAATGGACACAAGAGAGCAGACAACGGGGGTGGGGGGAGATTAAATAAAAATAAATCTTAAAAAAAATAGTCACAGTTTCCCAGTGCCAATTACAAGAATACAAGTGGACACAGAAGAACACACAGTGAATGGACACAGAGAGCAGACAACTGGGGGAGGGGAGAAGGGGAGAGACATAAATAAATAAATCTTAATTAAAAAATAAAAAGCTGCTGTATTCCCAGTATCTAGCAAGCTGCTTAACATATAAAAGGCACTCAAATATGTATTGAATGCAATGAGAATTCTAAGCAGTTTGATACTACAGGACCATGAGATATAAGGTAGGGAGCTGAAAGAATACAACTGAAGAACTAAACAGAAGACCAAATCAGAAAAACAGACAGCAAATTTTCCTCTAGACAGGGAAGATTTGCGTTTGAGATTGAATATTAGAATAGCTGTGTAAAGGGTGGTTCAGGATTGAATCTGGAGTCCGAAGGCTAAAGGCGATATGGAAACAGCTTACATCTATTGTCAGGAGTCCCTGGTGAAAAATCCTAGCTCCCCAACAGGACCCTGGAAGTCTCTGAACCCCTCTCAGCTCTCGTTTCTTCATTTGCAAATGGAAATTCCATCTAACTTACAGGTTTTTAATGAGGATTAAATAAGATAATATATGAATGTACCTAGCACAATGTCTGCCTCATAGAAAATGTTCAGAAACTTTTAGCTGAAGTTAAGGAACATATATATGGGAAGCAGATTTGGCCCAATGGATAGGGTGTCTGCCTACCACATGGGAGGTCCAGGGTTCAAACCCAGGGCCTCCTGACCTGTGTGATGAGCTGGCCCACGCGCAGTGCTGATGTGCCACGCAGGGAGTGTACTCCGTAAGGAGAGCTGCCCAGCACAAAAAAAGTGCAGCCTGCCCAGGAATGGTGCCGCACACACGGAGAAATGACGCAGCAAGATGACGCAACAAAACGAGACACAGATTCTGGGTGCTGCTGACAAGAATACAAGAGGACACAGAAGATCAAAGAGCAAAAGGACACAGAAAGCAGACAACTGCGGGGGGGGCGGGGCAGGGAGGGAAGAGAAATAAATAAAAAATAAGTCTTAAAAAAAGGGACAAATATACACTTAAAATGCCAGATTCCTACCTCTCCATAGATTTTTAAAGAATCCAGATATGGCTTAAAAGAAAGCACTTTTTAAAAACTCAATTTGAATAAGTTTTTTGTTTTTTAAACATTATGGTAGGGCCATCTCAAAGTAATAAATGCTTTATAAAAATATCTTAAGGTCTAGACTTGCTCCCAGAATTCTATTTCTTCTGAATATGAAACAGATCTACAATTCACATGCAGCTCAAAACTGAGCATCCAGTCTCCGGAACCTAATTGCTGTCCAAATGGTAAATCAAGCATGACCATCAGCATCCTCACTTCCCCCAATCCTCTTCATGGGAGGAAGGGAGAATCTAGGAGAGGTGGAATCTAAAAGGAGGTAAAAATATGCTTGGGAAAAAGATATAGATATTGGTAAACTTCAATTATGTTAGGTGAAAATGAATGCTAGAACCTAAGTTTGGGAAACCATGAATAATTTAAATAGAATATGTAACTTTTAATTAGCAACAGAAAGACACCTGACAAAAATGAGATACCCAGTAGAAGTCAGTAAAAGGTGGCAGGAAATTTTAAAAAAAGAAAAAAGCATGTAAGTGGAAAGCATGAATAAAACATAACTAACTTCTAGTATATATATAATAAATTTAAAGTTTCAACTAACCAATTAAAAGCAAACTGTTAAGCCTTAATATCTATATCAGTTTCTTTAATTCTTTGCCTATTTTGTTTACTCTTATATACCTGTGGCCTAGCACAGTGTCGGACACATAGCAGGCACTCACTTAGTAGTTACTGAATCAAATGAAGAAATGAAGAAAACAAACATCAAAGAATCAATTGGAAAATGGAATTCGCCTACCAACTGCTTACTTTCATTGACTGGTAACTAGACTAACATCTTAAGATTTTGTTTTTAAAGGAGGCCCCAAAAGATCAGTCTTTGCTATACTAGTACTTTTGGTAATAAAAGACATTTATCATTCAATAAATATAGTAAATGATGACTACGTGATCTCTTACAAATAAAAAATATACCTAAAAATTCAAGGCAATTTTAAATTATCTAAAAATCTCTATCAGGTGCACATGGCTTCTCATATCAATATAGAAATAAGACAGAGAAGACATAAAGAGAAGGAGCTGAAGCAGACAATGTAATTGGCCCAGAGAGGCTACCTGTCAGTCTAGTTTAATTGCTATCTTTGCCATCTAGTACAGTGTTTGGCACACAGTACACACTTCAAAATATGTAAATATTTATTTTAAAAATCTGTTACTCTTCACTAAGGAAATAAAACAAGTTAGCACTAGCAGAGTCTGTTGGTATAGAGGACATCTATAGAGGTTATTAGCCAGGGCAAATGCAGCCACTACACTTGTGGTAGGCCCTCTCAGTCACCCATATTAAATAGCTACTCTGAAGGCAGAAGGCATTGGGATGGAAGAAAAAATGGTCAGTGGTGCTTATATCATCCTTCCACAAAGAATAGCTGTGTAACTGAATTGCTGCAACAAATGTATTGTTTTCTAACCCTCCCCACAAAAGACATACTCCAATGGCAAACAAATTCAAAAGAGAAACATTTTAAAGTATCAAATAAAGATTATCAAAATTATCTATTAAGGAACAGAGTTGTTTATAAATTATAAAAGTTGAGCATTTTAGAAATAATGCCAAATTGTAATTAGTGAAATAACGAAAATAAAGACCTAAGTTTTTGTCATAAACTCAATTGTTTGACCATTATGTCAACATTTCCACTCTTATTTCAGATCCATTTGGGAGTACATGATTTCTATTTTCATATACCCTTCTCTTCCTGGTACACGGAAAACAAGTGATTAAGTATTGTGTGTCTGCATAAAGCATGAGTCATTCATTCCAAGAGCCTGGACTGAAGGCATTTTCAGTCCAAGAACAAGTCTGGGTTCTGCATAATTGCTCGAGTTCATAGACAATTTCACTTATATCTAAAATTTTTTTTAAAAAAGGTGACATGGTATTCGTAAATAATCAGATCCAAGTTTCATTTCCTGCTTAAAAAAAAGGATATTATTGCCCTGAAAAGACAATCACCAACACCAATGAGGAGAAGTGTTCTCAAATGAGGAAATGAAAATTCAATTGTTAGGTCATCCATACCTTAGTTCTCAGAATTTAACTAGACCAGGAAAAACGGATAAGAGATCATTTGATTCAGGTGCCATCCTTTAAATACAAAGTTAGATACATGGTTCTTTGAAGTTTCTAATGGTAATTATTCTCCAACATTCAACAAGCTAAATAGCTAATCCAATTTAGAAGTTCTAGCAGATGGCCATTTCCCAGTGTGAAATCAAACTCAGTGCTTCGCAACCATGGTTGTTCATTATCATCATCTGGGAGCTTTAAAAAATACTGATACCTGGGCTCCAAGCTAAGTCAATTAGAGTGGGACCTTGGCACAGATATATATTTTTTTAATCTCCCCCGATGAGTATAATTTACAGCCAGGTTGAGAATTTCTGGTCTAAAATCATAGGTCACTGGGTGGAACATGTATTAGTAACTTATTTTTATCCTATCAGTCTGATTCAGAGATGGTACCTATAATGTGTAGAACTTTATCTTGTAATAAACTCTATCATATAATAAAACACCAAAACTACATAAAGGTCTCATGATATGGAGAGCTGTCATAAAAGACATCTTATACCAAACTATTATAAGGAAACATTTCAAAAAATAATCCCCAAAATACTTAAAAGTTGAGTGATACTGTAAATCTATTAGTTATCTCTAGGAAAGGGGTCTAAGAATTTCTAAAGTTCTATTAAAATAGGGATCTAATTTACAATGCAGCAAGAGGCCCACAAAGTTTTTATCATCACCACGAAGGATATTAGAAACATTTTTTAAAATTCTACAATATATGAAATTGTCTTGATTTTCTATCTGGAACATAAAGTTTTAATTGTCATATCTCAAGAAAGACCCAATGCAATTCAAAGAACAGAGGAAAAAAAAAAGAGAGAAATAAAAGACTTTCATGAAAAGTATTAGGACTTCAACCTGTGAGGTCCTAATGGAAATTGTATATAATCATGAAATGCATGGACTTCCAGTACATTCCTAATATCAGGATAGGAGAAACACAATTTGGTTCAGGAACAAATGAAATGAAGTATAGCTTATATTATGGCTCACAAACAAATGAAAGCATGGCTTAAAACTTTCACATTCATTCATTACCTTAAGAAGCTGAAAAGAAAAAAAAATAAAAAATTTAAAAATTAAAATTGTTTTAAAAAAGCTGAAAATGCATCCAATTCAAACGAGGATTAGATAAATTCTTAAATAAGAAATTCATAATGCATCATAATGACCTCCTGCTTTCCCCCAAATTGCCCTTTTAATATTTAGAAACATGATTCTGAGAACTAAATCAAAGCATGGATGATGACCTAACAATTGGTATTTTCCTTTCCTCATTTTAAAAGCCTCAAATGAAGAACTGCTTCAAGATCAAACAGGAATCAGATAGTGGGAAGAAAAAACTTTTGCCAATTCCAACTGTTTGGCAGTTAAGCATTATTCATTCTCTCAGTCTTTTGGGGGAAGGGGGGAGGGGCTTCGAATCATAATGAAGAGTTATTTCTTGTAAAACAAAAGAAACATCTAAAAAGCCTATTAGTACATATATAGCCAGTGTCTCCCAGACTTTTCCACTCTCATAGATAGATAACAGACTATATCTGAAAGAAACATCATATATTCAAATCAAAAAGCACCTTTCTTCCCATTTTCTTTGTTTTTAGAAAGGAAAAATAGATTTTTACAATCCTGGGGAAAAAAGTCAAGACCTCAAACTTTAGGACTCAGTTCAAATCATCCACCAAACCCTTCATAGCTCTATCACAGCATCTAGAATCATGTGTGTGTGTCCCCCATTGAATTGCAACCTCTACTAGGGGAGGGACAGTGTTTATTGATCTTTTAACTTTGGCACAATGCCTAGCAGACAGGTCTTCAATAAATGTTTGTTGAAAGAATCAATTCAATTGGAGGGGAGGGGGGAGGGGGGGTGGGGGTTCTGCTTCTTTGAGAAAAGGGAGTACATGAAAGGTGCAAAGGGGAATAAACACAGCTACTAGAGATGAATCCTGGAGGTCCAGAAGCACAGCTGTTCAGAATGGAAAAGAGCAAACTATTACTCTGTTTCGCTCTTTGATCTACAAACCACAGCTGTCGCCTGCAAAGAGTGGGGAGAGGAGATGCTAGCTGGAAATAGTGAGAAAAATGTTTATATCTGGCATAAAAACAATGTATAATTATACTGCCATACATCAATAATATTATGCATGCAAACTACTAAAAGACAAGCATTATTGCATGTTTAAATTTCCTAACATTTCCGTTAGATGTTATGATTATCTCAAATTGTACATATTGATATTGCAGATATAGTAAAAATGGAAGTTCAGTGTAACAGTGAAAAGCTGTTTCAAAGAATGAGATTCATAAAGAATATCTACATACTTTTAAATATCCTACTATCAAGTTAAAGAAATGCATGGTTAAACCTGAAAGAAATTCAAATTAAAATGAAATAACTTAAAGAACACGAAGGCATAGTGACCTAAAAATCAACTTGTAGTTTACTCCAACAGCCTCACCAAAGAAAGCAGCCTCAGTGGATGCTTTTTTGTGAAAGGAAGCCTTCCCTTAAGGGTCTCTCAGCAACTGCAAAATGATTCATCCTAACAAAACATGGATTTAATTAAGATACTACCAGTATGTGCTGTGATAGTACTACAATGCTAAATGTTTGATGTTTATCCTGACTTAAAAAATACTATTTATACATTTTTCTTAATGTGTTGCCAATAGTCATTAACAGTTAAAACTGTATTATTTTCCCTTTTTGTTAAATATACTCTGCGTGTCATCCTTGCACAGGGGCCATGCTAATCTTCTCTGTATCATTCCAATTTTAGTATATGTGCTCCCGAAGCGAGCACTTAAATATACTCTGATTCTAATGTTCTTCTCAGCTTAATTGTGGTCAGTGGACATATAAGAATTGAGTTAGATCAGCTAATGAATATTTGTAAAGAGGCTCTACAATATTACGCTTACTTCCTAAACTTGTATTTGCAATGTCTGACTTTAAAATGTTATATTTTAAAACATATTTAAACAGGAATAGCACAATTAACAAATAGAGAGATAGCAATATACCTTGTAAAGATCTAACACATATAAATCCCTATTAAACTATGCCAAAAGGAAGTTAGACTATGGTTCTGAGACTGCACCAAATCTGCACAAACTAAATTTTCCAGTAGTTTAATATCTATCTGTAAATACATCTGTCAATTCTATCATAAATCACAAGCACCAAAATCAGCAACAAGCAACCTCTTTTACCTTAGGCCAGTTTAGGAAAAATTAAAATGTCTATGCAGATCCAGGCCATTATATATCTTGCCATAATCTACAGAACTGGGTGGGAGCAAGTGTACACTACAATGTAAACTTTAATTCATGCTTAGAAGCAATGCTTAAAAATGTGTTCATCAATAGCTATGACTGTACCTCACTAATGAAGGATGTTGCTAATGTGGGAAAATGTGGGAGGTGTGGGGAGCAAGACATGTGAGAATCCCCAATATTTTCATGTGCCATTTGTATAATCTAAGTATCTTTAAAAGAAAAAATGTCTATGGATTCCATTTATTTTCATTCAAAGAGAGAAGAGATTTATTCAAAATTAGATTTTCTTCAAAATTAGATTACTTTCTTTATGAATAAAATGACAATGGGAAATTAGGAGGCATTTTTAGGGTGCTAAGAGGCAGTCTTTCTTTCTTATATTCCACATTCAATCCTCTCAATGACTACTATAAGGTAGGAATTACTATCATCCCTGCTATATACATAGGGACACCAAAACCCAGTGAGATAGAATGAGTTACTTAAGGCATATAGGGTACACCAAGAACTAGAATTATTTCAAATCATTCAATACACCTTTTACTGACGGTCCTCTTACTGTGGGCAGGCTGCTAGAGATACAGGGATGAATCTACATCTCTCTCTCCTTGCTCTGGCTGTATTAGGTTGGGTAAGTGGGATAAGGGGAGCCATGTAAGTGGGGTATCCTGAAGCAGCATCAATGTGGTCAGGTTCCCAAAGAGCCAGATGTCAGGACACCCTGAGTTCTGGCACCTACATACTCTGCCTAGAAGACTTTTGAGATAGCCTCTCCTCTGAAGTTAGCCTTTAGAAAGTCTTGGCCTCTGCTGACCATAGCCCAGCCAGAACACAAACACAAAACACATTCTAGAAGCCAATGTGTCTCCTGTGGTTACTCCTCTCTTTGAAGGTGGCTGCCCTAAAGGCATTTTCTCCTCATTTCCTTCCTGCTTTGGAGGTTCTAAGAAGATGCCCATGAAACTGGATCTAGGACTCTTGCAAAGCTAGACTGGGAAAGGCTTCAGGTTGCTCATCACTGGCAGAAATCATTTCTGTCCAATATATATCAATGTTTCTGCTCAAAGATCTACCCTATATCTATTCCCTTCCCAAACTGCAGATGTTCTGAAAGTTTAAGAGATATCTGATAAACTGACAGTAGCTGGAGAAACGAGTCAATCTATTATATAAATAGGTTCTTGGTAACTATATAAACTAATTTTGCAAAAGAGAGTCAGAGAAGGTGTAAGGTCGAAAAACAAACTAGAAGTCCCATTATCAGCAATTTCATTCTATATAGATCATCCCTCAATGTACCTGCTTTGACATTTGAGAGGCTATTTTATTCTCTATACAGCCTACACTGTTATGATTATGATAACCAAGGAAAGTATTCAGATATTACCCATAAAAATACAAGTTCTATAACTTTGTAGTCAAGAAGGTAAGAAAAATTTATAAAACATTTTTGTCAATATTAGGGAATATTTGGTTTTGGAGTAACATAATGGGTTAGAAGCCTGACTCTCTTACTCTGTGAACTTAGACAAATTCTTTCTCTGTGCCTCAGATTCCTTACCTGTAAAATGAATAATGGAACCCTCCTCCTGAGGTTATTGTGAGGACTGACAAAAGAATACATGAGAAGTGCTTAGAACAGTGTCTGGAGGAGAGAAGTACTCAAAAGCCATTATTATTAGCTACTATTAATCACTAAGTTGCCTTGTAGGACAAACTATGCACAAAAGCTTCCAGTTACCTTAGAAAGATACTGTTATTTTGTTTTGTTTTGTTTTTTAACCAAAAAGGGGTTGAGGGAGTGTGGAAAGATGATTCTTTTCTATCTGGCATGCATAAACATACACATACATAAAAATACACGTACAGACCTGTTCAACCCAACTGCTAACCTGTTAGTAATATAAAAGATGGAGTAAAAAGTACTTCAGAGTATAAAATTAGTAAGCAATTTTAAAGAAATGGAAGGCTAAAGGTATTAGGAAAAACACTTGGTTATTCAACTATAAAAATGGTTAGAAAGATTTTTACAATATATTTAAGAACTCACTTTTAAATTAAAATATCCTATATTTTGTCTTATAAATGCCAAATTCATGAATTTTTAGCAAACTTAAAAAGGTAAATTTCAAAATCTTTTTTTCCAAAGTAAATGCCAGATGACAAAAATCCCCAAATAAATTTTAGTTTCATAACATACAATTCCTCACATTTCCTTACCAAGCTGTCAGAGATTTTCTGCTCCAATTAAAAGATATTCAAAACAAAGCCTAAAATAAAAAATAAACACAATACAATATTCTATTTTTAGGGCATTGCTGTTACTGAGAGAACACTCGAACTTAAATTTAATTCAGCTCAACTCAATCAAAAAAGCCTTTTATGTCTTAAGTTTCCTAAAAGCCCAGAGATAACAAGTACTATCCTTGCCCTTGGAGAATGCACTGTCCACTGGGGAAGAAGTAAGCAAATTATTATTATGCAATGTAATAAAGGCTATCATCAAAGTGTATAATAAGCATATAAAGTACTTGGAAACACAATAAAGGTGCCAATAATTCTGTCCCAGGGATGAAGGCTAGGGTGAATAAAAGGTGGGAATGTAAGATACACCTGAGCTGTATCTTACAAAATGATCTAGACAGGAAAAAGGGACTAACAGTAACAAACCTTTCAGGCTAAGGGAACAATCATTTTAACCTAAACAGCATCATCAATATTGATTCTTCAGAAGTTTCTAGGGGAAAAAAAAACCCTGCTTCAGGTTGTTCAACAGCCACACACACACAGAGTAAAAACGACAATTCCTGCAAGCTCTTTTTGGCCTTATAATACTGTCCTTTGGAAAAGAAAAGGACTTATTCAGTGATCTATATTCAGCTGAAAAGCCAATAAGAAACAATGAAAGATTTTAAATGCTGTCACTAACAATTGCAAATGAGCCATAAAATCACAGAAGTTCAATAATTAGATGATTCCAAATATAGAAAAAGATCTGAAATGAAAATCATTTACTCGATTAAACACCATAATTAAACAGCCATTATTGAGAATGGATCTTGAACACTGGACAGGATAAACTATGTTGTACAGTCAGGTGCATGGGATTCTTTTTTTTTTTTTTTTTTTTTAAAGATTTATTTATTTATTTAATTTCCCCCCCTCCCCTGGTTGTCTGTTCTTGGTGTCTATTTGTTGCGTCTTGTTTCTTTGTCTGCTTTTGTTTCTTTGTCCGCTTCTGTTGTCATCAGCGGCACAGGAAGTGTGGGCGGCGCCATTCCTGGGCAGGCTGCACTTTCTTTTCACGCTGGGCGGCTTTCCTCACGGGCGCACTCCGTCCGCGTGGGGGCTCCCCCACGCGGGGGACACCCTTGCGTGGCACAGCACTCCTTGCGCGCATCAGCACTGCGCATGGCCAGCTCCACACGGGTCGAGGAGGCCCGGGGTTTGAACCGCGGACCTCCCATATGGTAGACAGACGCCCTAACCACTGGGCCAAAGTCCGTTTCCCTTCATGGGATTCTTTATTCACTGGCTTATATTTGAACATGTAAAGATCAAAACTGGACATTACTTCTGAAACATAATGGCCTCTTCCCTCCTCTAGATATTGGTCTACTTCAGCATGAGGCCTATACATCCAAGGAAGTGACATCTACTTGAGAAAATGAACTACAAAAGCTACAGCCATTTTATTCAGGAAAAAATTTTTAATTTGCTTTCCAATAATGGCCTTTGGCTAACAGTAATCCAAACCACATTGCTTAATGAAAATCTGGGTCCAGGTTTCCTATAAATATTCCTTAAAGGCTTGGGCCTATGGCTCTACATGAGTTTCTCTAACTCAGAAGTATGGGTCACTGAAAGGTAAATCACTAACCCATATCCCAGAAGAGTTGACTTACTTCACTTGAGGGGAGTAATTTCTCCCCCAAATAGCCATTAGGATTGGAGCCCCTCCTGTGTACAAGAAACAAACAACAAACCAAACAGAACAACAAGTAATTTGCTTAAAACCCCTTCTACTCAAAGAACTGCAGGGATCATCCCCAATACCATGTAATTCTACCATCTTGGTTCATGTCTGTCAATCTTAGAGGCTAAGAGAAAAACCTGGACATGCCTCATTTCACTATCCAAATACACAGGTGACGGACCATCTGAGGATTTCCTGAATGTTTTTCACAAAATACATCAATTCTTGTCCCCTAAACACTGAACACTTAGCAAATAGATCGTTTTAAAACACACTTTTTCATTATGTACATGTAAAGGACTAAAAAAAACCCAACCCTCATTTTATAATTGAGGAAACTGAAGTACAGAAAAGTGTGTATAGGTCAGATGAGATGAAGATGATTACAAATTCCATCAAGCTATAATAGTCTAAGTGCTTAGAATCTGAGGAGTTGACTTTTCTTACTGCCTGGGCAATTTTTCAATCTACTTTTCTTCAAGCTACAAACTAATTCTGATAAGGGAGGGTGAGGAGAAACCAGACAAATAGTCAAGTGAGGAAAAACACAGATGAGACAAGATGGAGTAAACTGGCCAAAATTATCCTATCTTCAATAACTTCTGTCTCAAGATCATTAAGAACCTTACCTGGGTGCAGTCATTTCTCCTCTATTCTAATTAGAGGAAACAAAATGTAATAGCAAAATGAGAAGAGAAGGGTGCAGGAACCAAATCATGGAATGTAGCAAATTAAGGCCAGAGCCTTAAAAAATAATAATTTTTTAAAAGTTCTTCACTGCTCTGGCACATCAGCAGGTCGATAGGCATGGGCCTACCAGAAAGTGTTCTGGGAGTGGTTAAACTGCCCTAAATCCATGTCCCAACTCCACTGACCTTGGGCTAAGTACATATAACTTCACACACCTCTCCCTCACCTAAAAAAGAGGGCAATACCACCTGCCCTGCAAGGTTATTGTGGGGATTGGGAATAATATCTTAAGGGGCCCATTCCTTGAAATTATTCATTGTCACTGCTGTGACATGAGAAGCTCATGCGGACCTTTCACATTTTTCAACACCACTTAATTCTTTTGTGTATATTACATACAAGAATTTAAAATTCTCTGGCTACTTCTTTAAAGAACTTTATTCTCACACTTTTCCTAAAGATCTCTGAAGTGATTTGGAGAAAGGATTGGCAACCTAAAAAGGGGGGCTACTACCCATTCCCCTCAAAAAGGAAACCCCCTGGACTGTCAGGTCTCTGAGGGCAGGGGAGTGGTCTTAAGACTGTAAACAAGTTTTCCTAAGGCAAACTCAGTTGTAGATTTAGGCATCTCATAACAACAAACCTGACATCCAAACATCAGCCCACAACACATTTTGTATCGAATAATATCGGATTACACAAAAATATTAAAATTTTAACATTATAATACAGCTGAATTATAATATTAAAATCAAAGCTAAGGAGCTTTGAACAGGGGGCCTGTGGGGTGGCCATAATGAAATCACACCTTTAATAATAAGGGACGGGACACGCAGGCAGAGATGTCAGAGAGCGACTCTCCAGCAGAACGTTCGGCTGAACAGGCGCAATCGCTTCTGGCCTGACTCTAGAATTAGAACCCAGAACTTCCACTCTGCATGTAGAAGTCCCTACTCGGTCACCCCGAATGGAAGAGGCCTTCACAACCAAGAGCACCCGCTCCAACTTTCTGGGGGAAGCGGGCTGCCCGGCCGGCGGCCCGACAGCCGCGAAGGGCCGCGGTGGGCACGACGCAGCGGCCCGCGAGGGCCCGACCCCGACCTCGGGCGGCGGGCGCTCGGCTGGCTTCGGGGTGTGCCCTCCTATCAAGCCGCCAAGATCTGGAGGCGGAAGTGCGCCCGGCAGCGACGAGGGTCGCCGGCCCTTTCTTCTCCCGCCGAGGGGGAGGGACCCGGTGAGGGAAAGGCCACTCTCCCTCCCGTCAGGAAATAGTGACAGCTCGCGCCCTCAGCCCGCCGGCCCGCCGGGCTCCTCCCCGCGGAGCGGCCCCGCCGCGCCCCCTCGGGCCCCGGCCCGCGCCCCCAGCCTCACCGGGTCGAAGCTGGAGGCCGCCGTCCCGCCGGCTGCACCACAGCGCGCGCTCGCCCTGCTGCAGGATGTAGTGGTCCTTGGCTTGGAAGAGCTCCATGCCGGCCCCGGGAGCCGAGGGAGGCGGCGGCCCGGGCGCGCTCGCGTCCCCGCGTTCCCCCGGCCCCGGAGGCAGCGGCCCGAGGGGGACGCCCGGGGCGTCCTCGTTGGCCGGGGCCGCCAGAACCGGAGCTTCAGGGAGCGGCCGGATCAGGACAGCGCGGAGGAGCAGCGGCCGAGAGAGGACCCAGTCAGCCCGACCCGAGCGAGGAGAACGCGCGCCGGCGGCGGCGGCCCCAGAAGCCTCCTCCCTCGGCTCCACCCCTTCCTGGCTCCTCCCCTCCTCCTGCTGGCTCCTCCCCTTCCTGGCTCCGCCCCCACCCTGGGACCTTTCCTGGCGCCACCCCGGCCCCGCCCCTTCGCTGGCTCCTCCCCTTACCTGGCTCCTGCCCCGCCTCCTTCCTCCCCTCGCTCCGCCCCCCGCTTCTCTAAAGCTGCCGCTTAGGTTTTTCGCCCTGGTTTTTCCTTCCGGCTCCTTCCCCCAGGTTTTTCCTCCTCGTCCCTCTGCTCCTCCAGCCCCTTCTTCTTCTTCCGCGCTCCTCTCACGGGCCGGGCCCGCGTCCAGGCCTTGGTAGCTTGGCTGAGCCAGGCCCAACTCCCCGGCAGGCGACGCCTTTGGTGTAGAAACTCATTTATCGGGCCTCCCCCGCCCCTGCCTGCGAGTTATTCATTCCTTTCACCAGCCGTGAGGAAGGCCAGGAGGAGTCCCTAAATCCAGCCCCACACGTCCTCCCGGGCCCTGCGGAGCACTTGGCCCGCGGGCCTGAGCTACCTGCAGACCGAGCCCCGAGGAGCTGGTTGCGGGAGTCCACCACCGGCCCAGCTCTGGCGTCTTCTGTTTTGGCATTAGAACCAGTATTAGAACCTTGCGACGCTTCACAATAGGTGTTCAATAAAAGCACACAAACGAGAAACATGTAACAATTAAAGAAAGGATTAGTAGCACAGGGGTCTAAATAGGAAAACGGGGAGCAAGTACAGAAGGAATTGTGCGCCAAATTAAGCAGGATGGATTTGAGAAGACAATAAATCAGCGACTAGGAAGGGATATGGTTTGGTAAAGATAAGGTGGTTGGAGAACCTCTTGTAGAAGGAGGAATCCCTCCAGAGTATCTTCCAGTTCTATCTTGAAAGGCCAGGCACTATTTTGAATAGAACCGGGTTTGTGATTTTGGCCTCAGGGTTCCAGGTCCAGCTCAGTCTATGTAGCCCTGTGATCTTGGGAAGGTCTCTTGGTCTCAGTACTATAAATCAGTCTTTTTATTCCTATTTACTGCCTTCTCTAATGCCAAGGAGGGAAGGAAGAGAGGGAGGGAGGGAAGGAGGGAGGCAATATTTTTAACCTTCCCTTCAGGTAAAAGAGAGAGGGCCCAAAGGCAGGAAGGAGATCCACATTACTAATTATTCCAGCCCACGCTGATTTCTCCTTTGAATTTCTGTAGCACAGAAAGTCCCGTGATGAAAAAATGTTTGAAATCTCTGATTAATACCGTGCTTCCTGGACTACCCAGACAACTCAACGCAAGGGTCAAGAGGCTTGATTACTATATCAAATCTTTGTGATGTAGTTTAGGCAAGCTAATGGAGACAAGGTGATTTAAGAAAAAAGATCAGTGAAACCATTCGTTTCAGATTGTTGAATTAAGCCATATGTTGGCTTCCTTAGCAAAAAAATGAATAGATGAGAAATTCCTACATGGGCTGTATGTTCTGAGAATTATTTCATTATTTTTTAATGAATCACATTGCCGATGTGAAGAAAATAATGCTTTTGTAACTGTTTTACAACCAGAGATTAGCTGATTGAAATTTTTCCAAATGTTTTCATTCAATTATTCGCAACTGTGGCCACCTATTAGAATCACCTGAGGAGTTTTTCAAACATACCAGTGTTTTACCTCAGACCAATTAAACCAAAATCTCTGGGGTGGGGCTCTGGCATCAGTATTTTGTCCCTAACTCCCCAGATGATTCTAATGTGCAGTCAAGATTGAGAACCGCTGTTTTAAATGAAGTTAATTAGTTAAACCTGCTTGCCAGCAGATGCACAAAAAACAGAAGACAGTCAATTATACTATTGTGTGGCGTTGGTTGCCTGTAAATGCCGAGTTAACAAGCAGAGACCTTAGGAAAGAGAAAACCTGGAGGGGAGATGCTCCTGTGACCTATTTGACCCAAATACACACCGCTCTTTCCCTCAGGCTCTGAACACATTCTCGGCTTTCGGCCTGACTGGGCAGAATGAGTGAAAGGAATAAATATTTTGTCACTGTGAGATGTCAGTCTTCCTTGCTATTGCTGGGGATTTCCTGCACCCTGGACCCTGGTTGCTTGCCAGGAGCTTCTCCACTCCCTGGCTGGCTAATCCATTCTTGGCCTGGAGCTGCCTGCCAGCCTTCATCACTCTCTCCCAGATACCTAATTGAAGGCCGTCCTGGCCTGGAGTCACCCAGCTTCTATTGGAAAGTTCATGTCATGCTCTTCTATTTTTAAGCATGGATGACCACAAACACATTATATATGCTCTTTTATATTAAGTGCATTCACTAGAGAGTTAGGTTCTAGCCAGCTCTGTGGGAACTCCATCAAATCACTTAATCTTTCTTAGTCTGCTTTTTTGTTTTGTTTTGTTTTGAGGTACCAGGACCAGAGATTGAAATCAGGACCTTGTATGTGGAGGCTGGCACTCAACCACTGAGCCACATGGCTCCCCTGAGTTGCTTCCTCATCTGTTTGCTCATTATTTTGCTCATTGTTTTGCTGGTTGGTTGTTTTCTATAGTAGGCACTGGGAACTGGACCCAGGGCCTCCCATGTGGGAGGTGGGCTCTCAACTGCTTGAAACATATCCACTCCCCTGCTTCTTTATTTTTAAAAGAAATGCTCACTAAGTTTTCATCCAGCCCTGAAATCAATGAATATGAGGAAATGTGTTCATATAATTAAACCTATATAAAGTGATGGTAAATGTCCCAACCAGCTTAAGTGGCCATATTTTAGAATGTCCACCGTGTGTGAAACATTGGCTAGCTTGACTTTCTGTGGAGGTTCTACCAAGGTTTGGCTGGGACTCTTGACTCCTTAATAATGTGACCATCTGAGCCCTTTGAATCTCACTTCTTGAGGCCTCTCCCACATAGTGTGGATTTTGCACTCTATCTGGGTTCTGATTATCTCTTTGGCCCTTCAGTGACAGGATTATTATTTTTATCTGGGATTTTTTGGCATCCTCTGGTAAAATTTAACTTTTAGCATCATCTCCGGTCTTCGTTCTGTCCAGTCTTGTATCTTATGAGAACTTATCTCAGTCTTATATCTGTGTAAGAATTTGGCTTTGAGATGTATATATGTATGTGGGTGTATGAGTGTATATGTGTGTTTCTATTCTGCCTGCTAGGAGGTCACTAATTTCTCAGGTCAGCTATTAGGGCAGGTTAATTTAGGGTTAAGAGCTGAAGATACTCAGGCCATTTTTGTACATATGATCAATTAGCCAATTTTTCACAGATTTGTTAATAAATTTGTGCTATCTTCTGGCATAACTTCATCAAGGACAATTGGAAATTGTAATGACATTTTTAAGGACTTTGACATGAATGAAATTGTTAATCCGAGAAGCTCTACAGAACGAAAAGGGGGAAAGTCTCTGATGAGACCATCTTTAGAGTCATTTCTAAAGATTGAGATGACTTTGTTTAATGTAGATGACCATCTCTCTCACATGTCGATACTTTGGGGATTAATAAGTAATGGCTTTGGGAAGCAGATTTGACCCAATGGATAGGGCATCCACCTACCATATGGGAGGTCCATGGTTCAAACCCAGGGCCTCCTGACCCCTGTGATGAGCTGGCCCATGTGCAGTCCTGATGCGCGCAAGGAGTGCGTTGCCACTCAGGGGTGTCACCTGAGTAAGGGAACCCCATGTGCAAGGAGTGCACCCCATAAGGAGAGCCCAGCAAGAAAAAAGTGCAACCTGCCCAGGAGTGGCACCGCATACATGGAGAGCCAAAGCAGCAAGATGACGCAACAAAGAGAGACACAGATTCCAGATGCTGCTGACACAAGTGGACACAGAAGAACACACAGCAAATGGAAACAGAGAGCACACAACTGGGGGGCAGGGAGAGAAATAAATAAAAAATAAATCTTAAAAATAAATAAATAGTGGCTTTTTAATTGTATGGCCTGATAAAATTGTCAAGAACCCTGGTTATTGTTAAACTAACTATAATAACTTTTGTGTGTGTGAGAGAAAGGAAAAAAAAAGGTTTTTTTCATCTATTCTTTCTTTTCTTTCCTTGCAGAAGGAAGATAATTCTTTTACAGTGATAATTTCGTATTTGTCTAAAGTCTGCTGTCTCTCACTTCCTTTCTGTTATGCATTACTTTAAAAAAAAAAAGTTTAAAAATGTAGGTAGCTGATTTGGAAAACATGTCCAAGATATACTCTTAAACAGAAAAAGCCCAAGTTGCAGAGTAGTAATTTATAGTATCCTATTTGAGTTGCTAAAAGGTGGGGAGAGGAGAGAGTTTTTTGTTGTTTTTTTTAATAAGCCCAAAACATTTCTGGAACAGAAGACAAGAAAGTGTGGTTAGCTCTAAGGAGTAGAAATGGAGTGTGAACAGCCAAGTGGGGGTTAGGGGGGTGAAATAGGAATGCAGGAAGTAGGGCAAAGACTTTTCCTTTTCACTTAGTGCTCTTGTATATGGTTTATTTTTTGCTTGTTTATTTTTTTAGATTTATTTATTTATTTATATCCACCCCCTTTGTTGTTTAGGCTCACTATCTGGTCTCTGGGTCTGCTCTCTTCTTTTAGAAGGCACAAGGAACTGACCCCAAGACTTCCCATGTGGGAGGGAAGCACCCAATCACTTGAGCCACATGTGCTCCCTGCTTGTTGTATCTCTTGTTGGGTCTCCTTGTTATGTTTCCTCATTGTGTCAGCTTGCTGCACCAGCCCGTCACGTCAGCTCCCTGTCTTGCTTGTCTTCTTTAGGAGGCACTGGAAATCGAACCCAGGACTTCCCATGTGGGAGATGGACGCCCAACTGCTTGAGCCACATCTACTCCTGGTTGATTTTTTAAAACCATGTGCTGTTAGCGCTTTAAATTTGAAAAAAAAAAGTTAATATTTGCATGCATTTGTTTGTGTATATATCTGTATATCTATAAAGTTCCCTTCTCTTTAAGAAAAAAGTTAGATTAAAGGCTCTAGAACCTTTATCTTGGCAAGTTAGGAGTACAAGGATATAGCTTTTTTGTCTTAAATTTTTTATTTTGAAATAACTCCAAGCTTACAGGAAAGTTGCAAAAATAATACAAAACCCATGCAAAGAATTCCAACATACCCTTCCTTCCAGATACCCAGATCCACCAACTTTAACATTTTGCCACATTTGCCATTTCTCTCTCTTCTAAACATTTGAGAGTAGTTTGTATATATCATACTCCTTGAACACAAAATGCTTCCATGTATATTTCCTAAGAACAAGAATATTCACTTAGGTAATGACCTTACATGCAATTATCAAGGTCAAGAAATTTAACATTGAAAAAAAAAAGGAAAGCGAATGTGGTTCAAATGACAGAGCATCCGTCTACCATATGGAGGGTCCAGGGTTTGATCCCCAGGGCCTCCTGATCCATAGGGTAAGCTGGCCCATGCGCAGGGCTGCTGCACGCAAAGAGTGCTATGTCATGCAGCAGCGCCCCTGTGTAGGGGTGCCCCATGCGCAAGGAGTGCACCCTGCAAGGAGAGCTGCCCCATGTGAAAGAAGCGCAGCCTGCCCAGGAGTGGCACCACACACACGGAGAGGTGATGCAGCAAGACGATGCAACAACAAAAAAAGAGACAGATAATGCAAGCAGGTGCAGAAGAACACACAGCAAATAGACACAGAGAGCAGGCAATGGGTGGGCGGGGGGGGGGGGGGGGGGGAGGAAGGAGAGAGAAATAAATAAAAATAAATCTTAAA
Organism: Dasypus novemcinctus; assembly: GCF_030445035.2. NCBI lineage: Eukaryota > Metazoa > Chordata > Mammalia > Cingulata > Dasypodidae > Dasypus > Dasypus novemcinctus. Next base: position 18,261,780 of record NC_080678.1, read on the forward strand.
AAAAAGAAAAAGAAATTTAACATTGATTCAAAGCTTACACTCTATACTTCAGTTTTCATTTGTCTCAGTAAAGTCCATTTTGTGTGTGTGTGTGTTTTATGTGGCCTCGTCAAAGCTTTAATCATTATGTTGTAGAATTTGAGAGAAGTTCAATTATTTGAGTATAGAGAGGCCAGGACTCAGGAATGATTTTGAGAAGGAAAAATGGTTTATTGACAGCCAGCCGGACTCGGGAGCTTTCTGTTTGAATCCCGAGCCCTGAACAAGATTTTCAAACGTCTTTTATACAGAGAGGAAAGGCCAAATGGTCCCTTTGTTTCAGTTCTCAATAGGCTTCAATTAGCATTTATATCTTCCACATCTTAGGTAATCTTTTAGCATGGACTCCAGATATTCTAGATAAGCTTTTAGCATATTTGGTTTTTGCATTTCCCCTAAATACTTAAAGTTTATAGCCCTTGCGTTGTTAAACTGTTTCCTGGGACTGGAGCTGTTGCCATTGTCCCTAAGGGCAGGACTGCAGCCTCTTACCGTTCCACACCCACAAGTCAAACAGCTTAAGTTATCTCTGAAGAGACAAAGAGCCTTCCACCCATAGCCCACATCAATTATATACTCAAGTAAAGTGAAACTTTTGAATCCAGTACAATATAATAAGTCCAGAGGAACAGACCAGTTTACAAACACAATCCAATATCTTTTTTTGGTTGCTGATGTTAGGGACACGGAAGAAGAGATATGGTGTGGGGGCATTTTCACGATTTGGAGTTGTCCTGGGTTGCTGCAGGGACAGATGCTGGACATTGTGTGTCCTGCTGTGGCCCACTGTGTGGACTGGGAGAGAGTGTGGACTACAATGTGGACCGCTGTCCATGTGCTGCCGCAGTGCACCAGAATGGATTCGCCAGGTGCAGTGGATGTGCCATGATGATGGAAGAGGTTGTTGATGTGGGAGGTGTGGGGTCGGTGGGATGGGGGTTATATGGGGACCTCATATTTTTTTAATGTAACTTTTAAAAGAAAATAAAGAAGAAAAAAAACTATAATGTAACCTTAGACACCTTAGACCCAAAGATACTGTAGCAGTTTGATATTGTCCTTTTGAGCCTTTTCTCCTCCTTTATTAGATCCCATTCAGGATTACTTATTGCATTTAATTATCATAGTCTTTAGTTGCTCTTTTTTTTTCTAATTGTGGAAACATATACACAACATAAACTTTCCCATGTCAGCTACTCCCAAGGACACCATTAACTTTCCTGATACCTTAAATGCTGTCAGAGAAAGTAAATGAAGCATATAAACCACATTTCCAAACCATGTACTTTAAAAACGGAATATAAAGAACAAGATTTTTTTCTTTACCACATTTTTGAAACTGCAGTAGTAGCTGTGGCTTGTTCTTCCTTTCTGCCAAACGTAATTCTCAGGCTGAAGGCCTGGTGGGGCCTGTACAGTCAGAAATCAATAACAATTGTCAAAAATGTTCTGTATTAGATAATCACCTTAGGGATTTTTCAAAAGCATGCTTTGCACTGTACCAGAAACCACTGGGAGGAAATTAATGCTGTAGAAACTCGGTACTTATTTGGAAAGGCTGCCCACTGAATTTGCACCCATTGTATCTTCTGGTTAAAGAAAATAATATACTATGATGTTTCGGCTATTTAGTAAGAGATGCAATCAATGGCAAGAGAATAGAGGATTTTGGTTTTCTAATACCGCTTCATTGTTTTGCCTCAATTTTAAAGCAGTTCTTCAACAGACCTAAGGAAATATAGTGATTGGATGAGCAAAGGGGGTTGGGGATACTGCACAGATTGGGGAAGCAAAGTACATAGGTGGGATAGTGATTTGCAAAATTTTCATGGTGGCATTTTTAATTAGGCCAGTATAGGTAACCAGTAACCAGTGTCACATTTGGCCAATACATTTCAAAATATGGACCTCAATCTAATTTCAGGATTAGAGATCTATTCCCATGATTCTGCTTCTCAAATATAGTAAGACACTAACATTTAAGTTGCCTCAAAGCACTATGTCATTTCTCATTGCCATTTTCTTATTTAATCAAGCAGGGACTCTAAGTTTTAGATATAATGCTTATAAAGCTACAACCCAAGAGGTTAGTCTAGGGTAGCATTAAGGTTTTAAAAAAATTCATTCCAAACATTTAAAAATAATTTGAGAAAGCTCAAGTCCTTTGTGTGTATTCCTCAAACACTACAATGCCCTTTGTATTTTTTTTTAATCCTCATTTCTCTCCTTATGACCATTGTCCTCGTATACCATAGCTACTCTCATTTCTGCCTCTTGTCTCAAAACTCCACCAGGTTTTCTCTCTCCAGCTCCTTTCTCTTTTTTAGCTCTTTGTTGTGAAATCTGACCAAACAACTTACAGCTTGTTATTCCCCTGGCAAGGGCTGGCCCTATTTGGAGGGTGGGAGAAAGAAAGGAAGAGCACAAAACTAAGCCAGAAAATTCTCTAGTTTTGGGGAAAAGGAGAGAGGCTGGGAACAGTCAGACATTAATAAGGTCTATCCCACCACTTTGGTATAAACATGTCTCACCCCCTCCCCACCGGATTCAATAAAACTATTTTCATTTTGAATGGGGAAAAAATGTGGCCTGTAAACAATTTTATTTTGGGGCCCTTACATTCAAAGACTGCAGGCTAGTATCTGGGCTTTTCTTTCCCTGTGATTTCATAATTGGAATTTGAATGTCACTAGTGCAGAGATGGAGAGCAAGCTTCCAGGGTGGTGTCAGTCTGCAGAGATAGACAAGCACTAGCTCTGAAGTAAATCCTCAAAGTGTCACCAGTCCCTTGTTTTCTGCTGACCTGGCCTATTTGGAGCAAATTACTTACTGTTCTGTCTGCAAGGCTTGGGGCTGAAAAATCCAAGGAGGGTGGCGGGAGGCAGGTAAGAAGGATCAGTGGTGAGAGGCAGACAGTTCAGATGAATTTTCTTGAATTCCCACCCCACCCCCCAGCCTTAACATGCTGAAGTGCTTCCTATTTTTTGTTGTTGTTGTTATTAGAGAAATTGTAGGTTTGCAAAACAATCATGCATAAAATACAGGATTCCCATATATCACCACACCACCAATACCCTGCATTGGTGTGGGACATTAAGTGTGGAACAATTGATGATAGCAATTTTCATAATTGTCCTATTAATTAAAGAACGTTGTTTAACATGGAGTTCCCTGTTTGTGCTGTATAGTTTCATGGATTTTTAAAAAAATTTTGTTCTGTTACCATATATACAATCTAATATTTCCCCCTTTTAATCATATTCATATATATATATTTCATTGTCCACTACTGTGTCCACTACTATGTGCTACCACCACCATTATCCATTACCTAAAAACGTCCATCATTCCAAATAGGAACCCTGTACATTTTAAGCTTTAACTTCCTATTCCCTATCCCTACCCCATCCTCTAGTAACTTATATTCTTGATTCTGACTCTATGAGTTTGCTTATTCTAATTGTTTCAAATCAATGTGATCATACAATATTTGCCCATTTGTTTCATTCTTATTTCACTCAGCATGATGTTTTCAAGATTCATCCATGCTGTCACATGTATCAGGACTTCATTCGTTTTTAGGACTGAATAATATTCCATATACATACCACATTTCATTTGTCCATTCATCAGCTGATAGACACTTTATTTCCATCTTTTGGAAATTGTAAATAATGCTGCTATGATAATTGGTGTGCAAATATCTGTTCAAGACCCTGCTTTCAATTCTTTTGGGTGTATACCTTGTAGTGGGGTTGCCAGATCGTATAGTAGTCCTATACTTTGTTGTCTGAGGAACCACCAAACTGTCTTCCAAAGCAGCTGCACCATTTTACATTGCCACCAGCAATGAATGAGTATTTCAATTTCTCTGCATCATCTCTAACACTTGTTATTTCCCCACCCTTTTTTTTAAAGGATGGGGAATTTTCTCAAGGTCATTTATTTATTTACCCCCCTGGCCCCCCCCCCCCCCACTGAGGTGGCTCCCTTGTCTGTCTGCTCATCTTCTTTAGGGGGCACTGGGAACCAAACTTGGGACCTCCCATGTGGGAGGCAAGTGCCCAACTGCTTGAGTCACATCCACTCCCTGATGGTTTGCATTGTTTGCTGGTTGCAGCATCTGCTAGTTGCAGCATCTGCTGGTTGTGGCACCTGCTTGTCTTCTTTAGGAGGCACTGGGAACTGAACCCAGAACCTCCCGTGTGGGAGGCAGGTGCCCAATTGCTTGCACCGCATCCACTCCTCCCCCCCTTTTTTTAAATAGCACCCATTCTAATAGGTGTCTCATTGTGCCTTTGACTGGCGTTTCCCCGACAGATAATGATGTTGAGCATGCCATGCTTCCCAATTTTGTTTAGTCCCCTGTTAGTTCTAGAAAGTATTGAGCCCTGGGTCCTGTTCTACTTCCCCTATTGTCCAGCCATATGTCCTTAAGCAAATCTCCCATCTCTTCAAGGTCAGTTTCCCTATATGTAAAATGAAGGTAAAATAGAAAATTTTCTTCATGAAGTTCTTGTCAGTATTAAATGAAGCAAAATCTTTTGAAAGGGCATCCTCCACTATAAAGCATTATAGAAAAGCTATTTTAGAAGAAGGAAATTTACAACTGTTTTATGTGGAAAGTTTTCCCTTAAAATTTTAGATTCATTACTTGACATATTCCTGTGAATATGTGTGTGTGTATCTGTATAGTGGGTGTATGCACATTTACATATATTAAATTGAATATTTTCAGCTCAAATCACGTCATTGGGAAATAGGAAAAATATTAATCATATGACTATACAGTGGATGTTGGCCTTGATGCTCAGCCAGAGGCAGATTTGCCCTGAATTTAATGAAGCTTAAACTTCAGGACTTTTCAATTTTGTCCAAAACTCTGTACCTAATTCCATAATAATTATTTTGTATTTTTATTCCTAAAGAGGACCCTCCATTTTTTAAAAGCTTCAGGCCACAAAAACGTTGCTCCCAGCACTCGTATAAAAGAATCTTCTTTGCTTCTCCATTCTTAGGAGAGTTTTTGTGCCTATTCTTTGTCTATATCTGATTTGTCCTTCTCTCTCTCTCTTTTTTTTTTTTGCATGGTATGTATATATTTTTCTCTCCTTATTTTTAAAAATGTTATATTCAAAAAATATAAGAGGTCCCCATATACCCCCAGCCCTCTCACCCCACTCCTCCCACATCAACAACCTCTTTCATCATTGTGGGACATTCATTGCATTTGGTGAATACATTTTGGAGCACTGCTGCACCACATGGATAATGGTTTACATTGTAGTTTACACTCTGTCCTAGTACACCCAGTGGGCCATGGCAAGACATACAATGTCCAGCATCTGTCCCTGCAGTACCACCCAGGACAACTCTAAGTCCTGAAAATGCCCCCACATAATATTTCTTCTTCCCTCTCCCTACCCTCAGCAGCTACCATGGCCATTTTCTCCACATCAATGCTACAATTTCTTCCATTACTATTCACAAAATTCCATAGTAGAATATAGTAAGTCCACTCTAACTTCCCTCTTTGATTATTATCTTGTTTCATTTTTCGCCCCTCCCCTTTTAAAAACTCAGATATACTTTCTGGTCCCTCCAATTCTCTAATCCACTAACAATTATGTGACTGACTGAACATACACACACACACACACACACACACATTCACTCCAGTCAAGGAATAAATTCAGAGATCAGAAATAGTACATTCAAGGATGGTGCCATTCACACCAGAGACTCAGAGAGTGCTCATCCCATTTAATGTGGAACTCGCATAATGAAAATAGACATGAGAAGAATCCTTTGATTCAATAATGCTAGGGTTATAAATTTTCTGCGAGTGGATTCAAAAGTATTATTAATAGGAAGAAACTGTTTTCATTGTGTGAGAGTAGACTAGATTGTTTTAGGGAGAAATATAATATTAAGTACAGTAAGTTGTAGTTGCCCTTGGATAATTCAGAAGGAACCTGGCCACAGCCATTCCATTCCTACTAAGACATTGCCTGGAAGGAATTAAGCGCCGCAGTTCTCCCCCCAATCCAAGTTCACTCCCTACGCCCAACTCCAGAACCAATAGGGGAACATCCTTTACTGAGGAAGGCTGAAGTGGCAGCAATTACAGTGTATACAGGGAGGTAGAGGGCAAGTCTCCCATGTAGAAATGATTGGAATTTCCAAGATAGGGTTTGGGAAACATCAGACTGGGAGAGGTTTAAAAGAGAGCACATCAACAACCGAAAATCAGGGAGGTAGAATTGAGGCAACAGGTAGTGTCTAATCAGAACATTCTCTGAAGGCTTAAACAGAGAAGCCTCCCTCCAGCCCATCTCCCTGAGCAGCTGTAGAAATGAATAAATAAGATGAAGTCAAAGCTTCCAGTGCTATTACTGGCCTGCTTTAAACTGCTTACCTGCCCTTACATTAAAAGTACAGTACAAACTTTGTAGGAGATTGAATAATGGTCCTCAAAAATATCAGGTCCTAAAACCTGGAAACTATAAATGTCATATGGGAACAGTATCTTTGCAGATGCAATTAAATTAAGGATCTTGAGATGGGGAAATTATCTGGGCTTACCTCAGTGAGCCCTAAATCCAATTACTAGAGCCACACAATAACTGAAAGAATATTGAATTCCCATCCTGGGAAGTCCTGCTATATTCTCTAATAGAGTGCCAAGAATCTCTAGAGTATAGAAGCAGAGCCTAGTGAAAGTGGACAGACCAATACACCAGGCTCTTGATACTGATGGTTGTACTTAAGAACCTTGTTCTTGTGATATTGAAATCTAGCTTATTATTATATTATTACCTAAGAGCTGCCTTATGATAGCCTCCTTATTACTCAAATATGGCCTCTCTCTAAGCCAAACTCAGAATATAAACTCACTACTTTCCCCCTCGTGTGGGACATGATTCCTGGGGATGAGCCTCCCTGGCACTGAGGGAATATTACCGAGCACCAACTAGCAATGCATTTGGAAAAACACCTTGACCAAAGAGAGAAATATTAAATAAAAATTAGTTTTTATTACTGAACAATTTCAAAGTGAGTTGGGAGGTCATTCCAGAGGTTACACTTATGCGTATCTTAGCAGGTGCTCATTGACTGCCACAGTAAACAGTGACTCAAGCAGGAATGCTCCTGAGGGCTCTACAGATGTCCAGACCCTATCGGCAGGGTAGACAATCTCAGGAATTTAGCACCCTTTGAGTGGTCCTTACCTTGGAAAGTTATATGTTCCTCAATATAACAGAGACTCACTTATAATTTCCCTATACATGGCTCTTTTCCCCCTTTTATTTGAACCTATGGTAACACTAAGTCTCACTTTTCCTAGAATAAGGTTCACAGTTATATGCATTAATATTGAGGGCTTGACATATTGGTCTATTTTCTTTTATTAGGCACTGCCTATGTACTCTAGAGATTCTTGCCCCAAGAACATAGTAGGACTTCCCAGGATGGGAATTTAATATTTTCTTTTTATTGTGTGGGGCTCTACCTACTGAGATAACACCCTGTGACAAGATGAACATTCATATTCCATAGAAGTATGCCCTAGTTGCACCCTTTCCCCATATCCTCCCACCAACACCCTGTACCAGTGACCCTTCCCTGCCATATTTACCCAAAGATTATTCCCACCATTGGAGTTTCAACCACAGACCTACAACCTTCTGGTAATTCTTCTGTCCAAGGCCCTTGCTAGGAATATAAGAGTAAACTTTGTAGCCTGGCTTTGAGAACTCCTTGGGGTGTGTGTGGCCATATCTCCCTTTTGTTCTTTGGCTTTAATCTCGTCCAGGCCCTTAGTGCTCCATGTACTTGAATTTCTGGTAGTGCCCAGCCTTGTCCCTGGTTTGAAATTACTATTTCCCTCTACCTTTCGAGAGTGTCCTATATCTAGATTGGGTCATTCTCTTACATCTCAGCAGGTTTCAGTTCTAGCCCTCTTTCCAGGCCTAACTCAAATACCACCTCTTTCAGAAGCTCTTTCTGAGATTATTTGACCCAAATTAGTTTCTCTGAATTTGGTATCTCTTCTAAAGCTTCATACCTTTCTTCATATCTTTCTTCTTAGTGCTTCATTCCTTTAGCTGTGATTCTATCTATAGATCTAGGATCCTCAGGCAGAGGTTGTATATCCTTTATAGCACCTGGCAGAGTAGAGTACTGGGCACACAGTAGGCTTAATAAATAATGGACAAAGTTATTGTACTATTTATTTATTTACTTACTTATCTGTTGCAGTCCTTTAATTGTCCAAGAGTACTAGATTTTTGTAAGCTGGACTTAAGAAAATCATGAGTGTCTTGGAAGTAACAAATAACCTGTCTCATCATTTTTGCAATCATCATAGTAAAATGTGCTAAGTGTAAGGTGTCAAGTTTCTTGAACATCATTTGCATAGACTTAAAGTATCTCCCCAAAGATTGCTTATTAGTTGTAAGGGGGAAATATTAACTATATAATAGAGACGTAGCAGCTATAGGAAACTAATACAACCCTTATCAGAATGAGATACATAGTTGGTCTGGCAAAGATGGGCGACACTGACTTCTAATGATGAGGTGAGGCAATATCCCCCACCCTTGTGTATTATTACTAGAGAGGACCTATGGTGCCAGGGCCCTCTGACTTTAGGGGGCCAATGTCCCTTCCCTCCCCATTCAATAGCAGAAGGGTGGAGAACTCCAGCAATCATCCAGTCTAATGAAGAGTCAGCAAATCATAGCAACTTGCCTAGGGTCAGGCAGCAAATTATTGTCAATCTCAGGTCTCATGGAGCCAATCTCAGATTTCTTAATCCAGTGCAATTCCCACCTCACACACCAGCCTCTCAGGTAATTCCTTACCTGGAAAAGATACTATTTCATTTACAACCAGTTGCAAATATATACCTTACTAATCCTCACACCACCCCTTTTAGCAGAAAAGACAGCATACTTCTATATATTAAAGCCAGTGCTTCATACTTCAAGATTACATTTGAAAGATTCAGAAAAACAGTGCAGCTCTAATATTCATCTTCCTGTACCCATTGCTAAATGATAATTCTTCTCAAAAAGAGAAAGACGTCTCAAAAGTTAGCTGATTTTACACCCTGTAATGGTTAGGCTAATGTGTCAACCCGGCCAAGTAATGGTGCCCAGTTATTTGGTTAAGCAAGAACTGGGCTAATTGTAATACAAGGATATTTTATAGAATTTAATCATCAGTGACCACATGTAAATGTTATTAATAGGGGAAAGGGGAAAGGGGGGAGGATGTTGGGTATATGGGAATTCCCAAAGTAAGAAAAAAAAAATCATCAGTAAACAGATTGTATAGATGGTTGATTACATTTACCAACCAAGGACCTTGCCTTCAGCAATGAGTATGTTTTATCCAATCAGTTGAATACCTTAAAAGGGGAAGTGATTTCAGCATTCAGAGACAATTTCCAGCTCAACTTCAGACAGTTAATGTCTCCTGGGAACTCATGAAGGATCTTCATCAGAGCCCCTGGTTTGTAGCCTGCCTGCAGAATTTGGGCTTGTGCATTCCCACAATCACATAAGATAATTTTTATAAAATCTCATACTATTTACAGATATCTCCTGTTGGTTCTGTTTCCCTAGAAAACTCTGACTAATACACACTCCAAGGCAGATACTCTGATATTTCAAAATATGGATGGTTCTTCACACTGGAAGTATAATAATCGCTTCATAGTTTGTGATACTTCCTCCATTTCTAAAGCTCTGCACGTATTAGTTTATGTGAGACAATGAATACTCCCAAAAGATGCCCTCATGGGACCTCAGTCAATGGATTCCATTTACATGCCATGTATTTGAAGGAAAAGGGAGGACTATTTCCCAGGGTCTGTGCTAGACACTTTACGACTTATAATCCTCAAAGTAAGTTTGAAGCTCTCTTGTTTGGATTGTGCTACTCTACAACACTCAGAAACCATGAGCACTTGTCAAGCATTGTGCTTCTCTTTGTTCTGATTGCTCAGCCAAGAGAGATTTGCAGGTTTCTTTGAATAGCTTGTTTTTTTACTGCCCTTTTTAATACACTAATTCCTTGTGTCACTTAGAAAGCAAATGTTCTATAAGAGAGTAAGAGAAACCTGTACAAATTAATTGCCTTGCTCCCTTCTTTTTCTAGAAAGTATGAATTTACTGACTTTTAAGGAAAGGTATGATATCAGCCATTGGGGAACTGAGCATGACAACAAGCAAAGTATGTATATTCACAGCTGTCTCCCACCCCAGCCTTCTTGCGTACGTTTTAATATTACACACTCGGTTATCCCTGTCCTTACCTTTAAGAAGGCTCCTATATCTACCATTCAACCTGAAAATGACAATATATGTGGAGCTTTCAAAGTTGTAACAAAGGGATCTCCAAATGGATACCTCTGCTGTTGGTCCTTCTTTGCCCTTCCTACTGCCCTACAAACTGAACTTCACGGTGAGAAGGGACATGTGGCCAATACCCAATCGAAGATTTCACCATCAACCCACTTACTCTCTCACCCCCTACCCGTCCTTGGGGACCATCCAATCATCCTACAAAATGTGGACTCCTTTCTTAAAACACAATGTAAAATACATGAAATAATTTAGACACATGGAAACCAGATACTTGAAAGAGTCGACCCACAATGGATATACTCTGTAAAGTTCTTGGATAAATGAGAGTACCTATTTAAACAATTATCATTTCAGAGACATGTTAAAACTGTTTTATTAACTGAAAAAAATTGAGGAAAAAAAGTTGAGAAACCAACCTAGATGGTTATCAACCTAATTTAAAACAACAGGCTTGCTCTATGCTAAAAATAGCATCAAAACTTTCTAAATGAGTAAGCTCACTGTGAATAATCATGGGGTTTTTTTTTAATCATTAAAAAACTCAATCAAAGCCAGCTTCTAATGTGCTAAAGTGTCTTCCTCTTAAAACACACAAAAAGTGAACAACAGTCAACAAAAAAGCCTAAATTATAGAGACAGAATGAGAGCCAAAGGGTCGTGTGCATAGAAAAATAAAACCCAATAGCTGTCCGTGTTTTACTTCAGGGCATGAGGAAAAAGAAGTATTCATAATGCTTTAGAGAAAGGTTAATGCCAAAACCAGAAAATAAAGCTCATAAAATGAACTCTAGCACCAGGACAAAGGAATATTTTCAGCATGGAAAATAGAACCTTGTTTGGAATTATAAAGTATGAAACCAGAAAGCTTATCATTAATGATGGGGTAATTCAGCTCTTCAGTCGAGGATCAGTTCCAGATTCTTTCTGACTCATATAGTAGTGGGAGGTATAAAGAAGCATGAGGTCAGCAGGATTTACATCAATTTCACACCAAAAAAAAACAACCCGCAGCGCAAGAGATGCACTCCATTTACACTCATCTTTACAACCTAACAAATAAGGGAATATATTCAACCCAAATCTCTCTGCTGCAAGTCTGTGAATGGAATGAAATAAACAGCTGAGTTCCTGGTAGAATGGAAAATAACACCTTTGCTTAGGTGTGGAATCACCAATGACATCAGAATAAGAATTATGTCAGGTACCAAGGAGAAGAGGTCTTGAGGGAAAAGATGTGAATAACAAGTTCTGAGGATGTGAAAGTTAATTTTCCATAGCAGCCTCCATAGAGCTCAAAATACTCATTTTTATTCTGAGGTAGCAGGAACTAAACATCAGCAGCATTTACAGATGGTGACATGGAAGCAGCACGAGTTTTTAGGTGGTACTTCAGTTCTCCTCCTACCTCCTGATAGAGCCGCAAAGGAGAATGAGTTTCTCTCTTTTTTCTAGCAGCCTATCAACTCATTAACAGGAGATTTCTCCTATCTAAATATATATTATTTTAATATAGAAATTACATATGAATTTGTATATTAAAATTTCCATCAGAAACCTCAAAGCTATCTAGCGCAGGGATTAGTTCTGTTCTACAGACTAAAACAAGAATTGTTAGAAAAGTTGTCAGTTGGTCAGTTTAAGAGCAGGATATTCCTACCTCAGTGTAAATACATTCAAAACCATCAAAGCCCATGACTTTCTAGGTGAAAAAGAGGGGGAACTGTATTTACCAGTGAAATAGCCCAGAATCTCTGTCTGAATAAGCCCTTTAGGAGTTCTTCCCATCTCTATGCATCATAATTATTCAACTTGAAATTTATTGTCCCAACAGAATCTATAAAATCTGATTTGACTTGTCCATTACAACTTTTTTACACTCCTATCTTGTGGTAGTTTGATATTATTGATGAATTCCAAAAAGAAATACTGATTATGTTTGTAAACTGGTCTGTTCCTCTGGGCTAGTGATACCTTTAGATTATATTGGATTCAGAGGTTTCACTTTTACTTGCTTAAATTATGATTAAGGCTTTGATTGGGCCATGTCAGTAGGACATTGAGTCTCCGCCCACCAAGCGGGGGACTCACAGAGAAAACGACATGGCAGAGGAGCCCGGGAAGTAAGCACTCAAAGAAGCAAATACGTGAGGAAAGAGAGAAGGTGCCATTAGACATGGCAGAGGCCCCAGGAAGAGAGACAAGCGGTTCACCTGAGAGTTTACAGCTGGCTTTGTGGAGAGAGCAGAGCAACTGAACCTGGAGAGAAATGAGCCCTGGGAGAGAGACAAGACTTTTCCCAGCCTACAACTGATACTGAAAGAAGCTGAGACCCCAGAGCCTTGAGAGAAAGAGGAAGCCTGCCTGAACCCTTGCAGACATCAGCAGCCATTGTGCTCCAACATGTGGCAACTTACTTTGGTGAGTGAAATAACTTATGCTTTTATGACCTGGTAACTGTAAACTTCTATCCCAAATAAATACTCTTTATAAAAGCCAACAGATTTCTGGCATTTTGCATTAGCACCCCTTTGGCTGACTAATACACATCCCTAAAGCTGATAACAGGCTTTTTCCTATCTTCTGATATGAGGTGATCTGTTCTAAACAACTCAACCATTCTTTAGAAGGAAATGAGAAGTATGTCCATATAATAAGAGTAATTAACATTTTTGAGCTCCTACTCAGTTTGAGACTCTGTGGGTCAGCACCACCTGTCTACTTAAAGTCATTTCCATCATTGCTCCCCCTTGGGACATAGAAAATGGGAGGCAAGCAAGGTTCACAGGCCCTGTGAGGGGGAAGCATGAAGTAAAGACCACTGCACCCCATTCTGACTCCAAGAGTGAGGGAACTGAGGGAACTGGATGAGTGAGAGGAGCAGAGGATGGGTAGGAGAGGCCCAGAATAGAAGCTTCCTCTGTCCCGCGTACCAAGGAGCAGATTGTTTAGAAGGTACTCTTCCTATCTGTGCAGTGTTTCCTCTGGCTCCTCCGCAAATTTCTGACTGACCAACAGAATCAGAATAAGCCACTCACACAAAACCCTACAACAGGGACCCATTGTTATGTAGGTCAGGTGGTGAACTCAGCATTATTCTAATGTTCTGTACCGTGCATTGTTGCCCAACTAGATGAAATCATGAAATGTAAGCATTCTTTCTGAGTCTGAAGGAAAACCAACAAAATTGAATGATTCATTCCTGAGCGACTCCATATTGTCTCATTTTGCCCTACAATATTCTTTCTCCACCTTCCATCTAAAACCATAACTACTATGCGCTTTTTATTTTAAGATTCATTTTATTTATTTATTTCTCTCCCCTTCCTCCTCCCCCTCCCCCCTCACCCCGGTTGTCTGTTCTCTGTGTCTATTTGCTGCATCTTCTTTGTCTGCTTCTGTTGTTGTCAGTGGCAGGGGAATCTGTGTTTCTTTTCGTTGTGTCATCTTGTTATGTCAGCTCTCCGTGTGTGCAGCACCATTCCTGGGCAGGCTGCACTTTCTTTCACGCAAGGTGGCTCTCTTTATGGGGGCACACTCCTTGTGCGTGGTCCTACGGGGGGGACACCCCTGTGTGGCAGGGCACTCCTTGCGCTCATCAGCACTGCGCATGGACCAGCTCCACACAGGTCAGGGAGGACTGGCGTTTGAACCACGGGCCTCCCATGTGGTAGACGGACCCCCTAACCACTATGCACTTTTTATAACAAATTTATAGCTCAAAGTACCTACTAGATATCAACTATCTTTTTGTTGTTAGAAATGCTAAAGCCTGGAGAAGAAAGTCATAATAACTCCTGAAGATTTCATCTTAATAAAAGAGTAATACAAATAACCAGATTTCTTTCTCTTCAGGTGTGAAAATGAAAGTTCATGGGATTTATCTCTGCAATTTCAAGAAAACATTTAATCTCCTTTTTATCTTGTTATACTTTACTCCTTCACTTTCTGCTATTTTGAATTATTTTCTATTGACTTCTTTGTCCTTGGAATTTTCCTTTTTCCCAATTTTCTTTTTTTCTTTCTCCAAACTATTTTTAACCTGTTCCCAGATGTTGGACTTTCTCTTCCTTATGGTTCTCTCTAGAATCATAAAAGCATAGAAATTGAAAGAAAAAATAGACTTCCAGCTAATTTAACAGCATTATTTTACAGATGATAAGCTAAGGTTTAGAGAATTTAAAGGATTTGCCCAAAGTGATATAGCTAATTTGCGGGAGGACCCAGCATGAGAACCCAGGTGTTTTATGTACTTCAACACCTTCCTTCCATCTTTGTACCTAAATTTACATTCATATAAGAAATTTCCATAGCCCTGCTATGCTTGTTGGTCTATTATGCTATGCAAGAATGACAAATCTTAGGCTGTGGATATCAAATACAGATTCAAAAATGGTATTCTGGTGCTTACAATTTTTGAGGTGGGGAATACTGGGAAGACGGTGGACTAGAAAAACATGGGACTCTCTTCTCTCCCAGAAAACTAGCTAGAGGACAGGCAGAAATGTCCTGGGGAAAAAATCTCCTAGGTTTAGGACACCAGGGGAAGGCAGAACAATTCCCAGAAGACAGAGGGGCAAAGGAAAAGAATCACGATGGCAAAACTGTGGGTTAAAAGCTGCACCTGCCAGCATCCTCCCCCACCCTATAGGTACTTTTCAATTCTCAGGCCTCAGGGGGAGAGGGAGCAGCGGCTACAAAGGGGGCCCCAGAGCCCCACCTCCCCAGGAAAGGGGAGACAAAGGAACAAAGCCTAAGGCTGACTCAGGTTTGACCCACAAATTTGGTCTCTTCTGTCCCATGAGCGTGGGCCTTCAGGTGGGATGGGGCTACACATTGTTTGCCTTGGGAGCCTGCAAGGGACTAAAGAGATCAGACCCTCCCATTCTCCCTCTTTACTGACTGGGACTAGTTGTTGAGGATGCAGAAGGGATAGAATTATTTCCTACCCAGAAAAAGGGAGGGGTGGGCCTGAAAAGGATGGAGAACTGCCTCTGAGAAAGTTTGAATGACAAGACTCTTAGTCTCCAGGCAAGGATCCTCTATCACATTGATCCTCGCTCTGCCCTGCCCCCCCCCCCAAATGCAGCAAACACATACCAGATGAAGTGAGAGGGCTGCCAAAGTGCACCCTGCTAGCAGACCAAGGAAGTGCACATGAGGAAATTAAAAATAAATGAGAGAGGGTTTTTCCATCCTTTACAGCCTCCTTCCTCAGGGCCTTAGGAAGCAGGTCTGCAACCCATTACTCAGTCCAGGACCCAGATTTGAGCAAATAACAGGGACAGTCCTAAAGACCCAGAACAGATTGAACCAGGAATCATGGAACAACAGTGACACATAGACCCTAAAACCTAAAACCCTATGAAAGAGAGAGAAATTGAGCATCAGAGTAAACTCACCATCAAAAAAAAAATTACAAGCCATACTAAGAAAATGGAAGAAATGGCCCAAGGAAAGGAGTAAATCAAAGCTCCATTTTTTGAGTGTAACATTAAAAAAATAAAGAAAAAAACCACAAAACTCCAAAAGAGACACAGGATCTTGAGACAACCAATCAACGAGATGTATGCAAATTTCCAAAATCAAATTATTGAGTTGAAAGACAATTGGCTAAAAAGATAAAGGACATCAAGAAGACACTGTGAGAACAGAAAAGAATTTGAAAACCTGAATTAAAATGTAATAGAGCTCATGGGAATGAAAGATACAAAAGGTGGGATCAAAAACACATTAGGGGACCAGATACGGCTCAAAGGATTGAGCACCTTTTTCCCAAATGGGAGGTCCCAGGTTTGGCCCCCAGTGCCTCCTTAAAACACAAAACAAACTACAAACAAACAAATGAAGGAGCCAACTCCAGGGAGCCGATGTGGCTCAGTTGTTGAGTGCTGGCTTCCCACATATGAGGTCCTGGGTTCAATCCCTGGCCCTAGTACCTAAACAAAAACAAACAAACAAATAAAAACATTCAAGGTATGTTAACGGCAGACTTGAAATGAGAGAAGAAAGAATAAGTGATACAGAAGACAGAACAACTGAAATTAAAGAGAGAAAAAAACAGAAAAGAATGGAAAAACTTGAGCAAGAGCTCAGGGACTTGAATGGTAACATGAAATACAATAACATGCATGTCATGGAAATTCCAGAAGGTGAAGGGAAGGGAAAAAGGGCAGAAAGAGTATTTGAGGAAACATTAGCTGAAAATTTCCCAGCTCTCACAAAAGAAATGAAATTATATGTCCAAGAAGTTCTGTGTACCCCAATCAGAATAAATCCAAATAGGCCTATTCCAAGACACATATTACTCAGAACATCAAAAGTCAAAGATAAAGAGAAAATTCTGAGAGTAACAAGGGAGAAGCAAACCATTACAAACAAGTGACGCCCAGTGAGACTTAGTGTAGATATCATCAGAAACCATGGAGGTGAGAAGGCAGTAGTATTATGCAATTAGGATACTGAAAGAGAAAAATTGCCAGCCAAGAATTCTTTATCCAGCAAAATTGTCCTTCAAATATGAAGGAGAGTTTAAACAGAAACTAAGAGTTTGTAAAAAGATAAACCTTTTCAGGAAATATTAAAGGAAACCTTAGAGCCTGAAAGGAGTGAGAGGTTTGGAGGAGAATCTAGAAGAAAGAATAGCAGAAAGGATAACCAAAAGAGTAAAAAGACAGATGAAAATATGATATGACATGTGAAAACCAAAGAATAAAACGGTGGAAGTAAATAAGGCATTTACAGTAATATAATTGAATGTGAATGGATTACCACACTCCCCGAATCAAAAGACACAGGCTGGCAGAATGGATTTTAAAAACATGAGTCATTCATATGCTGCTTACATTAGGACCAGGGATACAAATCAACTGAAAGTGAAAGGTTGGAAAAAGATATTCTACATAAACGGTAACCAAAAAAGAGGAGGGGTAACTACATTATTATCATACAAAACAGACTTTAAATGCAAAAAAAGTTATAGGAGATACAGAAGGACATTATATATTATTAAAAGAGATAACCCACCAGGAAGAAATAACAGTCATAAATTTCTATGCACCTAATGAGGGTGCCCCAAAATACATGAGGCAAACTCTGGCAAAACTGAAGGGAGAAATAGATATCTCTACAATAATTGTTGGAGACCTCAACACACCACTCACATCATTAGATAGAACAACTAGACAGAAGAGCAACAAGGAAACAGAGAACTTGAACACTATGATAAACAAGCTAGACCTAATAGTCATATACAGAACATTGCACCCAAACACAGTGGGTTATACATTCTTCTCAAGTGCCCATGGATCTTTCTCCAAGATAGACCACATGTTAGGGCACAAGGTGGGTCTTGATAAATATAAAAAAAATTGAAATTACACAAAGCACCTCAGATCATAATGGAATGAAACAGGAAATGAATAATAGATGGGAAAGAGGTAAATGTGCAAATGTGTGGAGCCTAAACAACACACTCCTAAATAATCAGTGGGACAAAGAAGAAATTGTAAGTGAAATTAGTAAATATATTGAGACAAATGAAAACAAGATGCAACTTATCAAAACTTATGGGATACAGCAAAGGCAGTACTGAGAGGGAAATTTATAGCTGTACATTCCTATATTAAAAGAGAAGACAGAGCTAAAATCAAAGATACAACTGGAGAAACTAGAAAAGAACAGCAAACCATTCCCAAAGCAAGCAGAATGAAATAAATATAAAGATTAGAGCAGAAATAAATGAAACAGAACAAAAAAAAAAAAAAAAGAGAGAAAATCAACAAAATCAAAAGCTGCTTCTTTGAGATTAATAAAATTGACAAACTCCAAGCTAGACTAACAAAGAAAAAAAGAGAGAAGATGCAAATAACTAAATTCAGAAATGAAAGGGGCAAAGTTAAGGGTTATCTCACAGAATAAAATATCATATAAGGATATTATGAGAAACTATATGACAAAAAAACTAGGCAATCTAGATGAAATGGGCAAATTCCTAGAAATGCACAAATGAGATCCTATATTTAGAAAATTCTGAAATGTCTACAAGAAAACTACTTGACCTAATAAAAGAGTTTAGTGAAGTGGCCTGATACAAGATCAACACGCATAAACCAGTGATGTTTCTGTACACTAAATTGAAAAATCTGAGGAGGAAATCAGGGGGAATATTCCATTTACCATAGCAACAAAATAACTCAAATATCTAGAAATCAAGTTAACCAAAGAAGTATGGGACCTATATGCAGAAAACTATAAAACAAAGCTAAAAGAAATCAATGAAGACCTAAATAAATGGAAAGACATTCTGTGTTCATGGATTGGAAGACTAAATATTGTGAAGATGTCAATCCTACCCAAAATGATTTACAGATTCAATGCACTACCAATTAAAACTCCAATAGCCTACTTTACAGAAAAAGTAAAGGCAATTACCAAATTAATTTGGAAATGAAAGTACACCTGAGTAGCTAAAAGCATTCTAAAAAAGAAGAGTGAAGTGGGAGGACTCTCACTGCCTGATCTTGAAATATATCACAAAGCTACAGCAGCCAAAACAGTATGGTAGAAGCAGATGTGGCTCAACTGATAGAGCATCTGCCTACCATATAGGAGGTCCAGGGTTCAAACCCAGGGCCTCCTGGCCCATGTGGTGAGTTGGCCCATGTGTAGTGCTGCCGTGCACACTGAGTGCCATGCCATGCAGGGGTGTCCCCCACGTAGGGGAGCCCCATGCACAAGGAATGTGCCCCTCAAGGAGAGCCACCCTGTATGAAAAACGCAGCCAGTCCAGGAGTGGTGCTGTACACACAGAGAGCTGACACAGCAAGATGACACAACAAAAAAAGAAACAGATTCCCAGTGCTGCTGAGAATGCAAGAGGACACAGAAGAACACACAGAAAATGTACACAAGAGAGCAAATAACAAGGAGGTGGGTTGGGGAAGGAGGGAGAAATACATTTTTAAAAATCTTAAAAAAACAAAACAGTATGGCATTGGCATAAAGATAGACACATCCATCAGTGGAATAGAACTGAGAGTCCAGAAATAAATCCTCACCTCTCCATCCAACTGATTTTCAACAAACTTACTAAAACCATGTTTAAAAAAAACATTTTTCTCAACAAATGTTACTGGGTGAACTGGATATCTATAACCAGAAGAATGAAAGAGGACCCCTATCTCACTCCTTATTCAAGAATCAACTCAAAATCAATCAAAGATCTAAATATAAAAGCCAGGACCATAAAAGTACTAGAAGAAGTTGTAGGGAAACATCTTAAAGACCTTGTGGTAGGTGGTGCTTTCTTGGACCTTACACCCAAAGCACAAGCAACAAAGGAAAAGAATAGATAAATGGGACCTCCTCAAAATTAAACACTATTGCACCTCAAAAGATTTTGTCAAAAGGGTGAAAAGGCAACTGAGTCAGTAGAAGAAGATATTTGGCAATCACATATGTGATAAAGGCTTAATATTCTTGATATATAAAGAGATGGTTTAACTCAACAATAAAAAGAAAAATCACCCAATTAAAAAATGACCAAAAGACTTTGTATTAGTCAGCCAAAAGGGTGCTGATGAAAAATAACAGAAACTGGTTTCTTTTTATAAAGGCTATTTATTTGGGGTAGGAGCTTACAGATACCAGGCCATAAAGCATGAGCTACTTCCCTCACCAAAGTCTATTTCCACATGTTAGAGCAAGACAGCTCCTGACGTCTGCCAGAGTTCAGGCTTCCTGGGTTCCTCTGGGCTCAGTTCCTCTGTTTTCTCCACAAGGTCAGCTGTAGACTATCAGGCAAATGGTTCTGTCTCTCTCCCTGGGGCTCCAGCTTCAGCATCAAACTCCAAATCAAAACTCCAACATTAAAAGCCCTCCAACTCTTTCCTTGGCCATGCCTTTTATCTGTGAGCCCCCACCCACCAAGTGTGGGGGCTCAACGCCCTTCTGAATCCAATGTAATCTAATATGCCCAGAGGAAAAAATTAGTTTATAAACATAATCCAATATTTCTTTTTGGAATTCATCAAAAATATCAAACTGCAACAGACTTGAATAGACATCTGTCCAAAGAAGAAATACAAATGGCAAAAAAACACATGAAAAAATGTTCAACATCACTAGCGATTAGGGAAATGCCAATCAAAACTACAATGAGGTATCATTTCACACCTATCAGAATGGCCACTATTAAAAAGACAGAGAATTACAAGTGTTGGAGAGGATGTGGAAAGATAGGAACACTTATTCACTGTTGGTGAGAATGTAGAATGGTACAACCACTGTGGCAGTTCCTAAAGAAGTTGAATATAGATTTGCCACATGACCCTGTAATACCACCACAGGGTATATACCCAGAAGAACTGAGAGCAGTGACACAAACAGACATCTGCACACCGATGTTCATAGTGGCATTATTCATGATTGCTAAAATTTGCAAACAACCCAGGTGTCCATCAACTAATGGATAAACAAACCATGGTGCATTCACACAATGGAATATTACGTAGCGGTAAGAAGAAATGAAGTTGTAAAGCATATGACAACATGGATGAACTGGAAGACATTATGTTGGGTGAAGCAAACCAGACACAAAAGGACAAATACAGTATGACTGCGCTGTTATAAACTAAATATATTGTGTAATCTCATGGAGTTAATACCTTGAACATGGGTCACCAGAAAATAGAATGAGGTTAGATAATGGAAAGTTCAGGGTTAACTTGTACAGAGTGGCTAAAAGCATGTCTGTTAATCTTTGAAAATGAAAAGAAAAAGTAAAAGCCCAACATAATGTTAATAACTAGCAGTATTATTATGTGGGTATAAAAGTAGTTTAAAGAGAAAGTCTAAGGTCATGTACACTGTTAAAAGGAAAGCTGAAAGATGTAACATGGGACTTACAGCATGGTAAAACTGCCTTTGAATTATGAATATGAGTAAAAGAGCTTATGTTAGATAATTTTTCTTTGAAATAAACAAATGTGTGTTAATACTATAAGACATTAATATTAGACTAAAAAAAAAACCCATTATGCTAAGTGAAAGAAACCAGATACAAAGTACTATATATTGTACAATTCCATTTATATAAAATGTAAATATAAATCAATATATAAAGATGAAATTAAATTAGTGGTTATATAGGACTGGGGAAGGCCTGCTAAGAGGTGTGGAATTTTTCTTTATGGAGTAATGAAATTGTTCTAAAATTTTTTGTGGTGATGAATGCACAACATTGTGATTATACTAAAAGTATACAAAGATGGATACTTTGGATAGATTGTATGATATGTGAATATATCTTAATAAAACTGCTTAATAAATATGTAAATAAGTGTGCAAGAATAGACAAAAATAGCAGCTATGTACAGCAGGGGAAGCACAGAGAGATTGAGAGGGGAAGAATTTTCTTGTTTGCCTTCTACTTTTGTTTATTATTATTATTGAAATAATGAAAATGCTCTAATAATGATTAAAGGGATGAATGCACAACTATGTGATTATACCAAATACCACTCATTCTACACTTCAGATGATTATGCTTTATTAATAGGTACCAAAAAAATTGATTTGTTTAAAAAAATTTTAGAGGCATTAACAGTACATTTATAATTGTATTTGCTCATCAATTGCTAACAAAGGTAACATACTAATGCAAAATGTTAAAAATGGGGCAATTCTATTTTCTGCATAATCATTCTGTAAGTGTACAACCTCTCTAATTTAAAAAAATGGCTCTAAGAAAATACTGTTTTGAGGAGTTATTCTTCTGGATGGATGGCAGAAGATTTCATAAAAGTTTGTGAAATGTGGCATCTTTATTATTAAACTTTACTAAAAAGTGAAAAACAAAAAGAGAAAAAAAGGGAAATTTTGATACAATATTACTAATAGTAAAAGTGCTGAGAAAGAAAAAGGAAGTGAAAATATACAACTCAAAAGTATACTCATGGAATATTCAGAAATTTCCCTCATGAAGACAATCTAAAAATAAAACCTTTAGGTCATATGTCAAACAAGCAATTATCATCAGAAGAGGAAAGAGAATGTTTTCCACTAACTAGAATGGGACAAATTTTATTCAGTGTTATGTCCCCAAAGTCCTCACAGTTCTTCGTGCATTGTAAATGCTCAAGGCACTTTGTCAAATAAATGCTGACTGGAAATAGAAACATTTTCTACAGAAAGTTAAATTAGAAGATCGACCAGTCTTTAGATTCAGGGTTTTTTTAATGCCATCTTCTGTAATTCTAATTTTGAAAAGGAAAAACAAGAATTTTCTCAGTCAGTAATAGAATCCCATTTTTGTACTCCCTTTACTTTCTAAATGTTGAAACTCATGTAGAATGAGTATGATTTGGATTACTTGGTTGTAAGAAACAAAAGGCAACTCAAGCTAGCTTAAACAAAAAGTGGGAATTTATCTGATAACATGAGTGTCTTATGAAAACCAGTGCTCACCAAATATTCCATATAGCCCCCTATATTTCCCTGTCTCCCTGGTGGTTCGTCTGGGGTCACTGACTAGATCTAGCCAATGGACTGTGACATCTGTCATTTCTGGGCTGAGGCAGTCAAGAGCATCTGTACCTCCTTCCTCTCTCTTGCTCTGCTCCAGCAGCTCTGCAGGCCGCCTTTTCAGTTGACCTAGATAGAGGGAGGCTGCCTGATCACAAAGGACTTCTTGTGAGGCAAGAAAAAAATGTGCATTGGGTTAAGCCAATGAGACATTGCAGAAACTAGGTTTGTTATCCTGACCAATATACCAGATACGGACGCACAGCGTTGGAGCAATGTCTCTGGACCATTCTAAGCACTTGTTACAAGTATTATCTTCAATCCAAAGGCAAAAAGGCAGCCAGGCCTTCTGATGACCCTGGAACCAAGAGCAGTTGAACCAGCCTGCTCTCTCTCAGACTTGCATCTCTTCTTCTCTCTGAACATCTGTTTTATTTTCTCCATATATAGGCCAGTTAACTCCGTTTCTCTTTTCACATGAACTGAAGGTGACTATCCCATAATTCATAAGTTTCCACCATTCAAGGGACAAGTCCTAACCCTGGGTATCTCTTAGTTCCACTTCTAAATCCCCTGAAAAGAGAATATTATTGGCTTAGCTGATATGAGATCTAATAATATGGTCAGTGGGGAGGTTGGCCACACCTACCCCCTGCTATGGGACAGGCGTCCCCTGAGCACAGTACTTAGCAGGCCCCACAAGACATCCACTGCAGAATGACTCTATTGGTTAGGGTACAGTTCCAGAGGCACAAAATAATAATGGCATTAAGAAGACAGAACAGTCATTATTTTTCAGTGTTAGAACTTGTAAGATGGGTCTCCAGGCATCTCTCAGCTGCCTTCCCATCATCCCTACGAGGTGGTCCTCATCCTCATGGTACAAGACAGATCTGCAGTCCTCACATCCACCAAGCGTTGGGATGGAGAAGGGGAGAAGAAGGAGCTCACCCCTCCCGCTAGGTCCTTATCTTGAAAATAGCACCCACCAATGCCACTTATATCTTACAGTCAGGTCAGGCTGCAAGAGAGGCTGGGAAATGCAGTCTTTATTCTGGATGGTCATGGGCCCAGCTAAAATTTCTTACCAAGAAAGAAAAGCAATGATGTTGGGGGACAACAAACAGTCTCTACACCTATGGTGAAATGATTTAAAGTTTTTTTCATTTCCTAACCTCAACTTACTTTATAGTTCAATTAAAAGATCAAGGAAAGACTTCAGAGATTTCACTTGCGCTAGATGTTGAATGGTGGTGGTGGGCGGGGGCGGGGAAGGCATAGAGAAAATCAGCAGGAAGTGCGTTCCAGCCCATTCCTGAGTAAACATCAGAGACCTTTGCTCAAATTGATCAACTTCTTCAAGAAAGCCCCCAAATCAGGATATTTCCCTCTGTCACATGCACCCACTTCTGCCTCATTTCTCTTTGTCACACTTACTGTACTTATTCAGATCTGTTTACTCCCAGGAAAGGGAAAGTACCCTGAGGAAAGGGAGAGTGGTCACCACTGTATCCCCAGCATCTGACTCCATATCTAGTGCACAGTAGATACTCAATAAATATTTGTCGTTGAAATAATGCAGGGACCGAGGCAGAAAGAATGCATGGCTCAGCAAGATCAGTGCTCTATGCAGCTAGGACAAAGGCGCGTCAGGTTCTGAGCTGCTGAGGACTGGGCCAGCCATTGTGGAAACGAGGCGGACAGGGAGATCGCAGGCCAGATTTTGTGAGGCATGGGGAGCTGCTACTTTTTTAAAGCAGAGATTTCCTGTAGGGTATTTAATATAATAGCATTATGTAGACGTTGCTCTTTTATAAAATGGAAATAATAAAACTCATTTGAGAGGGTTGTTGTGAGGATGCAATGATATAATAATGCCTGACCCATGGAAGATACTCAGGCAAGGGGAGCTGTTATTAGAGGAGGCAAAGGCTGGGACAAAAGAATCAGTTCACTGACGTATCCAGCAAAATAATTGATGAGAACACCTTAGAGTTTTGGGAGTCACTCACTGTATTAGTCAGCCAAAGGGGTGCTGATGCAAAATACCAGAAATTGGTTGGTTTTTATAAAAGGCATTTATTTCGGGTAGGAGCTTACAGATACCAGGCCATCAAGCATAAGTTACTTCCCTCACCAAAGTCTATTTCCACACGTTGGCGCAAGATGGCTGCCAATGTCTGCCAGGGTTCAGGCTTCAGTGTCCCTTTCTTTCTGGGGCTTGCTTCTGTATCCTCTGCTTACTTCCCAGGACTCCAGCTTAAGACTTTAGCATCAAACTCCAACATCAAAACTCCATCAAAAAACCCTCACATCTAAAACTCCAACTCTGTCCTTTGCCATGCCTTTTATCTGTGAGTCCCCACCCACCAAGGGGTGGGGGCTCGATGCCATAACAACGTGGCTCAGTCAAAACCCTAATCATAACTCAGTCACATCCAGTAATAGACCAGATTACAAACATAATCCAATATCTATTTTTGGAATTCATAACCATGTCAAACTGGTACACTCACCAACCCCTGTTCCAGGATTCATTTCAATAGAATGCATGCCCGAGTGTCCATAGCCAAATGGGAGACCAAAAACCAGCCCTAATGCAAAGTTCCAGTAAAAGCTGGATTTGAATATGGCTTTAATCCTCCTCCCTCTCCAGTGAACTTGCCCAGCAGGTCAAGGCTTTCTGGAGGAACCCACTGAGTTGCAAATAGAGGGGTGCTAACTCTGTGGAAGCACCACATCTGAGGTCAGGAAGCGAAGGAAGGATATAACCTGGGATCTTGCCTTTGAGACACCACCAGATGAGAGTAGTACAATCAGACCGTCCACTTCTCCCCTGGGAGAGAGCAACTGAAGAAGAGGAGGAGGATGGGAGTGATTCCTCCAATACCCTCTCAAGTGGGGGGAGGAACAGGAATCTTCTTTCCTTTGGCTTGGTTCTAAAGAGGAACTAAAATTTCATTTGGCTCCCTTTAAGCTACCAGATATTTGAAAGTTAAGGAGGGTATTCCTGGAGTGAAGAAGGGGGTGTAGAAGGACACAGAGCCAGGAAAGAAGATGGTATGTCCAGAAAAGTATCTAGTACATTTTGTTTGTAGTTTAGCGACCTTGTAGGGAAAGCAACAGAATACAGTATCTAGAGAGACGGGCATGAACGAGTTGATTTGACAGGACTGATTAATTTGAAGAAAGCTGTCTGCCAGGATAAGGAAGTCTATTATCACTGATATTACCCAATAATTTCCTAAAAGTTGTAGGCAAAGCAATAGGACAATAAAAAGAATAGAGGCATTCAAATCAGGAAGAATAAGACAAAATTATCAGTATCTGCAGATGATATGATCCAGGAAAATAAATGGAAGTATGTTAGAACTACTAAAATTTCAGATTGCCATCTCAATACAAACTAAACATATATGTAATCAATACTTTTTTTTTAATCTGCCAACAATGACCAGTTATAAATGTACGAAAAATATGAATTATACGAAAAACTGTAAAATACCTAGGAATTACCTTAATGAGAAATGTGTTTGATTTATTTAAATAGAATGATAAAACTTTGCTAAAGGTCACAAAAGAAGACTTGAAAAAAAAAGAAGGGACATATGCTCTTAGAAGAGAAGACATTAAATTATAAAAATATCAGTTCTCCCTTGATTAAATCTATATAATGAATAGAATTCAAATCAAAATCCCAGTTAGATTTTTGTTTAATTTAAATTGATTCTAAAATTTATGCTGAAAAACAAATGCCTAAGAATTGCAAAGACTTTTTTCAAAAAAGAACACTAATGTAGAGGTGATTATTTGCCCTTGCAGATATCAAAACTTATCCACACTAATTTAAACAATATGGTACAGTCACTTTATGACAAATAGGACAATGAAACAGTAGAGTGTAGTAAAAACGCTACAAGTATAAGAAAATTTAGACTCTGATAGAGGTGGAAATTTAAATGTAGGGTGAGTGTGGGGGGGTGGAGAGTATACAGGAACCTCTTATTTTTTTAGTGTAACTTTTTTTTGTGATGTATTTATCTTCAAAATAATATAATTTATAAAAAAATAATAAATGTAGGGTGAGGTAAGATTTATTCAACAAATGTTGGAACAATTGACTCACTATTTGAAAAATGATAAAGAAATCTACAGTGTATGCAAAACCAGAAGTAAATTTCAGATAGATTAAATATGCAAAACATAAGATACTATAAAATAGACAGAAAGAATACTTCTATAACTTCAATTGAGAAATAGCTTTCTAGATAAGATGCAAAGTCCAGAAGCCAAGAAGGAAAATGTTCCCAGAATTGACTACTTAAAAATTAAAATGTATCTGTGAGCAATGACATGATGGATAAAATGAAAAGATAGTGTGGAATGAAATTAAATAAGAAAACAAGGAAATGAAGTAAAAACAAACAGACAAACAAAAAGACAGTTTGGGGAGAAAATATTAGCAATGTAGGTAGCAAACAAGGAATATCTCCAGTATCTCTAAATTACAATGAACTCTTATAAATCAATAAGGGAAGACATCAAACACCATAGGGAAAAAAAAAACTTGGCAAATTCAAAGAGTCAGTTCACAGAAGATCTACTGATACGATGAGATCTGTGCTTTATAAAAAGATAACTTTGGGAACAGTAGGCTTTTAGGAAGTCATTGAAATAATCCAAGAGAGCAATAAGCAAAAATCCTGTAAAAATACAGTGTTCCTGTATAGCCCCCTATTGTTAGACATTTTGCATTAGCGTGGTATTTTTGTTACAATTGATGAAAGAATATTAACACTGTACTATTAACTATAGTCTATCATTTATATTAGGGCTCACTGTGTCGTATAGTCCTATGGTTTTCCTTTGAATTTTTATTCTAGTAACGTATAGATGACCTAAAATTTCCCCCTTTAACCACATTCACATATATAATTCTGTGCTGTTAATTACACCCACAATATTATGCTACCATCCTTACCATCCATTTCCAAAACTTTATAACCAACCTAAAGAGAAATTCTGTACAAATTAAGCATTAACTCCTCATTCTCTACCCCAAACCCAGCTCCTGGTAATGTATATTTTAGATTCTAACTCTGTGCATTTGCTATTTCTAATTATTTCATATCAAGAAGATCATGAAATGTGTCTGGCTCATTTCACTCAGGATGATGTCTTCAAGATTCACCAATTTCTTTATATTTTCTGGATATTAAACCCATATCGGGTATATGATTTCCAAATATTTTCTTCCCTTCTGTAAGATGTCTTTATGAAGTCTTTTGACCTTCAAAAGTTTTTGATTTTGATGAAGACACATTTATCCAGCTTTTTCTTTTATTGGTCATGCATTTTGTTTAATGTCTATGAAACCATTGCCTAACACAAAGTTCTGAAGATGCTACTGTGTTTTCTTCTAGAAGTTATGGGAATTGTATTTAGGCCTTTCATCCTTTCGTGTTAATTTCTGTATGCGTTGTTAGGTAGGGGTCCACCTTCATTCTTCTGCATATGGGTATCCAGTTTTTCCAGCATTATTTGTTGAAGAAACTGTTCTTTCCCCATTGAATAGACTTGGCAGCCTTGTCAAAAGACAGTTGGGGATGGGGATCGTGGATGTGGCTCAAGTGGTTGAGTGCCTGCTTCTCACATGGAAGGTCCTGGGTTCAGTTCCCAGTGCCTCCTAAAAACAAAACAAAACAAACAACAAACAACAAGCAAACAAATGAAAAAACAACTCAGGGAGCCAATGTGGCTCAGTGGCTGAGCACCAGCTTCCCACATACAAGGTTCTGGGTTCAATCCCTTGCCCTGATACCTAAAAAAAAATCATTTGGGGGAGTGGGTATAGCTCAGCGGTTTGAGTGCCTGCTTCCCATGTATGAGGTGCCTAGTTTAATCCCTGGCAGGACCTAAACAATCAATTGGCTATAGATGGTAGGGTCTGTTTCTAAACTCTCAATTTGATTCCATTCGTCTGTATATCTATCCTTGTGTCAGTACTGTGCTGTTTTGACCACTCTAGCTTTGTAATAACCTCTAAAAGCAAGTGTAAGCCTTCCAACTTCGTTCTTCTTTTTCAAGATGTTTTGGCTACTTGGGGCCCCTTACTCTTCCAAATACATTTGATACCTGGCTTTTCCATTTCTGCAAAGTAGGCTATTGGAATTTTTTTGTTTGTTTGGCTGTTGGAATTTTGATTGGGATTGTATTGAATCTATAAATCATTTTGGGTAGAATTGACATCTTAATGATATTTAGTCTTCCAATCTATGAGCACAGAATGTCCTTCCACTTATTTAGGTTTTCTTTGATCTCTTTTAGCAATGTTTTGTAGTCTTCTGTGTACAAGTCCTTTACATTCTTGGTTAAATTTATTCCCAGATATCTGATTTTTTTAGTTGACATTGTAAATGGATTTTTTTCTTGATTTCCTCCTCAGATTGCTCATTCCTAGTATATAGAAACACTACTGATTTTTGCATGTACCCCACCACTTTACTGAATTCGTTTATTGGTTCTAGTAGCTTTGTTGCAGATTTATCAGGACTTTTTATATGTAGGATCATGTCATCTGCAAATAGGGTAAGTTTTATTTCTTTCTTTCTTTCTAATTTGAATGCATTTTATTTCTTTTTCTTTCCTAACTTTTCTGGCTAGTACTTCCAGCACAATGTTGAATAACAGCACTGAAAGTGGGCCTCCTGGTAGTGTTCTAGATCTTAGAGGGAATGTTTTCAGTCTTTCACCATTGAGTATGATATTAGCTGTGGGTTTTTCATATATGCCTTTCATCAAGTTGAGGATGTTTTCTTCTATTTCTATTTTTCTAAGTTTTTGGTTTTTTAATCCAGAAAGGGATGCTTGTTCTGCATTTTAGATGATCATGTGATTTTTTACCCCTCATTTTTTAATGTGGTATGTTACATTAACTGCATACCTGGGATAAAACCCAGTTGATCATGGTGTATAATTCTTTTAATGTGCTGTTGGATTCAATTTGAAAGCATTTTATTGAGGACTTTTATATCCATATTCATAAGAGAAATTGGTCTGCAATTTTCCTTTCTTGTGGTATTTTTATCTGGTTTTGGCATTAGGGTGATGTTGGCCTCATAGGCCAGATTTGCCAGGTAAAGAATCTTTGGGTGGCAGTTTTTCTCTTTTAGTATGTTGAATATATACTACCATTGCCTTCTTACCTCTCATGGCTTCTGAAAAATTGGCATTTAGTCTTACTGAGGATCCCTTATATGTGACAAATCACTTTTCTCTTGCTGCTTTCAGAATTCTCTATCTTTGGCATTTGATATTCTGATATTCTGATTAGTATATACTTTGGAGTAAGTCTTTTAGGATTTATTCTGTTTGGAATTTGTTGTGCTTCTTGGACATGTATTATTATGTCTTAAATGAGAATTGGGAAAATTTGGGCCATTATTTCCTCAAATAGTCTTTCTGCCCCTTTTCCTTTCTCTTGTCCTTCCGAGACAGCCATATGGTATATGTTTGTGTGCTTCATGCTGTCACTCAAATCTCTGAGAGACTGCTCAATTTCTTCTATTCTTTTTTCCATTTGTTCTTCTGACTATATGATTTCAATTCTATGCCTCTAGCTTATTTTCAATCTCTACTATTGTGCCTATTATCCCCATAATTTGTTATGTTTCTTTCTATATTTTAAAAATCTTTGATTAGTTGTTCCACATTCTGTGCCTCCTCTGAAGTTTTAATTTGTTCCCTTGACTGAACCATATCTTCCTGTTTCTTAGTATGGGTTGCAATTTTTTCTTGATATCTGGGCATTTGATTATCCTGATGAGTTATTTCTGAAGGTCAGTTTCTCCCTCTTATCTAGGGTTTTATTGTTGATTAGCTTTGTGTTAAGGTTCTTCTTTGACTCTTGGTCCAACTTATTCTGGACCTTTAGAGTAGCCCATGTTTAGTACAGACTTTCTTAGCTCTTCTTCATCTAATTCTTGTCTTGGATATGTGGCACAACTTTTAAGATTGCAGTTTTTGTAAAATTGTATCACCTCCAGGAGAAAACTTCCTTTCCTCTGTTCCTTCTCTGGGACTCTTGATCTGGTCAGTTTGTTTTTGTGCAGAAAATTCTCCCCAGGTTCTATGATTTGCTCAAGTTTTCTCCCTCACTCAGTGCCCTCTTTCCTTACACATTTCAGTTCTAGGACATGTTCTCTTACAGCAGTTCAGTCCCCTCCCCCTTTACTTTTCCTGTGAGGCTTTTCTGCCTCCGGTTTCTTCCCTGTTATGGTATCCCACCCTGCAGAGCCAGGTGGGTCAATCCAGAAAGGTAGGTTAATCCAGAGAAGTCTGTTTTGCATTTTGTTGGTCCATTCAACAGGAACTGGATTGAGTGCACACATCTCTTGCCAACAGTTCTGCTGCAGTCTCTCTCTCTTCCCTCCCCCATGGAGGGGGGAGCCTTTTTGTATGCAGCATTCAGCATAACTCAGTGACTTGTGTTGTGCACTGGGTCTCTATGGACTTGGGTCTCTGTGCCTGGATATGCATGGGGTTCTAACTTGCTGCTGTGAGTGGCTCTATAGTCTGTATCTGGAGCAGGAGGGACTCCCAAGCTGCACAGGACTGAATGAGGAAGAGGGGTCCAGACTGGCAGGTCTGGATGGAAATTTCCTACCCGATCTTGGAGATTATTTTTCTTTTTTTTGATTTGGTATTTATAAAGTCCTTCCTCCAGTCTCATCCTCCAGATTTGTCCTTTTATTAGATAATTCTGAGGGGAGAATTTTTTCGAGGCTGGTTTGTTTTTGAAACAAACCTAGATTAATCCTGAGCCCTAAATGAGTATTGTGAAGCCACCACATTCAGGACATGTTTGGAATGCTGCCTGTGAAGTAAATACCCTCAGACTGGGTTGCCAGCACTTTAGACTTTAAAAAAAAAAAGTTTTATTGAGATATTTTCACATACCATACTATCCATCCAAAGTTTATAATCGATGACTTTTAGTATATTCACAGAGTTGTAAATTCATCAACATAAGTCAATTTTAGAACATTTTCATTACTCCAAAAAGAAAAATTCCATACCCCTTAACAGTTACCTCTCAACCCCTCTATCCTTCCCCAGCACTACATAAACACTAATCAATTTCTATTCTATAGATTTATTTATATTTACAGTTTTTAAATAAATGGAATCATACCATATGTAGTACTTTGTGTCCAGTTTTTCTTTTTTCTTTTTTAAGGATTTATTTATTTCTCCCCACCACCCCTTGTTGCTTTTGTGCTCGCTGTCTGTTTTCTGTGTCCATGCACTGTGTATTCTTCTGTGTCTGCTTGTCTTCTCTTTAGGCTGCACTGGGAACCAATGTTGAGACCTTCTGGAGTGGAAGAGAGGCACTCAAACTCTTGCGCCACCTCAGCTCCCTGGTCTGCTGCGTCTCTTATTGTCTCTTTTTGTTGCATCATCTTGCTGCACTAGCTCTCCAAGTAGGCCAGCACTCCATGTGGGTCAGCACTCCTGCGTGGCCAGCATGTCGCCTGGGTCAGTGCTCTGTGTGGGCCAGTTTGCCTTCACCAGGAGGCCCCAGGAATCAAACCCCAGATGTGCCATATAGCAGATGGGAGCCCAGTCGCGTGAACCACATCCACTTCCTGTGGTTTCTTTCACTTAACATAATGTTTTGTTTTTAAGATTTATTTTATTTATTTCCCATCACCCACTCCACCCCATTGTTTGCACTTGCTGTCTGCTCTCTGTGTCCATTCACTTTAGTCTTTTAACCTAACATGATTTTACCTCTGATCACCCACCTTGTCTACCAAATGGGTTTCAAATAACTTCTGGCTTTTTTCACAATTAAAAACTACTCCCAAAGGACGAAGACTTGCCTCTGTAAGGATAGCTGAAAGAATGTGTTGCAGGTGCTGAGGGCAATTCCAAAAAAGGCACTTTAAAACTCTTTGGTATGCCACTAGTGGCGATGCTCAAGAAGGAATAAGGCAGTGTTGAAGGGGTCCACCCTACCTGGGCTCTGCAGTTTCCAGGGTGCAGACTAATCCCTCGGTCACCCGTTTCCCATCAGATAAAGTCTGAACTCTCTAGCCATGCTGCCACATTCCATTCCCAGGGCTTTTCTGCGGGAACCCTGAGTTCCAAGCTCTTGCCACTTGTCCAGCACACAGTCTATGTTCCTCTGGGCCTTGGCTCAGTTTCCCGGCTAGCTGCAATGCCCCCTAAAGGGAAGCCACTGCCCCTCTCTCAACACCCTTTCATTTAGTCCTCCCAAGAATCCTCCAAGGAAGATACTATTTTTATTTCCATTATATAGAAGGAGGAAAAGGTTAAGTACCACAACTAGATGGATCTCCCCTTTTTCCACCCAGCTCTTTGCTGACTATAGGTGCTGCACCAGTGGGGTCTCTTGCCCCCTGGCCTCCATTTGGGTTTGGCCAGTGGGAGTCACTGGCAGAAGATCAGAAGGCAGGAGGGGAGTGAAGGTGGGCTTAGTCCTCGCCACCCTGCCCAGTCCCCCCTGCTCCCTGGGGCTCCCTGGCCAGGCCACAGACACCCATGCCATCTGTCAAGGACCCCTCAGCTCCTGGCTGGTAGCCTTTCCATACAGAACAGTGCTTCTGTCCAGACCCTGGACACTGCTCCCTGCACTTGCCCGATTAGGCCAAAGGGTGGCAATGGTTCTGCCCCCATTGGTAACCCAGCTGCCTCACCTGCCCATGTTGGTCTGTCTTAGCCCTGCTCACACCTTGATCTAGAGAGACTTCCTTTACTAAACTCTCCTCATTTACCCATTTTACCCGTGTGATCCTGTTCCCGCTGGGCCTGGCCAATATGGTGACTGGCCAGGTGGCACGGGTAGCAAGTAGGAGCTTCTCCACCAGGTGAGGGCATGATGAAGGGAGCACAGGGAAGAGACCTCAGAACTAGCTCCAGGCCACGTGAACAGAGAGCCAACCGTGGCACCCTGCAGCCTATTTTTCTTAGAGCAAGGAGCCAGCCCTTAAGGGTCAGATAGCCCTGGATTCACATTCTCACCAGCTGTGTGACCTCACGCCAGTGACTGCACCTCTCTGCCTCAGAGGTAAGGGGAGGAATTCATGCCAGCCTTGGAGGGCTGATGTGAGGATTAGATGAGATAATGTACCAGTTATTGCTTTCCTTTACCTGAAATCCTATGCCAGATCTGGATTTATTTAGTACTGGAGGTAACTACATAAAAATAACATTTCGTTTAGTGTCTTCCTTCCCCACATCGTATCCAGTGACCAGCTGGGTGTCTCTTACCTGCAGTGTCTGGGGGAAATGTGCTCCAAGGACAATTCTTGCCTGGAGGTTTGGCTGGGCAGACAGCTGGAATCGATACAAATTTCAAGGACAGTCAGTCTGTTAGTTCTATTAAGCAGAGTAGAAAGCAAGTTCTTGGAAGCTAGAATACCTGCAGCTGATGCTCATCATAAATGAAAAGAAATAGAGAAATAAAAACACCCTTGTCTTTTTCCTCCTCTACCAATGGCTGTGCTGGCCAGTATACGCTCATGGAATTTATATGCTCACTCACTGGGCACTGCCAGAAACAAAAGACTTTACTACTTTGGCTCAGTGAATTAAATTGTTCCTCAAATAAGCCAGGCCCTCTCAGGTTGGCAAACTCTGATTCGGCCTCATAGGAAGTCCTGGAATGAGGAAAGAACAGTCAAGAGACATACCACAGGCTGCCCACTGCTAACATCCGGGCTAGAATTGGCACTCAGTTCCTTACTCTTGGCATTTTCATTATGGTCCATGTATGTTTCTTATACCTCTGCTCTCAATTCACCCTTTACTCCAGCACATGTGGGTTGAAACCCAAACTTCTTTTAATTTCACATGTTTTGCAGGTGTGTGTGTTTATGTGCAAGCAAGAGAAAGAGAAACCAAAGAGTTTGTTTTCATTTCTCAATATATTCTTTTCCTTATGGTTTGAGAAAGTAATCTATGCACTTGACAAAAAAAAAAGTTGAAATAGGACAAAAGTTTGTACACTGAGAATTAGATCTTCCTCCTTCCTGGCTCTCCAGTTGTTTCTCCAGACTTTCCACTGTTAATGGTTTCTATGGATCTTTCCAGAGATACTCTGTGCAAATACAAGCACATACGTGTACACATTCTTTTCCTTTTTCCTAGGTTGTCAGAGTCACGGACCCGAAGGGTATTGGGAATGAAAGACAAAGAGAGATTGGGATCAGGAGTTCTGAGAGCATTGATTTCTCAAGCTCATCAGACAAATTTATTAACATCAGGGGCTTCTTTATATACCCCAAGCAACCGTGAGAACCAACAACTATTCTAGCTCACTATTCCCATAACTTCATTAATGAAAACACAGTGCACAGTGGATAAGAGAGTAACTAAAGCCTAAGATGTTCTATTATGTTATTGAAACAAGTGTACTCATAAATCTTGTTGCCCAGGTTACTTGAGATATCAAGTCTGGGTTCTGCTAGAATGTTATCTTTCCCAGAGAGATTAGCCACCTGCACATACATCTCCAGGGACAGCATGACCCAGTGGTCAGAAAGTAACTTACTACCATGGAAACAGCATGCCTTTGTTTCCCACATTTCCCCCTTTTTGTTTTAGTCAGGGTGGCTGTGCCTGTCTTAGGTTGCCCTCCTCTGAGAGTCTTACCCGTCATTGACTACCAGCCAGGTGCTCTGACCATGGGGAATTATATCAGGGTTTTAGCAAGTACCAAATTATTAGCTTGTCCCATTGTGTCAACATGGTGCAGTCTTTGGCATACTTCTCATCCCAGGCAAGCAACAACAATGAGCAACAAGATTAATACACAAAATCCTATTCCTAATGTTGATAAAAAAAATGTTGAGACTTCCACCAATCTACTGGATTAAACTTATTAAAATGAGAAATTAAATAAAGATATCTTTATCATCAGCTACATCAATTTGATTATGAGACATTTTTAATATTCTTTTTTGTAATTCTTCTATTTCTAATGACATATTACCTTTATGACCTATTAAATGATTTTTAATCTTTTCCCAATCAAACATAGACTTATTATAAGCAAGTGGAGTAATACAAAAGTTACTTTCATTCCAATCACATTTCAATCCCCTTAAGTTTAAATTATACAATTGATCTCCAATATGCAAAACAGCTGATTCTAAATTATTAACTCTACTGTTTAATTCTCCATCAATATATTCTTGACTATGCCATAAGTCACTAGCATTCTTATGCCATTCATGCACGTATTGTTGAGTCTGCACCGTCTCATGCAAAGCCACGGTAGCTGTAGCGGTAGCTGCAATGACACCAATCAGTCCTAAGATGCCAGCTATTATCAGTCCCACAAATCGCTTTGAGCGCTTCAGGATTTCTTGGGCCATATGGAACAGCAGTTGACTCTCAGGTGACAACTGCCAACTTCGGTTCAGTCGCACTGGAATCCACACTCCCTGCCACCTTTGAGCCATTGTAATGAAGTCTCCATTCTGTAAAATGTTCTCAGACAAATAAGTATGCAAAGCCCCACTTTTATAAAATAGAGCATTCCAGGTTACAGTTAATTTTCCAACCACAAACACATAAGGATCTCTTACACACGCTTGAAGATGATGAATTTAATTTAAATACAAATGCTGACCATACTTACTATTATTCCCAATCCATTCTATAGTAGGAGCTATTTCTAGAAAAATTTTCCATAAGTTCCTTTGAATATGTATAGATATAACATTACGCCATGGAGTAGGTATCCATTTTCCTATATATTTCCAATCACTATTATTTTTAGTAAAGATTATTTTTTCATCATGATTTAAGGATTCATGAAATGGATATTGCATATTACTAATTTGCTGTCCTTTACTATTTAGACCATACCAAATAAATCTGTCATTATATGGAGAGGGACTCCCCATTGGGGCACTCTCCCACACTATTCCATAGGAATCATTAAAAACGACAGATCCTCTTCCCATATGGCACTCTTGCCATCCTTCTTTATCCCTACTTTCTTTTTGTGGACAATCATAAGAAGGATTTTGGTCATGATTAAATAGTAAGAGGGAAACAAAGTCACAATAAACTGAGTATTATTTTTGAAGATAGTTATGGCCTGATTTTTAACATACATACAGGAAGGATGGTTACCAATGCATAAGGGTCGATAATCAAACGGTAATACGAGATTATAGATTCTTTGTCCTTCCTCATAGGGTTTAATTGGCAATCGATCATCAATTGGTCCAGGGAATATATGGGTCTTATTCAGATATATATGAAAGAATGGATCTTTCCAGGTTAACACTCTAAGTAATGGGGGGTTAGGTATATAGGCCCAATAAGTGTAATTACCGGCAGCTTCCTCATTACTTACGATCACCATCATCAGAAGTTGCAGGAGACCCCATCTCTTCATTCCAAGGTTTAATTCTCTTCACAGGTAGCCAAATTTGTTCTCCATTTTCTGAAATGGCAAGAGCATAGCCTCCCCCCATACTTTAATCCTGCCCTTTTTCCATTCATTACTTAAAATATCTTTCCAGAATATTGGTTGGTCTTTATTTCTAATGTTCACTGTAGATGTTCGACATTTTCCAAAGTGACATTTCACAGGTGTCAATGAATTATAAACATTAAGAAAATTTAAAGTAAATAAAGCTTTGTCAATTGATCTTTTGGTGTTATAATACTATCATCTCCTGCTTTTTGTTTTAAAAGCATAGTTTTTAGGGTATGATGGCTGCGTTCAACTATGGCGTGACCTGTAGGATTATAAGGAATACCAGTAATATGCTCAACAGCATACATAGAAAAAGAAGTAAAAGACTTACTAGTGTAAGAAGGGCCATTATCAGTTTTAATTTTCAAGGGGCATCCCATTACAGCAAAAGCAGACCATAAATGGGAGCGAACATGATGAAAACGTTCACCATTTTGTGCAGTAGCCCACAAAAAATGAGAGTAAGTATTAATGCAAACATGGACATATTATAATTTACCAAATGATGGTATGTGAGTAACATCCATCTGCCACAGCTGATTAGGAGCCAGGCCTCTGGGAATAGTTCCAGCCTGAAAAGGCACTGTGTTAAGGGTCCACAGGTGGGACAGGTACAAATAATTTCTTGAGCTTGATGTTTTGTTAATTGAGGAAATTTATGTCTAAGTCCCTTAGTATTAATATGAGTTAATGTATGATATTTATTGGCATCCTGCAAACATCCTACTAATAAATCAGCTCTTGCATTATTTGCTGTCATAGGACCAGGCAAAGAGGTATGAGAGCGTATATGAGTAATGTAAATAGGATGCTGTTTTAACCTAATAAGATGTTGCAAGTCAGCGAAAAGTTGAGATAACTCATCAGTAGCAAAGACATGAGCTGTTTTGATATGCTTGACAGTAAGACATACATATTCAGAGTCAGAGACAATGTTTAAGGGCTCTCAAAACATTTGTAAAACCTTAATGATGGCTGGAAGCTCTGTGCATTGAGCAGATGAATAAGGAGTTGGCCAAACCTGTTCTTTTTGAGAAGTAACGTATGCTACTTTTTTTTATTACTATTACTATCAGTAAATACTCTACAAGATGGCTGGGCTATGCACGTAGCCCTGAAAGGCACTGCAAAAGTTTACTGTTGGGTTTTTTACAGATAGAGGAATGCAGCTGGCTTGATTTGTCTAAGAAGACACTAAAGAAACTCTTAGCAAGTTTCAAAACAAAGTGATAGCAACACAGCTGGACATTGACTTCCCAAACAAAATAGCAGTGTTTGGGATTGCTGCATACTACAGTGTTGTTACTTTAATCTATGATAAGAGATTGTTTCAGTGACACATACTCTTTTATAATAATTAAAACCATAATTAACCACATTGTACTTCTCTTTAATATTATGCTGAAATATTGGTAACTTTATACACTCTTAAGCATTCATAGGAACATTTTACTCATACAACTTTAATTAACAGAGGGTTAAAGGAAAGAAAAAACTTGTTCATTTTATAACACTTTCAAACACCTTCTATTCAACTTATATTAAATGAACTTAACTATTTAATTTTTCTTTCAAGGTAAAATAACAAATCTCTTGTAATTAGTTTGGAATAAAAGGCTACTTTTCAGGATTTAGTTTTGAGAAAGCAGGTTTGAACGTTATGTTCTTTTAAAAGAGATAAAACTTTTCCTTCTTGGAACACCGAGGAAATGATGAAGTTAAAGCACAAGAAGCTATTTTGATAAAACAGACTTTCTTTGTATACTGATTATTCAGGAAACTTTTACCAAAACAGATTAACGATTTGAGAGGCTTTGAGAAAGAACAAAATTTTAACTTTGCATTAGTATACTACTTGATACTAAACCTTTTAAAATTTTATAGATAGACCCATCAAATTTTATTTAACTTTAATCATAAAAATTTCTATTCTACAAACCTTCTACATTTTTAGTATTCATTTAGGTTTTGGTCCACACTCTACTCTTTCCCATTAATTAATCATTTTATCTTAGGACAAAATTATTTCCTCTTTCTTTAATAATAAAAACACATTCCATATAGCCCACATACTAAGTTATCAGGCAAACTTCTTACAACATATAATACCATCAACACTAAACAAGCTTGTTAAAATAATAAACTTTTCTTCATTTTAAAGACTTAGTAGCATGCAATATCAGAAACAGTTTCCTAGAAGCAAGTTGTCAAGGGAGGCTGGCTGCAGCCAAGCTTTCCTGTTATAAAATTACCTTTTATTATTATTATTAATTCAGGTTTGTTTAATAATGACCTTTTGGAATTAGCCACTTAAACACTTTAATTTAAACAATGCTTCATAAGACTTTTTATCATTATTTATAACCATATAGACTATAATTATATTATTTTAAGACAAATTTTACCTTCACAGAACACATTTCTTTACTTAAAGTTACCACAATACTTTCTACAACTTGCCACATGCATTTAAGTTCCAAGAGTTTATGAAAATTAGTCATCCTACTTTAGGAGAAAACACACTTTTTAGAAAAAACTTATTAAATTTCAGTCAGCATTTCCACAAACTTTTAATCTTTAATATTCATTTAAGTTTTACATCCTTCATTTTATCCTGTGAAGAAAAATAAGCTATTCATTTCAATCTAGGCAAGAACAACGTTTTATGAAAAGACTTATAGTAATTTTGTTAATCAAGACTTACAATTTTTATCATTGTAGAGATCTTATTAACATTTAAACTTAAGTATTAATATAAGCACTTATTTAATTTTTGGCCATTTGAATAGAGCTTTTTTTTTTTTTAATTTATATTACCATCCGGAGGTATCAAATTATACACTGACATTGAACGAACAGACAAACACAGAACAATTACAACACATTAACAGAAACATACAGTTTGCAATTAACTCATAATTCTTACTTTCTTGGTATAGCTGTTTTTAAGTTCTTATTAAGATTTCTTCTGGAATCCATGTTGCCTGTAACATGCAAGCTTGTACTTGGAAACATTTTTATTAGTTATCAGCAATCAGTTAAGATAACTTGAGCAGCATAAATGTAGTTAAACTCTAATTTAGCAGTTTAAACAGACCGTTAACACACATTTTTGGATTATTATTCTGTAAGACTATACTGAGACTTGAAGTTCAGGAGTAAACTTGAAGTTCAGGAGTATTGATTTAAAACTGAAAATTCCTTTTTAAACCTTGATAAAAATTTTGTACTAATTTTATTACCTTGGTTAAATAAGCCCAATCAGAATTAGCACGGAAACATGGCTTAACTCTATTAACCCCCACCAGCCCACAGCTACATTGTCATGTAGACAGCAGGGGGTTTGCAGAGTTGCTGCCAGAACAGTTTCCCTATCTTAGTTAACACTTTAACAGAGAGTTTTCTTACAAGCCTGATTTCACTAACAAGGACTTTGTTTAGTATCTTTGCCGGTTTTAAATCTTTCAATAGTTTAAAAGGTATTGGCTCAGGATGAAACTCAACATCCCCTTGCAGATTCTTTGTATCTGGTGGTATCGCATGTAATGTTAAGGGGAAAGCAGATAATAATTGTTTAACATAAGGCAAAGCATCGGCAACATATGAAAACATTTCTAATTTAGTCTTAGTAACAGAAGGCAATTCAGTAGGTGCAGAGGGTTGTACTGGATACACAGAAGATATTTCATTAGGACACTTCACTGAGCTTTTATTGATGAAACGGTTAATATCAGGATGAGGGAAAAAACCTGATGGTTCCCCATTCGCCTCAAGTTCCTGTTCTTGTTCCAATTTACTTTCTTTCATTTCAAATTTACTTATGGGCTTAGAAAATATAGTAATTTAATCTTTCTCTCCTTCTTTAGACTGTAAAGGATCTAAGGCTGCTGCAGTTTGTTGTCCTAAAGCCCACACCGACAGGGGTATAGTTTTTCTTTTTTGGTATGCTCTACGTGGTGCCTTCATTACTTGTTTCCACTGTTTAAGATTTAAAAGATTTTTTCCTTGTGGCTGAAACCAATAACAGTGTTTTTGTACTAGAGCGAAAAATTTAAGTAAATTAGCAGTTTTTACTGAGACTCCGACAGTATTTAAGAGAGTTTTTAGTACCTGTGAATATTCTTCCAGCTATCCTGGTTGATTACCCATACCCTGATGCTAGCGGAAAACAGGATTAATTAAAATTCTTACCAGTGTGTGGTCAGACTCGAGTCACCCTTTGATGGACGCCTCAACCTTTCAGGAAGGTTTTCAGTTCCACGTTCCCGATACTGTTGTGGAACAATCTCTGCTGTAGTCACTACTTCGGGCCCCACGTTGGGTGCCAAATGTCAGAGTCACGGACCTGAAGGGTATCGGGAATGAAAGACAAAGAGAGATTGGGATCAGGGGTTCTGAGAGCATTGATTTCTCAAGCTCATCAGACAAGTTTATTAACATCAGGGGCTTCTTTATATACCCCAAGCAACCGTGAGAACCAGCAAATATTCTAGCTCACTATTCCCATAACTTCATTAATGAAAACACAGTGCACAGTGGATAAGAGAGTAACTAAAGCCTAAGATGTTCTATTATGTTACTGAAACAAGGATACTCATAAATCTTGTTGCCCAGGTTACTTGAGATATCAAGTCTGGGTTCTGCTGGAACGTTATGTTTCCCAGAGAGATTAGCCACCTGCACGTACATCTCCAGGGACAGCATGACCCAGTGGTCAGAAAGTAACTTGCTACCATGGAAACAGCATGCCTTTGTTTCCCACACTAGGTGGGAGCACTTTACATATTGTTTAGTAGTGATCTGTTTTCTTAACAACTTATTTGGGAAATTATTTCGTGTTCCTTTATATAGAGCTGCCTCATTATCCCCCCCCCCCCCCAGAGTTTTGTAGTATTCCATTGGATGGATAAACCAAAATGT
The DNA here is from genome assembly GCF_030445035.2 of Dasypus novemcinctus. Lineage (NCBI taxonomy): Eukaryota > Metazoa > Chordata > Mammalia > Cingulata > Dasypodidae > Dasypus > Dasypus novemcinctus. The sequence goes on from NC_080678.1 coordinate 18,304,158, forward strand.
ATTTAACCAGTCCTCTCCTGCTCCCTCTGCCCCCACACACAAGTTTTACAGGTTGGATGAACCACGTTCTCATAAACTGGGGGTACAAAATCCTAGAGTGGAAGGGCTGTGATGGGTGAGTTGGGGAGACCCCAGCCTTGTCCCTATTCTGCTGTGTGGAATTTTTTCTCATTCATCTCAACGTGCTGTGTGTCTTCCTTGCCTTGACTATCTGTCCCTACAAAGGTTGTCAGAGTGAAGCCCTAGACCAGCAGCAGGCAGCAGCATCACCTGGGAACCCATTAGAAATGCAAATTTGCAAAACGCAAATTCTCTGCAGTGGGGCCCTCATGTCTGTTTTCTGTGTTGTCTCATTGTGCCCCATTTTTCTGGAATCTACTTTTTTAGAGGGAAGAAAAGCTTTCATTCATTTAGATCAACCCATTATTTCATATTTACTGTGAATGACCAGATGCAGAGCCCCTGTGCTCTAGATGGTGTGCTGCCTGAGTGTCAGCCAAGGGGGCAAGCTGGAGCTGAAATCCAGCCCAAACTGTGCTCGCTTAGCTGAGCACCCTGCAGCAGGGCTCATCTGCCCAGAAGAAGGGGCACTTCTTTCTCAGTCACAGGAGATATCAGATGGGCTGGTAGGGGCCCACAATCCCAGGCTGTGCTCAGGATAGAGGGGTGAACAAGATGCAGCCTCCACCCTCAAGAAACTTAGAGTCTAATGAAGTATCTAAAAAGTAGACAGGCTACTATAGGGCAAGATGATTGGCTACATAATAGATGGCCAGTGTGGACTGAAGGACAGGAGTTGGGGCAGCACAGGAGAGCAGCTCCTAACCCAGGCTAGGGTTCTGTATTAGTCAGCAAAAGAGGTGCTGATGCAAAGTATCAGAAATCTGTTGGCTCTTATAAAGGGTATTTATTTAGGGTAGAAACTTACAGTTACAAGGTCCTAAAGAGTCCAACTCAATATATCATTAGAGGGAAGCGGACTTTCCCAATGGATAGGGCATCTGCCTACCACATGGGAGGTCCGTGGTTCAAACCCCGGGCCTCCTTGACCTGTGTGGAGCTGGCCCACATGCAGTGCTGATGCATGCAAGGAGTGCCGTGCCACACAGGGGTGTCCCCCACGTAGGGGAGCCCCACGCGCAAGGAGTGCGCCCCATAAGGAGAGCCGCCCATTGCAAAAGAAAGTGCAGCCTGCCCAAGAATGGTGTCACACACACGGAGAGCTGACACAACAAGATGATGCAACCAAAAGAAACACAGTGCTGTTGATAAAACAAAAAAACAAAAACAAAACAAAACAAAACAAGATACCATTAGAGGTAATTCCTCACCAAAGTCTATTGCCATGTGTTGGAGAAAGATGGTTGCCAATCTCTGTGAGGGTTCAGCCTGCCTCTTCCTGTTAAGGCTCCATGGGCCCAGCTTCTTCTGATCTCAGTTGGAGGCTAGAGGGCTTGTTTCTTTCTGGGCCTTCTTAACTGCTCAAAGTTCTGGTCTCTTCAGCTGCTATCAGGTGAAATGGCTCATCTCTCTCCAGGACCCCAGGATCAAGTTCTCTCCTCTGCTGTGTCTATGGAGCACTCTCTATTCCCATGTATCTTCTTCTGTGTTCTCCTTGAGTTAGTGCCCATTTATAGGCTCTGAGCAGCTTCTTCTATGTGCCCAGATCTGTTCCAGTGAATAGAGACATGTAGTCACTAGGAGCAGAAAGAAGAAGCAAGTGGGGCCTGAAGGATAAATAGGAGCCTGCTGGAGAAGGGACCAACAGGGAGGGAGAGGGAAGAAGTACAAAGTCCTGGCAATAAGAGAGGGCATGGCACATTTGAGGAATAGAGAGTAATCCTGAAAGGGCTGAAAGCAGACTGGGAAGATGGGAGGGGCAAGCAGGGTAAAGTTGAAGGACTGGCAGTGATCAAATCAAAACAGGTATAAGCAACAAAACTGAACTTGAAGTCTATCACTCAAAGAGGGGAAAAGTATTGGCTTGTGTAATTGAGCAGAGCTGGCTTAGGGATGGCCTTAGGGTCAGCCAGAGCCAGGACCTCTAACACTGTGAAAACACTTCTCTCCACAAGACAGGCGTGAGGATAGGAAGCATGAATGATCAGATTTTGGTTAATAATTGTGCCCCTTCCCCCCATCTCGTGGGGGGAAATGAGAGTTAAATTCAGGAACCAGAGGAACTCAAATATCAGCTCTATTACAGATAGACTAAGATTAGATCTATAGCCATAACTGGGCTTTCTGATACCTGCCCCACTGAACTGATCTGAGAGAGGGAAGAGATAGAAAAAGCAAGGGAGAGAGGAGAAACAGAGTGAGAGCAGAGTTAAAGTATGCTAACAGCTCTCTCCACAGTCTTGCCTCTTCCTCCTTCATGGAGAAGAGCAAATGGGGAGGAGAGAGCAGGCATCTATTCCTAAAATGGATTTCAAGTCTGGCTTTTCAATAGAATTACCTGGAGAGATTTGCCAAAAATGTCTACCTGGACCCCACCCACAATTTTTGAGTTAACTGGTGTATTAGTCAGCCAAAGGGGTACTGATGCAAAATACCATAAATCTGTTGGCTTTTATAAAGTGTATTTATTTGGGGTAGCAGTCACAAGGCCCTAAAGAGCTCAACTCAAGGTACCATAAAAGGTAATTTCTCACCCAAAGTCATTGGCCATGTGCTGGAGCAAGATGGTGGGCAATATCTACAAGGGTCCAGCCTTCCTTCTTCTTCTTAAAGCTCTGTGGTCCCAGCTCTGTCCAATCTCAGCTATAGGCTGGTATAAGGCTCATCTCTCCCTCCAGAGCTTGTTTCTCTATGGGATCAGCTGCAGGTATAGGCTATTAGGCTCATCTCTCTTCCCAGGGCCTCTGCTTTGTCTACAGAGTCATCTCTATTCCTCTGTGTTCTTCTCCTGTGTGTTTACTTCCCAGGGATCCAGCTCAAAATTCCAACCTCCCTTCTCTGCAGTGCCATTTCTCAGTGAGTCCCCACCCACCAAGTGTGGGTCCTACTGACATGGCCCAATCAAGGCCTTAATCATTATTTAATCAATTAAAAGTGAAACCTCTACATTCAATATAAGCTAATAGGGCCAGAGGAAAAGAACAGTTCACAAACATAATCCAATATCTATTTCTGGGATTCATAAACAATTTCAAACTACCACAACTCGTATTGGGTGAGGCTAGGTATGTGTATTGCTTTTTATTGAGATATAATCACATACCATTCAAGTCACCTTTTTAAGGCATACAATTCAGTAGTTTTTAGAATATTCATAAAGTTGTGCAACTATCACCACTATCTAATTCCAAATTATTTCTCCTCAGAAAGAAACCCCATATTCATCAATAGTAATTTCCCATTTCCCCACCCCCACCCCCACCCAGCCTTAAGCAAACACTAATCTCCTTTCTGTGTCTATGGATTTGCCTATTCTGGACCTTTCATGTAAATGGAATTAAACATTACATGGCATTTCGTGTCTGGCTTCTTTCATGCGCTTGTATATTTTTTTACATCTCTCTGGTTGTGCAGCCAGGGTTGTAACTACTGTGCTAGCAGAAGACCCCTCATGGAAACAAGAGGCTTTGGGGAAGAGTTCTACTGAGTCTCACCTTGGGTCAGTCCTTAGATATTCACAGCAAGAGAGACTCCCAGCTGCTCCAGCTGACAAAATTGGCCAAAGACTCTGATTGGCCCTGCTTGGTCACATTCTCCCCCCTTGACCAATTGAGTGTCCAGATAATGATCACATGACTAAAGGAAATGCTAAAGGGTTTTAAGTAGGGAAGGACAAAATCAGGTTTATACTTTAGAAAGATCTGCTTGTCAAATAGTAGATCTTCCTTGCTAAAGTTAAACTGCTAAAAGAAAACTACCATTAAGGCTTGTCTTATGAAGTGCTTGTTGCAATGATGCTCCTTATAAAATAGATATTCTCGAGAGTGAATGTGGCTCAGGCAGCTGGGTACCCACCTCCCATATGGAAAGCCCTGAGTTCAGTTCCCAGTGCCTCCTAAAGGAGACAAACAAACAATGAGCAGACGATAAGCAAAAACAATGAGCAGACAAGAAAAAAAACAATAATCAGATAACGAGCAAAAATGAGCAGACAACAACCGAAACAATGAGCAGACAGTAAGCAAAAACAAAAAATGAGCAGGGAACAGATGTGGTTCAAGCAGTTGCATGCCTGCCTTCCACATGGGAGATCCTGGATTCAGTTCCTGATGCCCTCCAAAGAAGACAAATAAACAATGAGCTGACATTGAGCAAAAACGAGCAGAAAACAAGAAGAAAAAAAACAATGAGCAGACAGTGAACAATGGTTGAACAATGGTTCAAGCAGTTGGGTGCCTGCCTCCCACATAGGAAGTCCTGGATTCAGTTCCCAGTACCTCCTTAAGAAGAAATTAGCAAATCAGCAGACAAGGAGCAAAAGCAATGAGCAGACAATGAGCAAGACAACAAGCAAAACAACACGTAGACAGTAAGGAAAAACAAAAAATAAGCAGGGAGCAGATGTGGCTCAAGCAGTTGGGCACCATCTAGGAGGGGGGAAGTTACATTATTAAAAAATATATATTCTCTAGGTCAAACTACCAATTTATAGGAAACACAGAAGACTGAGGATCTTATTAAGTGACATCACAGGGATACAATCAGCAAAACCCAGACTGTGAGAAACTTGACAAGACAGACAATTTTTTCTTCCAGTAAATAAACTGCAAAGAAAAGAAAGAGCTGAAAAAGCTGAAAGAAACAGAAGGAGAAACTACAGATTAAAAGACTTAGACACAGCAACCAATCACAGTGTATGGATCTTATTTGGATTCTAAATTTTAAAAAATATATGACATTTATGAGATAAGAAATCTGACCCCTGGATATTTGATGATATTAAGGAGTTATCATTAATTGTTTTTAGGTGTGATAATAGTATATTTTAATCATTATTTTTTTAAGAAATCCATACAAAAATATTTCAGAATGGAATGATAAGATGTATCAATTTGCCTTAAAATATTATATAGGGAGAAGTAGATTGGGATAGAGATGGAGCAGGCCTGCAGTTGTTGGGGCCAAGGGGTGGGACCATGGAAACATTGTAATATTCTGTTTCCTTTAATGTGCGTTCAAACCTCTGCACAATAAATAATAAAAAATAAAAAGTTTAATAGCAAAAGTAGGTTTTGCTATTAAAGCAGTCTTGTCTCCATTTTAAAAAACAGCCATTTGAGTCTCTACGCATATATGAAAGCACTAGAGCTACGTCTTTGTTTTGAACAAGGAAGGAAGAGAACACTCTGGCCACAGTGGGCCGACTGAGTTGGGGGTTATAACCCTGAAGGTGGGGAGCCCAGTTAGGAGGCTGGTTCGGTGCCTCAAGGAGCAACGGTGGTGACAGGAGAGAAAGGTAGATTTAAGGGAGACTTAGAACGTAGAGCACTGCTATTGGATATATTAAGGAATTATTACCAATTCTTCTATGTTTGGTTGAATGCAGAGAGTGAGGGAGAGAGATTTGAGCATGCTGCCCAGTTGGGCAAGTGGATGGTGCCGTCTGCTGAAGTAGAAAACATCAGGGAGGAAAAAGGTTGAGGAGGGAAGGGAGGCGTTCACTTGATGCACACTAAGTGTGAGGTGCCTTAGGGCCACCCAGGTGGAGCTGGGTAGTTCCATCAGTGCTGCTGAGGCGCTGGCAGCTACGTCAAGTTGGAACCCCTTTGTAATAGAGCAGGCACCTGCGGGCATGTGGGGAAGGAAGATGGTCTCGAGCGGGATTACTATGCGAGAAGAAAGGAAAAGCCAGGCCCAGAGGAAGGCCGGCACTGAGAGGAGGGGCAGAGGAAGGAGCCACACAACAGGCTGGAAAGAAGCAGCCAGAAAAGAAGGAGGAAAACCAAGGACTTGACCAGAAGCGGAGCTGGAAAGGGGTCAACAGTTTTAAAGCTACTCAGCGTCCACATACAGAAAGAACTGAGTCACGTCCATCGGATTCAACAAGGAATTGTGGCTTTTTTTAGATTTGTTTTTTATTTTATTTCTCTCTCCTTTTCCTCCCTTCCCTCCCCCCCAAGTTGTCTGCTCTCTGTCCATTCTCTGTGTGTTCTTCTGTGTCCACTTGTATTCTTGTCAGTGGCACCGGGAATCTGTGTCTCTTATTGTTGCGTCATCTTGCTGTGTCAGCTCTCCGTGTGTGCAGCGCCACTCCTGGGCAGACTGCACTTTTTTTGCGCTGGGCGACTCTCCATATGGGGCACACTCCTTGTGCGTGGGGCTCTCCTACGCGGGGGACACCCCTGTGTGGCACGGCACTCCTTGCACGCATCAGCACTGCGCATGGGCCAGCTCCACATGGGTCAAGGAGGCCCGGGGTTTGAACCGCGGACCTCCCCCGTGGTAGGCGGATGCTCTATTCATTGAGCCAAGTCCGCTTCCTAAGGAATTGTTTTTGATGTGAGGGAGAGAAGCTTCCAGGCTGCTGAGCACATGAGCCACATTGCCTTGGGCTGGGGAGTGCATGGGAGGAATACAAAGATGCTTCTTGTGGCCTCCCTCCCTCCCACCGCTGCTTCTAGGAGAGGCTGCCCTGGCCATGAACACATGGCCCCATGCACCCATGATCTGAGGTGTGAAGCCAGTGGCCTATGACTGTCACCTCGCTTCGAGAAATTACCGGGCCAATCAGAGTGCCTCTCTCCTGGGCGTCTGTCCATTCCCAGTGGGGGCTGAGCTAAAAGTTGACGAGCAGGAGTGGTCATTGTGGGATGGTGCTATATGAGGAAGTGGAGACAAGGGAGAATGCATGAGGTGGTCAGAGAGAAGCAGAGATGGGGAGGGAGGAGTTCAAGGCTAGAGCTGCTTATGTTCTGGCTGTTTTTAGCTGTATCATGCAACATCTGTGCTCTATGGTACAGTTCACTTAAACATGATAACCACTAGTTTTAACAGACTAATTGGAGAGTAAATAGCAATTTTCTTCTACATAAATAGTAGTAAACAAAACATGAAATGAGGAATTGATGCTAAAAAATTGCTTTTTATCTTTGTTTATTCAGATGACAAAAGAAACCTATCCTTACTCCAGAAAGTTAAAAAATATAGAAATGTAGGACAAAGAGTGTTCTGTATTTTACTCCAAGAGAAAATCCCAATTTTTAATTTCACATATATTTTCTAGACCTTAAAGTACTGACATATGATATACACAAATATACAAGTATCATTCACTTTTTGTTTCACAGCTTGCTTTTTCACTTAACAATACCTAAAATTAAAATAGATGCCCTGATAATTTTTAAAGTATATGTGCATAGCAAAAATAATAAAGGAAAACATATCATAATGCTATAAATGATTATCCCTGAGTGTTAACATTATGAAAGATTTGTTTTCCTTATATTTTTTGTTCTTCCCAATCTTCTGCAATGGCAGCACACTATTTAAAAATCAGAACACACACATGCATTCATAAATTATATATATATACACACATACTACATATGCATACACATATTTAAAAACAGGATGCAAAAATTAAGAATTATGTATATCTTGTCTAGTTTTTCATTTGAACAAGCTGTTTCTGCTTTTATCAACTTTGGTGTCACTGCAGAAATCCACTAAATTTTGTGGTGAAATTCAGGCCCAAGTCTTTAGAATCCAAGCCTCCATCCCATGTTGCTGGCTCCATGGCTAACTGCCTTACTCATGTCTTGTTGCCACTGCCACCTACCTGGAGACTCTCCACAGCAGAAGGCAATGATGGATGGGAAGAAAAATTGTGCCATAGGCCTAAGGGGACCCTGCTCGACAAGCCCAAGGAATGTAAGCCAGGAAATGTATTTGTCCAGACACGTAAAGTTACCAGTGAAACACAACACCATACAAATAAGAAAACATTGGCTCGCATACCTGAGAAGTTTGGGAGTAGACACCCGTCAGGCAAATTTGGGTCCAGGGGTTCAAGTCATATTATTAGACGTTGGTCACACTCTCTTCACCTCTCAGTTTCATTTGCCTCTGGTTGTCTTCATTTTGGGACAGTCTCTCTCTACATTGTGGCTCTTGGAAGGGCTGGGCTTACATTCTACCAGCTGAGAAGCTTCAGAAAAAGATTCTCAGCACTTCAGCAAAAGCCGTGGAATGATATTTGGGGCTCTGATTGGCAAAGTCTGAGAAACGGTGGGTGGGGATGGGGCGGGGGCGGGGGCGGGGAGAGGGGTGGGGGGGGTACATTTCAGCCCAAGCCGAGTCCATGTGGATGGAGAGCGGAGGATCAGGGGTTTCCAAAGCAAAACTGAGGTTTTTTAGTAGCGGGAGGGGAGCTGGCAGGCAGCAGCAGTGTTGGATGCCCACAGGGTGACCAGAGTTATCCTGTGATCTGCCATTTCCTGGAGGGAAATCCCCTAACCTCTCTGGACACTGCTGTCCGCATCTGAAAATGAGAAGGTTGGGCCAAATATCCCCAAAGTCCATTCCAGCCATAGGGATTCCATGTCAAAAAAGGAAAGAAAAAAAAAAAAGTTGGGAACAGATGTGGCTCAGGCAGTTGAGCACCTGCTTCCCACACGGGGGGGTCCCAGGTTCAGGCCCCAGGGCCTCCTAAAAACAAACAAACAAACAAAAAGCGGACACAAGCAAACAAATGAAAAAAACAACCCAGAGGAGATGATGTGGCTCAGTGGTTGAGCACTGGTTTCCCACATACGAGGTCCTGGGCTCCATCCTGAGCCTCAAAAAAAAAAAAGTTATTGTCTCTATAGTGATTATTGTCCCCTAACCCCACCCCAAGAAAAGACTGAAATTAGAGCCCTAGTGACCAAGGAAAAGAATTTGGAAAGAAAGGATCTGAAGTGTAACAAGAAATTGTCCAGAGCTCCCCTCCAAGCAGAGTGCCAGCTGCTGACGCAGGCATCTGGCCTGCTGGGGCAGTGGGGGTAACATAAGGCAGGATGCTAACGAGGGACCCATCGCCGGCAAGCTCAGGCCTCAAGATGCATCCCAGCAACCACACTCTCGTGGCTGTCCACTCCAGCCTGACCGCCTACTTAGCCCTGTGAAGACCGGAGCCAAGGACATGACAAAGTCTCGTATAATGTATTTCTAGATGGAATCTGCCATTGCCCCTGCTCAACGGATTTCAGTGTTCCCTACTGCTAATCAAATTTGGCAAAATACCTCACCTTAAGATTTAAGGCATGATATACCCCATATTTCTGTCTTCTTTTTTAATGAATATTCCTTTTTTAATTAACTTTTTACTTTTTAAAAACTTCAAACGCAGGATGATTGCAGAAGTAATTCACAACCCATACAGAGAACTCCAACATACGCACCCCCCAGACACCCAGTTTCAACTTTCAGTGTTTTGCCACATTTGCCATATCATTCTATCCATCCATTTATCTATCTATTTTCCAAACATTTAATAGTAAGTTGCATTTTTAATATATACTTAATATACATTTCCTAAGATCAAGGATATTTACTTATGTAATCACCTTAAATACAGTTATCAGGCTCAAGAAATTTAACATTGATATAAGACTTACAGTCTATACGCCAATATTTTCATATGTCCCAGGAAAGTCCTTCAGGGCATTTCTCCTCCTTACCAGATTCAGGCCAGGCTCATGCCTTGCATTTCGTTGCTATTGTCTCTTCGGTTTCTCTCTCTCTCCCTCTCTCTCTCTTTTGTGGAAACAAAATACAACGTGAGCTTTCCCTTCTCAACCATTCCCAAACAGATAATTCAGGGAGATTAGGCACACTTACAATGCTGTTACCCTCATCACCATCCATTACCAGAACTTTCCCATCATCCCAAACAGAAGCCCCGTACCAATTATATATTACCTCCCCTCTCCCTTGTCCCCCACCCCAGCAGCCTGTACTGTTTCTGACTCCATAAATTTGCATACTCCTGTTACTTCATACAAGTGCACTCACACAGGCTCTGTGCCCCTGTGTCTGGCTTTTGCACTCAGCACGCTATCCCCAGGGTTCATTCAGGTAGCAGCGTGCATCGGAACCTCGCTCCTCTCCAGGGCTGAACAGCGTTCCTCTGTATGTAGACACCACGTTCTGTGGACCCACCCGTCTACTGATGGGCCTTTGGGCTGCCTCCGCCCCCCAGCCCCTGTGAATAATGCCGCTATGAGCATTGTCATACAAATACCTGTCTGAGTGCCTGCTTTCAATTATTTGGGATATATACTTATGTAGCAGTTTGGCATTATTTATGAATTCCAAAAATAGATATTGGATTATGTTTGCAAACTGGTCTGTTCCTCTGGGCCTATTAGATTGTACTGGATTCAGAGGTTTCACTTTTACTTGATTAAACTATGATTAGGGCTTTGATTGGGCCACTTCGGTAGGATGTTGAGTCCCCACCCACCAAGGGGGCAGGATTCACAAAGAAAACCACACAGGAAAGCAGAGAGTAGAGTTTTGAGTTTTGGAGTTGAAGTTTTGATATTGGAGCTGGGGGAGCAAGCACACCGAGAAGGAGATACGTGAGGAAAGAGAGAAGACTCCATTCAATACTGCAGAGGCCCCGGGAAGAGAGACGAGCTATTTGCCTGACAGTGTACAGCTGACCTTGTGGAGAGAGCTGAGCAGCTGAGCCCGGAGAGAAACGAGCCCCAGGAGAGAGACAAGACTTGTCCCAGGCTGTGGCTGAGATTACAAGAAGCTGGGACCATGGATACTTGGAAGAAGGAAGAAGACTGAACCCTCACAGGCATTGCCCACCATCTTTGCATCAACACGTGGCAACAGACTCTGGGTGAGTGTGGGAAACAAAGGCATGCTGTTTCCATGGTAGCAAGTTACTTTCTGACCACTGGGTCATGCCGTCCCTGGAGATGTACGTGCAGGTGGCTAATCTCTCTGGGAAACATAACATTCCATCAGAACCCAGACTTGATATCTCAAGTAATCTGGGCAACAAGATTTATGAGTATACTTGTTTCGATAATATAATAGAACATCTTAGGCTTTAGTTACTCTCTTATCCACTGTGCACTGTGTTTTCATTAACGAAGTTATAGGAATGGTGAGCTAGAATAGTTGTTGGTACTCATGGTTGCTTGGGGTATATAAAGAAGCCCCTGATGTTAATAAACTTTTCTGATGAGCTTGAGAAATCAATGCTCTCAGAACCCCTGATCCCAATCTCTCTTTGTCTTTCATTCCCGATACCCTTTGGGTCCGTGACTCCGACAGGTGAGGAAGTACCTCTTACGGTACCTCGAGGTGGACTCTTCAGGGCCTTGTGACTGTAAGCATCTACCCCAAATAAAAACCCTTTATAAAAGCCAACAGATTTCTGGTACTTTGCATCAGCACCCCTTTGGCTGACTAATAACAACGTAGAAGTAGGATTGCTGAATCATATGATAGTTCCAGTGGTTTTTAACAGGGGATGATTTTGCCTACCAGGGGACATCTGGCAATATCTGGAGACATTTTTGGTTGTGACAGCTGGTGAGTGTATGCTACTGGTATCTAGTGGGTAGAGGCTTAGGATGTTGCTAAACATTCTATAATGTGCAGGACAGCTCTCCCTCCCCCCCCCCCCAATACAGATAATTATCTTGCTGAAATGTTAATAGGACTGAGGTTGAGAAAATCTGCCTTATTCAACCTTTGTGCAGGTTGCTCTATTTTTACCCCTGCTTATTGGGTGTAGTCCTTTGAAAATCCCAGCTGAGAGCCTAATGTATTTACATGGGATCCTCCTCCTTGGTGGCACTGAACTCCATTTTAGCCCCTTAGCATAAAACTCTTGAAACCTTCTCTGCCTTTTGAGAATGGGCAATTGCCTCAAAGCTAACCTCTCTGCTAATCCTTTTCTCCAGGATGTTGATTATGATCTATAGCGCACATCCTCGCAGGCTCCGTAGCTCGTCAGTGCCTTCAAACAGATATCCTGTATATTTTGTTCAGCTTTTCTACTTATTCTCTGTAGGAGGGTTGATTGGCCAGTGAGCCATTACTGGATCCACCCCTTGCTGCTGTCTTTTCTCGTTTCTTGCAAAACCTCAGATTTTACCCTGATTTTTTAAAAAAATAATTTTATTTCTCCCTACCTCCTCATTGTTTGCCCTTGGCTGTGTCTGTACATCTTCGTTTCTTTAGGAGGCCCTGGGAACTGAACCCAGGACCTCTGATGTGGAAGGGAGGCACCTAATCACTTAAGCCACCTCCATTCCCTGCTTTGTTGTGTCTCTCATTATGTTCTTCCTCCTGTGTCTCTTGTTGCTTCTTCTGTGTCACCTTGCCACGCCTGCCTGTGTTGCATCATCTTGTGTCAGCTTGCTGCACCTGCCCATCACGCCAGCTTGCTGTCTTCTTTAGGAGGCACCAGGAACCAAACCACAGACCTTCCATGTGGTAGGCGGGAGCTCAATTGCTTGAGCCACATCCGCTTCCCTTTACCCTGATGTTAATAGTTGCTTTTCTGCTCATACCTTGCCCATTCTGCATGAAGAGGGATGGCTCTACTCACAAGAAGAGGAGTGATGAAGTGTGCTCTGATTTCTGAGAATTCCCATCTCCAGCAGGAACAGTGGGAATGTGGAGGTTTCTCTCTAGTTATTTAAGCAGCAAACATGTCTCATTAATTTTTCCCATCTCATATGGGGTAAAATAATCCAGTCTCATCTGAGGAAATTATTTTTTTGCTGTGAACATTACATTGACTCTTCTCCTTATGAAAGAATAAGCCTAGCATTAAAGTACTAAGAGAATTTTTCTTTTCCCCCAAAGCCTGGTTTACTGGAACTACATAAGCTGTGGTTGGTTGAGAGCTCAGATGGATGCAGTCAACTCCTTTAAGAAGGAATTCCAGTCAGATTGTGGATTAGATGATTAATGATTCACAAATCTCAAAAAAAATTTTTTTTTAATAGGGGTGTCTTATTCATCCATGGAATGAAAGAGTCAGTGAACACATGGCTGAGTTCTAATCAGCTGAGAGAAATAACTGATAGCCCAGGACCACATCTGGACTTGCATTAAATAAGGCCATAGTTTTTGTTAGTGTATCACTTGTATTATAAAAAAGTAAAGAATAATAAAAAGTAATTCTAAAGGTGATTCTTCGGAAATGAAACCCACAGTCTCAGGACTGACTTCCAGAGGAAACAGAAAAGGATTTACAGAAAGCATAGAAATGAGTCGCCCCCTACTGGTCAACGAGGTGAAATTCCTCGCCTCAGATTTTTGAAAAATACACGTATTTTAAATGAGAGAAGTTGTGAACTTAAAAAAAAATCATGCGCAATGTGCAGAATTCCCATACAACCCCCCTCCACCGATACATTACATTGGTGTGGAACATTTGTAATAGATTATGAGAGAACATCATCAGACTATTACCACTATGGTCTATAGCCTACATTTGGAATATTTTTCCATAACCCCCTATTATTAATACACCACCTTCCTTGAGATTGGTGCAAGGGTTTTTCAATATTGCTGTTAACTGTAGCCCATAACTTATATTTTTATTTTTTTATTTTTTTGAGGTACTGGGGCCAGAGATTGAACCTGGTACCTTGTATGTGGGAAGCCTCTGCTAGAACACTGAGCCATGTGGGTTCCGCATAAGTTACATTCGCGGTGTTTTCCCATGCATCGCCATATTCTTAGCACCTTGTAACAGTGAGATACATTTGTTTCAGTTCATAGAAGAACATTCTTGTATTTGTACTATTCACCACAATCCTCACCCACCTCCGGGTTACCTCAGATTTTAATAATTTATGGGGCTTAGTTCTTTATTTAGAATCACAGAGCTGAAGGAGAGTTTCATGAGTCCTGAGGGAGGCAGCTTGCTCACACACACAGCGCGTTACTGGTGATGCTGGCATGAAGCTCTCAGGACCTCAGGGCCTAATTTAAGAGCCAGTCTCCCAAGGCCAGCTGCCACCAGCCTTAATCTGCTATCACAATTTAATTCCCCTTTAGGTTTCAAGCCCACAGATAGCTTCAATAAAGCCTTAACTCTAAAGGCAGATTTTGAGTTTCACATTCCAATGGGTGACCAAAAAAAAAAGTCACACTTATCCAAAATTTACTATTTCAGCCTGTACTTAAAAAAATTTTTTTTTTGTTTTCAAATACAAGTCAACAATAATTTTTCTTGGGATCCATCTGCTGTGCTTCCTTCCTCCCTCCCTCCCTTTCTTCCTTCCTTCTAACATGGAACTTTATTCATAAGCCTGTTCATGAAATGATTGTGGAATGTTATTTTATTTTTAAACTATATATTTTCTGGTATCTTGATCATTAGGGTGAAATATAATGAAAGAAAATCAAAATGGGAGTGTTTCCATATTTTTAATATTGTTCAATCCTGAGGGTTTAATAACTATACTTATTTGAGATAATGATCTTTTTGTCTTTTTAATATCTGAAGGAACTTTGTGACTCAATAACTAGTCAAAATTACCTTAAAAACATTTTAATATAAAGGGGCACCAAGAGAGAAAATTTTAAATTATGCCAGCTGTTTGTACATCAGAGAGTGGACACAGAGTCACCTTAGAATGTTCTTTGTGCAGGCAGTCTTTGTGGGATTCTTTTAGTTATGAACAGGGAGGGCAAGCAGACACTTGCTGCCTAAGCAGAAAGAGACACAAAGCTTTTCTGAGGGTTGATGCAGACTGTCCCTCCCATAATCCAGTTGGTGAGCAAAGCTGGGTGCCAGGAAGGAAGGGTATAATCTTGCCTAACAAAGAGCCTCCTTGGGGCCAAAACTCCAGATATCAGCCCTTTTTTTCCTGAGAGTCTAAGACGGGAACATCAAGGATCACTGATGAGACCACCAAAGGCTGCAAGGCAAACTCTGAGAGATGGAAGTCTGACCTAGAGCCCAGGCGTGGAGGGGGAGGGAGACAGCAGGGAGGTGGTAGGGAGGCGAGTGGGGTTCAGGGGAGGACATACCCAGTGGCTAAGAGTGGACATCCACAGGTAAAAATCAGGTGACTGCGTACAACTGCTGGTTAAAGCTCTTGTTCAGGTGAAGATGCTCACAGAAGCCTTGTTAGGGGATCAGCAAGCACCTCCTTTGCACCACCTCTTGGAGGGAACATAGGTCAAGGTGGAGAGCTTCTCAAGGACCCTCCTGGTTTTTCCACTTGACAAATACTATAGATTTGCAGGCTCCTTTGTTAGCAGAAAATACCTCTCTCAAGAGCCATATTCATTACGCTAAGTAAGCTGCTTACTCACACTAATAGGTGAGAGCCTGCAATCCAGGGAAATGGAAATGTCCATGGCCATCACTCCCAGGCCTCAAGTCTTCGTGGAGAAGGCATTCTCGTTCCAGCCCAGGGTATCGCTGATGAAAAATATGAGTGTGATCCAAGAGAGCTGTGAACTCAGAGGCTAAATGGGGGCCTCAAGTGGTGACTCTAGGGGTCCGGCCAGCAGTAGTGTCTCTGCAAAAGGCACAAGTGTCCATCCAACAAGGAAGCGCCAGCTTTCAATGGCAAGGCTGTGGGTAGCTCCAAAAAAAAAAGCACTGGCTGGTAAACAAATCAGACCTTCCTGTTCTCTCTCTCTCTGCCTGGCTCCTGAAGCAGGATTGACTCCCACTGACTGAGGGAGCAAGCCCTGCAGTTCTTGGACAATTCAGGAAGGAAGGGAGAGGCTTTGGGATGGAGACACTGAAAATCTTGCTAATATGGGCATGTAGGTGCTCCAGGATTCAACTGGAACAAGTAGAGACTTATGTACATGGCAGTCCATACCTGGACCCCAATATGTTGTTTCTTTCTTTTTTTTAAGGAGGTACCAGGGATTGGACACAGTACCTCAAACATGGGAAACAGGCACTCAAATCACTGAGCTACACCAGCTCCCCACAAGGTGTTGTTTCAAGCAGATCAAATTAGTTACATGGTCTCCTAATTTGCCTTGGATAGCAACTAAGTTACCTGGAAACTAGCTACATGGTCTCTTAATTTGCCCCAAGAAAAACAACTGCATTTTCTTCTTTGGCTAGCTGTCTTCTTTGGGCACCGTGACCCCGAGATCATGCCTTCAGGGAATCAGGGCTGTTCAGACCTCTTCTCCTCCCCATCTGCCCTTCTGGCAGCCATGCCTTGTACCATGTTACTTTGCTTCGTCATTCTGGCCCTAGCTAACTGGAGCAGGGGTGAGCGCCTGACCCAAGGCAGCCAATCTGGAAGCCAGCCAGTGAACTATGCTAAGCCCTGCTGCCAAGAGATGAGCTGTCAGTTAAATCCATGCTCTTAAACATTTAAACTAAGATATGTTGAGAATGAGACGTGGAAAAATTGGAACCCTCTCCATAACTGGTGGGAATGTAAAATGGCACGATGCTTTGGAAAACAGTGTGGCAGTTCCTTGAAATGTTAAACATAGACTTTCCATATGATCCAGCAATTCCACTTCTAGGTATATAACCAGCAGAAATGAAAACATGTCCACAGAAAAACTTGTGCACAAATGTTCAGATTTAGTATTATTCATAATAATAAATAGAAACAACCCCAGTGACCATCAATTGATGAATAAATAAAATACAGTATATCTATATTTTTAGCATTATTCAGCAATAAAAAGGAATGAAATACTGATCCATGTTACAACAAGGATGAACCATGAAAACATGCTAAGTAAGAGAAGCCAGTCCAGAAGAGGCAAACCTGCAGAGACTGAAAGTAGAAGTAGTGGCAATGAGTTGAGAGGGTTGGAGGGAATGGGAAGTGACGTTAACACGTATGGGGTTTCTTTTTGGGGTGATGAAAGTGTTCTAAAATTGATTGTGGTGATAGCTGCACAACCCTGTGAATATACTAAAAACGCTGGATCATAGGCTTTAAATTGATTAATTCTATGGTATGTGAATTATATCTCAATAAATCATTTGCTAAAAATTTTTTTAAAGGTATGTAGAGTATGAAGCAGTGAACAGTGGGAGAGGAAACTGAAAGGTTCAGCTATAAAGAGAAAGCAGAGTGGCCAAGGCAGACCTGTAGAAACCCAAGTCGTGAGTATATAGAAGCTGTATGTCTAGGGAGGGATTAAAGAAGGAGATGGGGAAACGGACTTTGGCCCAGTGGTTAGGGCGTCCGTCTACCATATGGGAGGTCCGCGGTTCAAACCCTGGACCTCCTTGACCCGTGTGGAGCTGGCCATGCGCAGTGCTGATGCGCGCAAGGAGTGCCGTGCCACGCAAGGGTGTCCCCCGCGTGGGGGAGCCCCACGCACAAGGAGTGCACCCGTGAGGAAAGCCGCCCAGCGTGAAAAGAAAGAGCAGCCTGCCCAGGAATGGCGCCGCCCACACTTCCCGTGCCGCTGACGACAACAGAAGCGGACAAAGAAACAAGATGCAGCAAATAGACACCAAGAACAGACAACCAGGGGAGGGGGGGAAATTAAATAAATAAATCTTAAAAAAAAAAAAAAGGAGATGCATATTGAGAAGTTTTTTTTAAAATTATTTATTTATTTTTTAAAATTACATTAAAAAAATATGAGGTCCCATTTAACCCCACCGCCCCCACCCCCCACTCCCCCCACAGCAACACTTGCTCCCATCATCATGACACATCCATTGCACCTGGTAAGAACATCTCTGAGCATCACTGCACCCCATAGTCAATGATCCACATCATAGCCCACACTCTCCCACGTTCCATCCAAGTTCTTTTAAGGCTGTGTTTTCACAGTCACCAGTGCAGGTGCCACCATCTCTGAAGACTCTTCTACAAACTTCTAGGACTCTGCCTACCACAGCCGTGAGCCGGCTGAAGGCCATTTTTGTCTTCTATAATGTAAGAAATCAGCCCCAACAGCCTTCTGACTTGAGAGTTAACTTGTCTCTTCACTTTATTCCCATACCACAGTGGTCATTTGGAGCTAAGCAGTTCTAGCAATCGGTAGCTCATAAACAGCCACATCAACAGACATTCCTGGCACTTGTCTGCTGTGAGTTTCCACATGTCTGCTTTCTGAACTAGCCCTTTCTACCACAAGTTTGTTCAGGCACGGCTACCATGATACTCTGTTATACCCTTTCTGTACCAGCTGAGAAGGGGAGGAAGGCACATGGGCAATTAGGGGTTTTGTGAGGCTGAGCACATAACCTTGTAAGGCTCTGGGAATTGGTCTTAACTTCTGCTTGATCTAGCCCAACACCCACCACCAGGACTGACTTTGCTTCCATTTTATTTAGAAACAAATACACCCGTCTGTTTTGTGTCTTAGTTTGGGAATTGGGCTGGGTCCCCCAGCCATTACTCTTCCACAGACATAATATCAGAGGGCCACGCAGGGTGACTGCCCTGGTTAGGTACCAGCTGCCAGGGGCATTAAATGTCAGCCCCCATTTCCACACTCCTTAGTGTTTACCAAGAGCAGGTGCCAGCCATTCTCCCTCTCAGGGCTTCCCTGGGGGCCTCATAGTCCTGATTGTTGTGTCCTAATCATTGGTGGAGACTGGGGGAGGGGCAAATTTGGGATGCATTGGCAGCTCTGGGGCCCCCATGGCTCCTTGCTCCCTTCAGCTGCTTCTCCCGAGGCCTGGTCTGGTGTTTCCTGGATCTTAACAATGAACCCCATTGTCTGAGGTTCTTTAAGTGGGTCTCTGTTCCCAGACACTCCTAACCACCAAATCCCTGCCTGGAACACTGGGAAAAAGATCTTCCAGACTTGAGCAGGGAGGTTGAAGAGATGGACAGGGAAGGCAGGGAGAGGAGAAACTAGAGAGGTGTCTGGTGGCCCTGCCCTGGTCTCTGCCCAGATACCACCTGGAGCTTGGAGAGCAGAAGGACCAACCCCCTGGACCACTTCCGAACCCTCCGTCCTTGTCACTGAGGGCCTGTGACGGGACAGGGGTGGGGACAATGCTCCCAGTTGTTGACTCTCTTGGGCCAGTTGTCCTCATGGTTTAAATGTGTTACTTCCTTTAAAGTTAATATTCTTATTATTGTCATTTAACTAAGGTGGAAACCGGGGCTCGAAGAGGTTAAGAACCAACCTAAGGCCACACAGTGAGTGAGGAAGCTGGGACTGGAAGCCAGCCTATTTGTCTCCAGAGCCAACTCTCAACCACTGCCCTTAAAATACCCACATTGAACGGTGCAGGCCAGTGAAAAGATAATGGGTGAGTTTGGATGTGAGTTTTGTTTACACAAGCAGATCCTGGAAGCAGCCAGCTGGCTTCTTTAGGGGGCTGGGAGCTCTTGAAGGTCAGACTAACCCAACTGGATGCAACAGGGTGCTGCTGCTCCAAGGGCAAACTTTTGAATGACAGAATGAAAGTGTCACCAGCGGGTGGTGATAGGGATAAAAAATGATTTTAGCATGATGGAGCCAAAGGGAGGAGGAAGACAATTCCTGTTTTTCTGCTGCCATTTCCCCCATTCATTTATTCCACCCCACATGGAGCGTAATAGAGTCAAAGGATCCCATGCCACAGTCCTTGCCCCTCGACACTCGCAAGGGATAAAGGGAAGGGCAGGAGGGAACGGAGGCAGTATTAAATATTTACAGCACAGCGAGGCTCGCAACTTGCCTACTGGCAGCCCTAACACCAAATCTGGCCTGCAGATGGGTTTTGTTGGGCCTGAGTTTTTTAAACATTTAAAAAATACTTTAAAATGGAGAGATTTCACATAAACAGATCTCTGGCCTTTCCTGAAAAATGGAAACCTCTTACAGCCCTGGACCCAGGTCCTGCATGGCAGTGCCCGCCTCCCACTCCACTCCCACTTAGGACAGTGGGCTCTGTCCCTCCTCACTGGGCTGGCCTCTGTGGGTGTTGGAGAGTGCTCCACGTGGATGGCTGGAGCTGTGAAGGAGCTGGCTTGGTGCTGGGGGAACCCTGAGGGAACCCCGGAATCTGAACATAAGGTTCCTGGAGGCTGCCAGGTGACTGTCCACCTTCACGAGTGTCCTGGAGGCAACTGAGCACACACGCTTGGGGCTCAGGAGAAAGAGGGTGCCAGATATGTAGACAAGGAGGTGATGGGATCTAGGGAAGCAGAAGTGGGTGGCTCAGTGTGAGAAGAGCAGTGTAGAGGAAGGGAGCTCGGGGACCCAGTGCTTGACTGAGCAGGGGAAGAGGGTGAGTCAGGAAGTGTGACGGGGAGGAGAAATGGGAGCAAGTCCCAAGAAGACGTCGGTGGAAGCATGGGATTGGGGGAGCAGACTGTGGTGGACAGAGCAGTAAAAGTGGTGACGTTGGGTGGCTCTTTCAAGATATTGATAATGAAGAGAAAGCAATGGGAGACGTTTCTTTTTGGTGGGAGAATGAAAGAAAATGTTTCCTTTTGATCTGTGCTTTTTGTAGGCTCAGAGGAAAGGTGAAGGCAGTTGAGATGGAGAGAAAACTTTAAGAGCAAGCGAGGCGCTGGAAGTAGGATTTCCTTTGGACTAAAGGAAAACTTCCTCGAACAGAGCTGTGGGGGAAAGCGGTGGCAAACCCAGGTTAGCTCGGCAAGGAGAGGAAAGACTTCTTCTAGCTAAAGGCTCCTTCCACCAGAGTGCTTTTTCCTGCCCACTCCTCACAGCCCTGGGCTACTTCCAGTTCCAGTTGGAGACCTGGCCCCACTTGTTCTGAGCTCCCAAGCTGGCCTCCGCTGCTCGCGGTCCTGGTCCCTCCTCGCCTGCTCAGCACCCTCTCCTGGGACAGAGTGGCGCCGGCTGGCCTCCACTGGTGCTTCTGGGCAGTGCTGCACCATGGCAGGCTGGAGGCAGACTCAAGCACACGCGTCCCTGGAGGGAGATGACAACAAAGTATAACACAGGAAAGTCAGACCCTTCTTATACTTCTTTTGGGGTAGCAGTTCTGTTTATTTTGCATTAATTTTGGGGGGAGGCACCACGATCTTTTCCATGCTTAGGCCCTCCGAAAGCTTGATCCAGAGCTGGCAGCGGCTCAGACCTGCCTCTCACCCCAGGCACTCAAACTGCTCCAAGCCCAGAGGATGTGCCGGCAAACGCAAAGAAGCAGGACGCCGCTCAGGACGGGCACGGCCACATCACAGGGGGTAGGTGCCTGCTGGAGCTTTTTTTTTGGAGCTGCCTAAAAGCTCAAAACATGTTGGAACACGGAAAGAAAGGTATTTGCCCGAGTGACTCAGACTTGTTCCAGTATTTTCCCACAGGCTCCTGCACATCCCAAAATAACTACAACCCTGGATCCTGGCCGCTGGCATGATTACAGTCGTCTAATGTTACAGAACAACGGACAAACCGTCCACATTCACCGGGCGCTCGCAGGAATGCACAGCCCGTAATGGAGAGCCACGCTATGGGTGGGCTGGTCATGAGGAAATACCAAGGGCTCAGACCACAAAAACAAGCAGTGTGGACTTAACAGAATCACCCAGAACACCGCATGAAGGCTTGGTCAATGCCACCTTTTATAGATAGGGAAAACAAGGCCCAGAGAGAGGAAACAATTGGCCCAAATTACCTATCTGGGAAGTTGGTGGGAGGGTTGGGCCCTAAACTCTCATCAACTGATGTTTCTGAAGAAACATTAATTTAGCCCTGGACTCATAAGTTCTTCAGGCTGAGGGACTTTAAGGGCCTCCTGGCCACCCAGCCTGCTTCCACAGGGATAAGCAGGTGTCAGAGCTGGACGCGGGAGTCTTAGTTTTGTTGAGGAAAAGACAGAAGACCTCAAAAGAGCGAGAGGCAACAAAAGAAAAAAAGATAAAATGGATTTTATCAAAATTAAAAAAAAAACACCACCTTCCTGCATCAAAAGGTATTATCAAGGGAGCAGATGTGACTCAAGCAGTTGAGCACCTACTTCCCGGGTTCAGTTCCCAGAGCGTCCTAAAAACCAAAAGCAAACAACAAGCAGACAACAGAAAAAAAACAACTCACGGGGAGCTGAGGTGGCGCAGTGGCTGAGCACCAGCTTCTCACACACAAGGTCCCAGGGTCAATCTCAGGCCCTGGTACCTCAAAAAGAGAAAGAAAAAAAGCTATTTCCAAGAAAGTGAAGAAAACCTAAGAATGGGAAGAAATATTTAGAAACCACATCTGTGATAAAGGTTTAATATTCAGAATATATAAAGAACTGACTGCTACAAACTCAACAACAAAAAGACAAGCAACCCAATTTAAAAATGGGCAAAGGACTTGAATAAACATTTCTCCAAAGAAGATATACAAATGGCCAAAAAGCACATGTCCAACATCACTAGCCATGAGGGAAATGCAAATCAAAACCACAATTAGGCTTCCACTTCACACCTGTTAAGAGGACTATTACTTAAAAACATAGAAAACAATGGGTGTTGGCGAGGCTATGGAGAAATTGGAACCCTCCTGCATTGCCGGCAGGAATGTAAAATGGTGCAGCCACTGTGGAGGAGTTTGGTGACTCCTTAGAAAGTTAAGTACAGAATTATCACATGACCCTGCAATCCCACTTCTAGGGAACTGAAAACAGGCACTTGGATAGATAGCTGTATATAAATGTATGTAGCGGCATTATTTACCGCAGCCGAAAGGTGGGGGGTGGGGGAGAAGACCCAGACCACCACCAGGCCCTGTGATGTCGACCACAGGGTGATGGGAGCCAGGGCACGGGAAGGGGCGTACCATCCAGCTGGGGAAGGCTTCACAAAAGCTGGGGCTCAGCTGGGCCAGATGTGAAGAGGAGGTGAGGGGGCGGGGGGAGGACAGGAGGACGAAGGCAGGAGCGGGCGGGGAGAGCTGGGAGAACAAGCCCAGGGTCCGGGCCGCCCGTGGCCTGCAGTTCCAGTTCCCAGTCGCTTGCTTCATCTGGGAAGTGGGAACAACACTCTCATAGAATCTTATTTATTTTTAAATTTTATTTCCTCCTCCCTTCCCCCCCTGCCCCATTGACTGCTTTCTGTGTCCATTTGCTGTGTGTTCTTCTGTGTCCACTTGTATTCCTGTCAGTGGCACTGGGAATCTGTCCTTTTTATTATTGTGTGATCTTGCTGCGTAGCAATCTGTGTGTGCGGCACCATTCCTGGGCAGGCTGCGCTTTTTTTGTGCTGGGCAGCTCTCCTTATGGGGCACACTCCTTGCTCATGGGGCTCCCCTACACGGGGGACACCCGTGGCAGGGCACTCCTTGCGTGCATCAGCACTGGGCATGGGTCAGCTCCACACGGGTCAAGGAGGCCCTGGGTTTGAACCCTGGATCTCCTATGTGGTAGGTGGACGCTCTTATCAGTTGAGCCAAATCTGCTTCCCTCATAGAATTTTAACACAACAAAAATCCAGGGCTCTCTGAGCTGGGAAGAGGTTTACTCAAAGTCCTGGGCACTTGGTCCCTTCCCTCCTGGCCACCGTGGGCCTCCTGGTGCAGTGTGAGCACCATGTGGCCTCTGATGGCCCATGGACCTGGATTCAAATTCTGACTCTGCTCCTGGCTCCGTTTCCTCCCTGTGAACTAGGATGTTAATAGCAGACTTCTTGGAAAAGGATTTGGCTCAATGGATAGAGCATCTACCTACTACATGGGAGGTCCAGGGTTCAAACCCAGGGCCTCCTGACCCATGTAATGAGCTGGCCCACATGCAGTGCTGATGTGTGTAAGGAGTGCTGTGCCACGCAGCGGTGTCCCCTGTGTAGGGGAGCCCCATGTGCAAGTAGTACGCCCCGTAAGGAGAGCCACCCAGCACAAAAAAAGTGTAGCCTGCCCAGGAGTGATGCCACACACTTGGAGAGCTGACGCAGCAAGATGACGCAACAAAAAAAAGAGACAGATTCCAGGTGCTGGTGACAAGAATATAAGTGGACACAGAAGAACACACAGCGAATGGACATAGAGAACAGACAACAGCAGGGGGGAAGGGGAAAGAAATAAAAAACACATCTAAAAAAAAAAACAAAACAGACTTCTGCCCCACGCCAGGCACTGCTTGCAGCGCTTCACGTCTGATTGCATTTAACCATTCTTTGTCCCTCAAATGAGGACGGCAGGAAGGGAAAGGCTATGGGATTTGCCCAGTATCATGACTAAGGTGAGGCTGGATGTGAACCCAGGGGTTCAGATTCAAGCCTGTGCTCTCAACTCTGAGGTTCTCCCAAGGACGCTGGGATGATTACATTCGCCGAAGCCCCTGACCCGCGGCAGATACCGTCCTCTCTCCCCTACAGGGGCCCAGACCGTCCCTTAGTTAGGATCCTCCAGCCAGCTCTATGCCTGACCAGGGCCGCCAGGGACCACAGACACGGAGAGGCCCGTTAACCCGTCCAGGTGCCCGAGCTCCACCTAACTTGGATGATGGGAGAACGTTCTAATACATGAAACAGCTGCCTATGATGATGTTCAGTGATAAAAATGACATCAGCTCAATTCAGTCACCACTGAAGGAGCCTCAGTATGGTTTTCATAGACAGTAGATGCCCAAGTCCCAAAGAGAAACGGTCACAAGTTTAAAAAAATCTTTGGTTCATTTTTAAAAGAGTTCGGTGGGCTTCTTTTCTAGTTACATGTTTGCACTTCTAGAACCAGCGGCAGGTCTCTAGCAGCCGGCCTGTGCTCCCCGACGAGTTCACCCAGGAATGGGCTGGCAGACGCCCACCAGGATGACGTCAGCCCTGCTCGGCACGCTGGGAGCGGCGAGGACACCAGGGTGTATTTTTGGGCAGCGGCGTCAGGCCCCGATATTAAACCCGATGCAGTCACAAGACGTCAGCTCGGGGCTCTTAAGGGTGCTCTCTGGGAGTTCTCTGGTCTCAGGCCCAACCTTCTCTCCCTTTTCATTTTTCCGGTTTATGTAGCAAGCAGTTAAAAAACCAGAATCTAGCCCATCTCCCAATTCTGGGGCTGTGGTCTTTCCCACGGTTTTAAAAAGCACTGGCCCCCAAAGACTTCCACCAGCAGCTTAGGAATGCCTCTGGCCCTCATACACACAGCTCCCAGGAACCCACTCTGAGAGGATGAAGCTAGTCCTGGGTTGGTGTGTGCCTCAGGGCTAGCACAGGAAGACAACCTGGAGACTCCCAGAGCGCACATTCCCAACCTCAGCGTCCTGGATGCCACAGACCGCTTTGGCCAGCCTTGGGTAATATGGGAACTGGCTTTCAGGTGTGCTTTTTGAACCCTTAGTCCCTTGGTACAGCTTGAGGGTGGCCTGAGGCCAGGTGGGTGGAGCTGTCCAGGTGGCTACTGGCTGGGGCTGTCTGAAGGGGTGTGGCCAGCACGTTCCGATTCCCTGAGCTCACAGCCTTAGCCTCCCTGGGTTTCAGCTGCAACCTGAGATTCAAAAATGACTAGGACTCATTCTCTTGTGAGTGGGGCAAGAGGAGAGGTTGGCAATCCCACAGCAGGCTTGTAAATGCACCTGCCATTGAATCTTGATGGGAGTCATTTAATTTTGATGGAAATCAGTGACAGATGATCCTGAAGCAGCCATGCTTTTCAAAGTTCGAGAGACCACAAGGAACATGAGTTATATTATTACTTTATTTTCCTTTTTTTAAATGTAGCATTAAAGTCATCAAACATAACAGACATCCCCATAGCTCCTTACATGTTTTACTCCATCTGAAGTTAGGTTTTTTACCTGAGATGAAGAAAATCATCCCATTAAACCGGCAACACTTTTGGTAACTTACGTGATGGGAAACTGACCCCTCATCTAAGCCCCCAACACTGTCCGTCCAGAGCTACAAGAAGAGAGTTCTCAGCTACAGCTGCTAACATGTGGGGCCCAGGCAAAGAGGGCCCCAGAACGACAAGCAAGGGGTAACTTTTGAAACAACAAGCAACTTCTTTATTTGTACAGAATAAGAATACTGAAGAAGAGCGTCACTTTCCTTTTTAGCCCTTTTAATAGTGTTTTTTTTCCTCCACCCCACTTGTTACTGCATACCAAGCGGCTACGAATAGTAAAAACCAATGGATTTAAAGTCCCTGAAATGCATGCAACTTAAAATTCTCTTAAAGTATACAATCAGTTCCAAGTCTTCGGGTCTGATTTTTATCGAGCAAGGACTACGGTGCTGCTGGGTTCCCAGCTGTGTCTGTCGTGCTGGTGGGGACTGCTGCCACTGCTTCTTTGGCTTCTGACTGCGGTGCTTCAGCGTGCAGGCCTTCTTTGTTGCCGGAGCTTTTCTTACTCTTGTCTTCTGCCATGGCACCCATCTCCATGATTTCCTGCAGTGGCCGATCGGTTTCAAGGGAGCTGGGCTGCAGTTCATAAACCTGGACTTGACCAGGGACATCGATTGCTTTCTGTTCAAGCTTTTCCAAGATGGTCTGAACCTTCCTGACGCCGTCCCTCCTGGCCTGACGCACGTCGGCTCGTCCCTCAGGGTCCACCGAATCCAGAGCCAGTAGCTCTTTGGTCAAATACTCTTCTATCATCAGGTACTTTTTGTCGGTTTTCTTGCCTTCGAAGTTGTCTACTGCCTGCTCCAGCCCTTGCACCTTCTCCAGGATGGCTTCCACTTTCAGCACCCCTGGATGTTTCGGGGGAGCCTCAACTTCTCCTGGCTTTGGGGGAGTGGCTTCTGCAGGGACAGGGCTGGGGGCTGCCCTCTCTTCTGCAGCCACATTCTTAGGGGAAGAGGGGACAGCAGAAGGGCCAGGGCTAGGAGGACCAGGAACTGCAGCAGAGGGGATCTTCACTTCCACCTTCTCGGAGGGAGCCAGGGGCTTCTGGAAAACAGGTTTAGAATCCGTGTCCTTGCGGATCACTTGAATTGGGATGTGTCCAGGTGGGACATCTGGTCCAGCTGGTGCTGGCTTACTTTCTGGTTTGCTTTCAGGTTGGGGACTGGGTGAAGGTTCTTGATGGACCATTGGCTGCTGGGAAGAAGTGGAGAGGACACAAAGACATTTTTAACAGCTGGCTGAGAGGCCATTGTTTGCAGCTAGTATCAATTAGAAAGAAAACTTGGAAATAGCGTTTTTTAAACTGCAAAAAAAGAGATTTTCAAAGTCAGTCAAGACCTGGTACAAAATTTAAAAAATGACCTTCATCAAGTACATGACCAAACCGTTTGTTATGCTACCTCTTTTGACCTTGGTCTATCTGTTACCTCTCAATGAATTTCTCTGTAGATGGTATTCTTATGGCAATGAAAAGAAAAGAAAGCCAAGAGAATGTTCAAAATTGAAAATTTCAAAAACTCATGCTGATTGCTGAGCTAGTTTAGTCCCCACAGCTCAAAGCAAAGACTGGGTGACTGAGCCTCTCAGGGAGTAGAGCTGTGTGGTAACTGCCATTTGTGTTCCTTCCTTACATTCTAGAGACCATCTCTGTCCAAGGCATAACCTTCCCATCTCCTGTTTCAGGATATAATCTTTTTACTTATTTAAAAAAACAAACAAAAAAACAAACAAAAACACAACCACCTATAACAACCTCGTGGTCCCATGCCTTGTACACTCTATCTACACCACATAATTTAAAAACAGAAATATCCTGGCTTTTCCAGCATACAGGCCCTAAAAACCCTTAAAAATCTCACACACACTAATTTCATCAACTGGGAAAATAAGAGCTACATGCGATCATTTCGAAAGGACTTACAATTTAAAATTTAAAATTTTACTTTAATGTTCAGTTAGATCAAATCCTGGCAAGCTTCCAAGAGGGGATCTCTGAGCAAATCTATAAAAGGGAGGTCACCAAAAACAATGTAAAGGGTGTGAAAATGAGATTAAACATTGTTTCACCAATTATGTGGGAAAAGATCAATCTCTCTATAAACAGGTGCTCTTTTCCTAGGATTAATGAGCCCGACGAGGTAGGGATCTGACAAAAGACTTAGCTGCTAACACCAGCAACCTCCTTTTCTACCAAAAGTCTTTTGCCAACCATATGTCCTCAATATTGGTTCTTACTACTCATGTACCCCCACTTTGGGTTTTAAAAACAATGGCTGTGTAAGAAGAAACGACTTTAGGAACACTTAAAGAGGTTGCTCTTTGGCCTGTACTCTTTAAAAATGCCAAGGTCATCAAAGCAAGGAAAGGCCGAGGAACTGTTCCAAGCTGCAGGAGATGAAAGAGGGCATCTAAATGCAGTGCTTGTGATCTTGGATTTGCTCCTGGAACAGGGGAACAAAGCTGCTGTAAATGAGATTTCAACATGGGGACTGTGTGTTAGATAATAGTATTGTAAAGCAATGTTAAACTTCCTGAACCTGAGTGTTCTACTACAGTTATGAATGAAAAGGTCTTTTTCTTAGGAAATACTTGAAGTATTTAAAGGTAAAGGGACATGAGATCTGTAACTAACTCTCAAATGGTTCAAAAATACATATAATACAAAGAGAGTGAAAAGAAATGACAAAGCAAACAGCCGTATTTTAACAATGAATATGGGGCTTCTTTGAATATGTGCAGCTCTTCTGTTAAGTTCGAAGTTATTTCCAAATTAAAAAGATGTTTAAGAAAAAAAACATGGGGTGCAGCAAGCTGTAAGCTGCTAAACTCGATGACCGCCTCCCTCCAGGAACCAGTGACCCAGGCCTGGACCCGCAGGCCTGCACCAATAGCTTTCACGGGGCTGGGCTGGTTTCCCATCCTCCGCAGCCAGAGATTCAGCCAGGCAACATGGTCCTCTGCTGCAGAGAGAGGAGAAGGGCACAGTACACGGACCTTGTGGCTGAGCTCACAGCTGTGCTAAAGAGATAAGATGGCCCCTTCTGAAATGCACAGAATAACCACACACTGAACGGCAAGGTCTTCCTAAAAGGTGCCATGAAAGATGAACCGATGGAGAGGTGAGACTGCTCATCCCGGGCAGGATGGGGAGAACCTGGTGCGAAGGCATTTTGTGGAGGGGTCCAGCACAAGTACAGGCATAGAGACAGGGGTGGGCAGGGTGGGCATGCAGAATGGGAGAGAGGGAAACGGACTTGGCCCAGTGGTTAGGGCATCCGCCTACCACATGGGAGGTCCGTGGTTCAAACCCCGGGCCTCCTTGACCCGTGTGGAGCTGGCCCATGTGCAGTGCTGATGCGCGCAAGGAGTGCCCTGCCACACAGGGGTGTCCCCCGCGCAGGGGAGCCCCACGCACAAGGAGTGCGCCCCTTGCGCCCGTAAGGAGAGCCGCCCAGCGCGCAAGAAAGTGCAGCCTGCCCAGGAATGGCGCTGCCCACACTTCCCGTGCCGCTGACGACAACAGAAGCGGACAAAGAAACAAGATGCAGCAAAAAGACACAGAAAGCAGACAACCGGGGTGGGGGTGGGGAGGAATTAAATAAATAAATCTTTAAAAAAAAAAAAAAAAAAGAATGGGAGAGAGAGAGCAGCAAAGACAGAGAACAGCCACCTACAATGACTAGAGACCAGGCTGGGGCTGGGTATGTGCAGGGGGAGCTTAAGGGCCCTGCAAGGCAGGCAGCCAGGGGTGGAGGGCAAAAGGGAGCCCTGGAGTGTCAGGGACAGCACGGGTCCTGCCTGGCTGGCGTCCATCACAGAGGCTGGAGGGCTGACCCTAAGGCAGCTACAGGGGAAAAATGACCAGCCAAGCAAAAGCTGTTAAAAGTGCTCCTGTTCACAGCCCTTGCCCTGCATGTCTGTGGATGACCAGCTATTTCTGGAATGGCACCTTTTGGTGTTACACCTGTAACCAGGAAGAGCTGCCAGGGAAATCCAGGGCACCTGTACAGAGAGGCTCTCCAGCCCCTGGAGGGGTGGCTGCCCTGGCCGGGCTCTCCCCCCATACCTGAGGCCGGTCGACCACGGTGTGCACGCGAATGGGCGATGGCGAGGGCACCGGCGTACTGCTTCTGGCGGGCGAGCCCTCGCGGCTTGACGTACTCCGGACAGGTGACCTGAACGGGGACGCTGCCCGCAGGGGCCGGGGCTCCCACTCGTCCCCCTGGATCTTGTGGTACACGGGCTGGTGGGTCTGGAACTCCCCCTGCTGGGCCGGGTAGTGGGTCTTCTGGGCTTGGTGGAAGGAGGGCTGGGCTGCTGGCCGGGTGATGTTCTGCTCGTGGATCACAGGGATGGGGATATAGCCCCGGGGCAGCTGGTGACTGCCCAGGCTGCTCCTTCCACCGGAAGAGGAGGGCAGGCTGGCTGAGGACGAGGACGAGGAGTCGGACGCCACCGGAGACTGGGACCGCTGCAAGGCACGAAGCGGAAAGGGCAGGGCCCCATGAGCAATCCCTCTGTCCTGAAGCTCCAACCACAAGTGAGCGGGGCTGGGGAGGAGCAGGGGCTTGCATCACGCCTGACTGTTTAATGAGACTCCCCAGCTGGAAATGTTTCAGTGCTCAAAACGTAGCATGGAAACCAGGAATGGCGGGTTTAAATTCTTCCTACCTTAAGAGCTTTCAGAGCCTCATCTGAAAAACAAGGAAAAGAATACCTCCCTCCCTCATAGGGCTAGCGTGAAGACTAAGTCAAATAATCTGCGGCTGTGCCTTAGCCGAAGTCCGGACAGAGGAAGCACAATATGCACTTTGTCTGCTGTTATTACTTGCAGTTTCACTTCCTCTCTCTTCACTCCTTTCTTTAATCATCTAGAGAACTGAGGTGAGGTCCTGGCAACTGTGCCCTAGGAGGTCCCTATCCCTCTGGATCACCTAGAAAATAAAAAAGGGGGTTCCCCAGTTGGCTTCTAAGACCCCTGCTGGCTTACTTTAAGATTTCTCTGGTATGTCAGCGCTTGATGCGTCACTTTTGATTTACAACAAAAACCTTACAAAAATAGGTAATGCTTGTCTGAGAAAGGAAAGAGCCCCGTGTACCCTGCACTACTGTAACTGTTCACACCCAAGCAGGGACTGAAGCTCAAGAGGTTCAGAATAAGCCAAGGGAGGCACTCCTGACTGGGTGTGGACAGGAAACGAGAATCTGTGCTCAGGAACAAGGCCGGTGGACAGAGCTGGAGGCTCTGCAGCAGGAAGCGGGCTCACTGCGTCAATCCCAGGAGGGCCCGCAGGCCAGGGTAGGAATGGATCCACCAACGTACCCCCGCAGCAAGCCGTTCTGGCTCAAAACCCCATCTGAGAGCAGCTGCCTTCCTGGCTCCTTATTGTGGATTTCCTTTTAAACTGGGGGATGATGTGAGCAACTAGAAGGCAGGTCTGGTGTCCTGTTTTTCTATCAACAGTGCTCCAAGTAGATCATATTTATCCATAAGTTGAAGTGAATGAAACGCGTAGCCACCTGTGCGTCTGAATTAGAATCCTGGTGTGGCTGCGGAGCAACGGGTTACCAGCCGGAAAACCCGGCGACCAGTCTCAACTCAGTCCCTTCCAGCTGTACACAGGGTGCCTACGCAATCTGCCCTTCTGAGCCCTGACTCTTGACAAAAATAAGCCACCCGACCCCTGCCCTGCCCATTCATGAAGCGAGTGGGGGTGGGCGCAGGGATTGCGGGGCCGTCTTGGTTGGGTGACTTCTGACACTGGGCCAGGCCCAGAATCCCTGCTTCTCCACAGGAGCCTAGGGCCCGGCCCCAGAGGCCCTGCGGCTCAGCTCCCGCAGCCTGAGCCAGGCTCCTCCTTACCTCGGGTCCAAGGGAGGCGGGGGGCTGGGCCGCCGCAGCCGCTGCCGCCTGCCCACACTGTTTATCCAGCTGGGTGGCTTCCGCCACGCCCCGCAGAGGTGACTGGGACCTCTGAGGAGCTGCAGCCGCTGCAGCCTCCGTTCGGAATCGCTGCGGGCCAGGCTGGGGGTAGACAAAGAGAGGGTACGGCTGCCGGCTCTCTGCACCTTCATGGAGGACGGGAATGGGGATGTAGCCTGGCCGGAGCTGGGGGTACACAGGGTGGCCTTCCCTACTGGGCAGCGGCCTGGAGCCCTCTCGGGAAGGGCCATTTGCAGAGGCTGGAGTTTCCTAAAATACAAAGCGGAGAAACACAGGCTGGTGAGAAGCAGGGAAGCAAACAGCTTGATGCTCAGCACGCCAGTGTCCCATGGAGGGATGAGGGGCCCTGCGGTGCCGAGGGGATGCCCGAGCTCAGCCAGGCGGCTGCTCCACAGCCTCGTGTCTACCAAAGCCTCCCTCCGCCCTTCCCCGACAGAGGCTGCTGTGTGGCCAGAGTGTAAAAGCACCCGGGCTGACTCCAGTATCTGTTAAGCAAGACAGAGTCAACTTTCCAAACTGGTAAGACAGGTTTGTTTTCTGGGTGAAACCAGGCAGCAGTGTATGCAGGAGAGCCACTGACTGGCTCCCAAATCTTCAGAGATCCAGATCAGATCCCACAGGAATGGGGACTCAGGTTGAACTCACTGAATAACAGCACATTTCTCTGCTTCAAAATAAGGTCCTTGAATTGCCCAGCAATAGCGTTTGAAGAGGCCCGAAACACAGAACACAGTCTGGAAATCTGTGAAAGCAGGCCAGCTTCTGAAGAACATCTCAGAACCGGCTGCAGGAAAGGGATACACAAGGCCTGCAGAAGCCACACAGGACGAGAACAAAACCCGGGGATTAATTGTGCTGCTTTGTGGTGCCAAAGGAGCCTGCTGGGGCAAGGAGGTTGGGGGTCTCTCTCTTGTCCTCTCATCAAGTTCTCGCTTCAGTGGCCTGGCTATTTTGGGACCCTTGAGAGGGCCAAGTTCCAGATGTACCATAGGGAAAGATCTTATTTCAGACAACAGGGCTGGCCAGCCACTCTCTGGGCAATGGGCAAGGCCAGTTTTCAGCAGGCAGACGCAGGGCAACGCAAGTCAGGGTCCCCAAGGCCCTAACTGTGCCCTGGGCACTGAGGTTCCTTTGCAGGGGAAGGGGCTGCGTCACTGATACACATCCAAGTGGTCACCCAGCCAAAGCGGGGTCCGTCCTCAGGAAGGCATCTCTCTAACTGCAAAGGCCAAAGCTGGGACTCTGTGAGTTTGCAGGGGATCATTTCTGCCGCTGCAAAGCCGGGGGACAGTACGGAAAGACCCTGGGGGCTGCCTTGCATTCAGCGTGCACAATCACTTTGATCGTGCACTGTTTCTGTATTTGGGTGCAGATGTGCCCACCGGTGGCTGACCCCGAGATTCCAGAGACCCTGCTCTGTGGAGCACCCCCAGTACACAGAAAAGGCAAGGGTGGCACCGTGTCCTTGGGGACAGTGGCTGACAGGCATGCTCAGATTAGAATACCCACATGCTCAGGGCAGTGGCATTATTTTTGCCTGCTTAGCTCTTGGTTCACCCAGGAGCAGGGAGTGGGTCCAGGCCACACACGTTCAGAACTGAACTCCTGCCGTGCAACAGGCACTAGATGGGAGCCAACGAGAGGCGCTGAAGAAAGCCCTGCCGCTCAGCGTCCACTCACAGCAGCCTTCTGGGCATTCTGGCCCCTCACTGGGGCACCCTCCAAATCCGATGTTGGGACAAGCCCTGGGCCGTCACCTTTGCTGGTGCAGGGGCTCGCCGTTTCTGCCCAGCCAAGCCTCCCACCATGGATCTGAGCAGTTAGCAGGCCCTCACCTGCTGACACCCCCGGCCACAGGGTTGCTGGGTACTCCGGGGCTACCAAACCAGCAAGGCACCATCCCTGCCATCAAGGGGCTTACAGAAAAGTCTTAAGAGGCATGAAATAAAAAGAAGGCAAATCCCTTTGTCATATGGGGAGCCCATGGGCTTTGGATCTAGATAGGATCCAAGTTCCATTCTCATCTCTCTGAGCTAACACTTCTGTGATCATGGGTAATTCCCTCAACCTCTGTGAGCCTTAATTTCCTTACTGAGCAGCACCTGCCCTGCTGGGCTGTTGTGGGGTTTTCCAGAGCCCACTGAGGAGGACACCCAGTAGGCCCTCAACAAGTGCTAGTTCCCCTCCTAAGTAGGCACAAGGTTGTGCTATTTGGACCAAACTGATGGAAGAAACTACTTGATGGTGACAGAAGCCAGAATGGGGTTGCCTCTGGAGGAAATGGTAATGACTGCGAAAGGTCAATGAGACACCATTTCAGGAGATGGAGAAATTCTCTTTTTCTAGGTGGTGGCAATACAGACATACACTTATGTGAAAACTGCTCTAACTATCCACTTCCCTGGAGTCCTCATACTTGCCACCCATGCCATCCACCACCCATGCTATCACCAATTTTAACAAGTGAGGGGTGGAGCCCCCCCCGCAGCCTGCTGCAGGCTGTGTCCCTGCTGGGCCCTCCCAGGGCCTAGAATCCTGACCCAGAAGACACTGGAGCTGGCCCGCCGGGAGCTGCACTTTTTATGCACCTCAATGAATATGTTCTGTACCTCAGCTGAAAGAGAGGATGGGTGAGCGGGAGGGCAAACCTGCCTGCCTCAGTGGCTGGGACAACAGAGGCCAATATTCGACCTGGGCCTTGAAAGATACGACGTGGCGCGCACAGGTCAGTGAAGCTAAGGAGGCGGTCACTGTGGGGAGGGGGGTAGAGCAGAAGTTGGAAAGGCGGGTGGTGCTTGAAGATGAGTGCTGAGCTGAAAGAAGTGATAAGGCCAGAGGCCCGGGAGTGTGAGCTGGAAGCAAAGACCTGCGTCCACTGTCCTGGGAGCTATCACAACAAAAGAGGCTTAGATGACAGCAGGCACTGAAAAGGAGAAGCTATGTGTTAGGAAGGGAGGGAAGGAGTCGGGGATGAGGGCAGGGAGGTGAGGTTAAAGCAGTGGAGGGGAAACCCAGGGGCCACCCAGGACGGCGAGGAGGGGGAGGTGGGGGGGGGGAAGGGGGAGGAATGGAAGGGCCTCCTGGGCTGGCAGGACCCGGGCAGTGAGGAGCAGTGAGGGAAAGAGGCCGTCGTGAAGACTCACGTCTTGACCTTGAGCTAGTCTGAACAAGGCGGCTGTCCCCTGGCCCAAGGTGGGCGGGCAGGGATGGTTACAGATGGCCTGGAGACTGCTTTCCCAACAGTCCCAAGGTCTGCATTCCTGGTTCCGGGTGGGTTAATGGCCCACTTATGCTGTTTAGTAAAACATACATGTCTCTTCACAAGCCTCGCATCTAAAAGGAGTGCCAGCCTCCCTGCTTCCCCGCTTCCCCTCTGGTGGGGTTTCGTTTTGAAAAGGACTGCTTTAGGTATGTTAAAA
This sequence comes from Dasypus novemcinctus, assembly GCF_030445035.2. NCBI lineage: Eukaryota > Metazoa > Chordata > Mammalia > Cingulata > Dasypodidae > Dasypus > Dasypus novemcinctus. The sequence continues at coordinate 18,339,129 of NC_080678.1, forward strand.
AACACATCAACTTTGCAGAACAGAAAATTAAAACATTCCTACATAAATGAATAAATAACTTAAACCAAATGTGAAACGCTGGCCCACAAGATAAGCTGCACTGAGAATGCTGGCACCAGCCTCTGACGTTTTCTACCCTCTTTACAACCCTACCCCTAGCAAATGCAGTCATCCATGCTTCAGTTTTTACTAATTCATTACTTCCCAAAACCACCACCTGAAGGAGGCAAACTGTCACTTCTAGCCTCTATGCTGTTTTCATCACGTTCTAGTAAAAAAAAAAAGATGCATTAAAAAAAAATTCACTATGATTCCCCTAGAATATAACTAAAATGTGTCTCTTCAGTTCTGGAGAAAGTGTCCTCAAGTTCAAGTGCTAGGCCAGAAAAAGCGTACTTCAGCAGCATCCTTCTGATCATTGCAGACCTGGGATGGCTGCTCTGAATCCACTGGGTCAGGATGTGCTTGGTGTGCCCGTGAGAGGGCCAGGGTGCCACGACAGTGGAGGCAGGTGCGTGCCCATCCTCGCCTCCTCGCCTGGCCTGCTGGGTTAGCTTAAGGATTACTGTGGCATTGCAGGAATTATTTTCCAGCACAGCTCAGCTCATTAACTCTGGGTAAAGATATCAGGAATAAATACTTACAAAGTCCAATTAGGAAACAAAGGCCCAGAGGGTAGGATCCTGACTCTCATTGCTTATCTCGCTACACTAGTTTATAAAACGAATTGGTTAATTCTTCCAACTTGTTTGTGTACTGGATTAAAATCCCCTACAACTAGTCTTAGGATGCCAAACAACTCCATGATAAACTCCAGGAAACAAAGCATAAAAAAATTACCCCAGATGAGCCAAAATTTGCACCATTGTGTATATTAGGTAAAATCATTTTACATTATGTATATTTTACCACAAAACAAAACGTGAAAACATAAATGGTTTCATTAGAGACAGCCTAGCGTCCGTTCTGAGCTTGGGTGAGCAGCTGGGCTTGTTTACCCAAGAGCTCGTCTGAACTTCGCTGATTTTCAGTAACAGTAACACAAGCATAAGGGAGACCTGGAAAGAGCTTACACCTGGTCCAAATCCTGTGTGACACAAGCAGCCCACACTGTGTCTCTTGACCTCAGCTGTGAAATGAGGGGAAGCCCAGAAATGTGCTGAAAAGCTAGTGGTTCTTAAACCCTAGGGAGTGTCAGAAGCAAACGGAATAAAAATAAATAAATGCAGACAAGAAGGCCAAGCCCAGGAAAGCTGGATCTGGTAGGCATGTGGCAGGGCGCAGGCGGGATCAGGAGGCCCCCATGTCCTTCTTAGGCAGGGAGCCCAGGGACTGCACCGAGAAACACCGATCAGAGGTTCCTTCTGGCTTCAACATCTCATGGCCTCAGATTTCCAAGGTTCCTCCTAGCTCTAAACATCTACATATAGCTCAAAAACAAGGAAACGTTACTATCAGGGAAATCTAAAAATGACCACTTTTAACTGCCCCAAAACGCAGAGGAAGCCGTGGGCGCGCGTGCGCACACACACACCAGGGGTCCTTGGGCCTTGAAAGCAGGACAGATCAACAGGTCTTGGGTACCTGCTCCGTACAGGCAACCCCGTGCAGGGGGTCACACAATCTTGACCTAGTGCAGAAGGGTGTGCCTTTACCTGTCCACATCTAATGAGTGGCCTCTGAACCCTGAAATGAGGTCCCTCTGTGAACCCCAATCCATGGCCGAGCGCTCAACACCTCCCAACGACAGCTCCCACAGCTGTCTGAATTCAAGGTAATAATAACAAAGATCATTCTTTGGGCTGCCCAGTAGCACTTCCGCCCTTGATAGCACTGGAGTCTTAAGTAGGGCAGATTTTATAAACTGGGTTTTTAGGCCAGAAAAGCCTTCACGTGGGTCAGGTGTTGACTTTTTACCAATCACACTTCAAAGTTTCTTAAAGGGAAAAAAAAAAGAGGGAAACAGTGACCCTCAAACTCCCCATAGAGTTAGGCTCTGCATCAAAATTAAATGGCTTGGCTCACCTCTACCAGGCAGGAAACAAAACAAAAGGAAAACGCTTTTAAAGCACAAATAGAGCAATGAGCGTCAACATCTTACCAAAACTTTCCATTTGTTCTTACAGGCTGTATAAACGAATTAAGTATTAACGTCAACCTGGAATAGGAGCAGTCATTTGCATCCCTGCAGCCGAACTATTCCTTCTGTTCCCCTTGCGGTGGGATCCAGGGTCTCTCCCACCACCCCCAGCACCATGGACAAATTCTGAACAAGCAGCTAAATCCCACCTTCCACCAAAGCCCATCTCCTGTACAGTGGAGGAGCTGGGTTTTGTCCCGAGACACTCATTCCACCAAGACAGGAGCCCTGTGCTGACCAAAAGCTCGGTAAGCCTGAATCACCAGTCACAGGTTATCGGTGGCTTTATCTGATATGCCTGTCATTAGAAAATATCCCCCCCTCCCAGGGTTAATGAGATGCGTATGTGTATGTGCCTCTACTGGGGAAAACTTTAAATGTTGAAACTCAACATTGCATTGCTTTGCAACACTGTCCAGCTTGGACACGGGCAGCTGGGCCAGTCTGGTCTTGGGGATGGCACTCTAGGCTCCAGGCCCAGCCTGCCGCTCACCAGCTGAGTGGCCCTGGACAGGTTCCGAGCTACCAACACTCGGCTTCCCCAACTGTAAAACGTGGACACCTATGCTTCCTAGGGAAATTTTTGTAAGATTTAAGTGATAAGGCAGGAGGAAGTCTTTGGAATCTCTTAGCCTCATGGTTGCACACAATCATGTGCCTTCATTCCACCGTTACTGATGGACACAGCTTTCCTCCAGCAATCCAGTGCGTGACCCACTGCCTCCTCAGCCTCCTTCCTCCGTGGTTCTCACCAAGGTGCAAACAAGCTTGTTGGAGTTGGAAGTTCCTTTCATCTCAGAGTCTGAGGACTAAAAGCCTTTAAATGCACTAATTAGCAAGGATGCCCTTTTCTAGCTGAGAACTAAGATTTCACAGTCTGGAAGCAAAAGCACAACTCTGGGGGTCGCAGGCCCTCAGCTCCCCTCTCCCAAAGAGGCCCCATGGGGCTCTGCGGAGGCCATATAGCGAAAATGTACTACCCAGAGTCAAAACCCAACTGAAGGAAAGAATAACTAAGCTGGCTCCCTGCATATGAGGGGAGAAAAAACCAGATCAGCAGGAACGCGGGGTCTCCTCAGTGTCTCATAGCCCCCCCAGAAGCCAGGCCACTGCCCCGATGACGCCCCTGCGGGCGGTAGTGCTCACCGCTCAGGCGGCATCCCATCTCCCCAGGCTCCCACGTGGGAACTGGGACATGGCCCAAGGTCACACAGGAAGTCAGTGCAGAGCCAGGCCTGAACTGGTGGGACACAAAAAGTACCTCCTTCAGGAAAAAAACACTGGGTCTCCTGCTTTAACCAATCTAAAGCTGCAAATCACAGATGGAAAAGTACCTGAATTTTCCAGCTCAAGAAGCAAAGAGACCAGGAAATGACACTCTTCTCCCCTGGCACATTTCCATGGAATTTCAAGAACCTGCCTTCTACTAAAAGCAAAAACACTGGGCAATCATTTAGCTAATTCCATCTACTAGACACCAACCATGCAAGTGCTTGTTAGGTATCTGTGTGATGGCATCACCAGGCATCACTTGTGCAAAATACAATTGTCCAAAGGAAAAACTCCCCAGTTCATCAACTACAGCTGGGGGAAGGGGAGGCCTTCTTCTGACCAATGTTGGCAGCCTTGGAACAAATTCCTGGGCGGGAGTCTCCTCCCACCTAAGTAGCTTTCTCAAAGCATCCTGCCCAGTCCACCCATATTCCCAGAGGGCGGTGGCAAGTGGAAACCCCCGTCCCCTCCTTCCATCCACGGTGACATCTGTGCCTTTCAGAGCTGAGTCCGGAACAGCAGGTGGCTGGCCCCTCATTAGCGAGGCTCCACTTCAGAGGGAGATCCCGCCCCTCAAGTGGCTGGGGCTGGGGGGAGGCAGTGCTCCCTGCGTCATCTTGCGGGTAAACAATTCTACCTGGTCATCTCAGCTGACGGGGGGGGGGGGGGGGGGGGGGGGGGGGGCCAGGCTGCAGGGCCTCCCTCTGACCCTATGCCCCCTGGCTGGGTTACTGCCCCCCTGCCCCACTCTCAGGAGCACAGGAAGGCAGTGACGAGGCTCCAGGGCGCTAACAGGAGGCCTTGCTTCTGAGAAGCAGGACTGGAGGCCTACTCGGGAGCCGAAAGACCAAGCACAGCCACAGCTGTCAAGTGTCTGCAGAGGCCAGACACCTACCACGGAGACCCACGTGACAGTGGAGGCTGGGAGCATGCCCATGGGGCTCACACACCTGGACCATGTTTCACAGAAGAGGACACTGAGGCTCAGGGAGGGTAAGTGATTTATCCAAGGTCACTGGAACCCGGGTTTGATGCTGAGGCCTGGTCTCTGTGCGAGGCTAACAGTTGGGGGCCAATGACCACAAACACTTCACCTTCCCGGGGTTAAACGCAGCAGGAGTGGAGCGTTTCAGTGCGCCCGGCTGAGCTGGGCTGAGGCTCAGACCTGGAACATTCAGTTCAAGTGTGCTTTGGGCTAGGGAGCCGCCGCTCCGTGCTGAGTCATCAGCCCAGCCCAGGCAGGGCGAGCAAAGACAGCACCCGGCTCCGCTCTGAGTCACCACAGACCCAGGACCCCACACGCGCCCAAGAGCCCGGGCCTCGGAGGGAGAAGGCCCAGTTCAAGCCGGACAGGAGAGCCAGCTCCCCGCTGAAGCTCGGGGTCTCTAGGATGAATCCGAAAGACCCAGAAAGAGAAGTGGCTGCCCTTTCTGCACAGGCACATGCTCTGTCCTCCTGCTGTTTAGCGTCAAACCATTCATTCATTCATTCACTCACTCATTCAGTGCCCAAGAAGAATTAGAAAAAAGTAACTGAGGAAAGCTGTAATTCTACTCTAGGGAACACTGAGGAAGTTATTTCAAAGGAGGAAGTGTTTGTTTTCCAACAGGAGGCTAAGGAATCTTCAGCAGGAAGTCCGACCTCAGTTTGCTGGGGGCACAGCTCCTGGAGGAGGAAGGCAGCAGGCCGTCTCTAACTCTGCACTTATCCTGAATTGACAGTGAATAAGGAGCTTCCGGACACGGTGTCTGACCTTACTGCCAGCCACAACATTACAATTAAAAGGGGCTCTTTTCCGGCGTCAGGGGCTGCCCTCTGCGCAGGGATGGGCTAGTGGTGCCTGGTGGGAGCTGCCCCAGCAGGCCTGCTCCATGACGCTGCCGCTGGAACAACCCGTGTCTCCTCCAGACCCCTAAGGACGAGCTTCAGGAATCAATACTGAACTCCTTCCTGGAGAAAAGGCCATTCAGAATGTTATTAAAATAAAAATACAAAAGCAGTGGGCCTCCGGGGCATTTGGGAGCCCGGGTAGGCTCCGGGCCATCCATCCGACACTGTGGTCCTTGCTTTGGGCAACAGGCACGGTCCTCCGTCCGGTATGGGTTTGCACCTTACCACGGGCAGGCAGCTTTTCTCTAGCCGCCCCAGGCCCAGGCTTGCCTCTTCTCCATGCCCAATCACCCATTCAATTTTCACTGTGCATGGAGACCTCGTCAGGTCCCGCGAGGCAGGAAAGGAAACAGAAGCAACTCTGCCCCAGGAGCTCTCGACAGTGGTGACTTTTGGAGGAAAGATTCAAATTTTTAAAATGTGGACTTCAGAGAAGGAACAGGCTGCTTCCAACCGGAGAGAAGCAGGAGATGGTGCGTGCAGAAGTTGTCCTCGATGGGGCATTTGTGCCTGGCACAGAGCAGGTACTCCGTAAATTTCTGACAGACTGAATGATGAGTCAAAACTTGGGCCCATCTCCTTCCTGAGTCCAGGCTGAGGAAATGAGCCAACATTTCTGATCAACTGGTACAAAGATTGACTTTCAAGGCTTTTTATTACCCTGGCTTTGCCTGGGGATGAGCTCTGAGGATGAAGGAGTTTCTAGAAACAGCCAGGCCCTTTGGGGATAATCTGTCACCCCTTCTAGAATTCAGGCAGGGGCAACCTATGGCCCCATTCTGCCATAGCTGAAGGCCTTAGGCCAGGCACAGGCCCTCTCCAAGTCTGTTTTCTCCTGCCTAAAACAAACCCAATTGTTCCCATCTCAGGGAGCTGTTCTAAGGGTTTAAAGAGATAAGGTTTATAAAAGCACTCACCAGTGTCTGGTACACACTTATAAATTTGCTGACAGACAAAAAAATATTAAGTTCATTCCTTCCTAAAGAAATTCTTTCTGATTAAGTTTCTTGCAAGCTGCCTTGCTTCCTGAAATGCTGCCAAAGCTTTAAAGAAGCCTAACAGAAATATGTGAAAAATTAACAATACCAGATATCTCACATAGCATCACAAGTGTTAAAGGCAGACACAACTCAACTTCTGCATCTGCAAAATGAGGGGGTTCTGAGCCTAGACGCGAAGCCACAACCCAGTCGGAGTTCCACAGGGTGTGGACTTGATTCAGGGAGCAAGGAGCCAGGAAGGAGCTGGAAAACAATCCAGTCAAGCATACTGGAGGAGGGTTCGCCTGCATTCATCAACACCAGAGGAGAAGTCAGAGCTTCCCAGCAAGCAAGGCCTCAGTCTTAATCTCCCAGTTTTTCTAACAAAGGTCTCTTAATTCTTTTTTTAAGAGCCATATTAAAACAGCAAAAAACTGAAAGAAAAAGAATGTGTTTGCATTACGTACAGTTTCCTTATATTTATTTTTTTGAGAAAAGAAAGTTTTATTGCAAGGTCAACTGGCAAGGAGACAGGAAGCAAGCTCAAACTTACCTTCCTGGTCTGAGAATTGGGGGAGTCTCCTATTTTTTATGACAAAACAGCAGAATGTCACTTTTAAATGTCAATAAAAAATGATAAACAGGTAGCAATTTACATAAGGCACTCGTGTGTCGGTCCAGAAACGAGGACGGCGCTATTCAAGGCTCATGGGTGGTATGAAGCTTTCTGACTCACAATGACCCAACAGCATCAAACAGCTAAGCCTTCCCAGCCCTGGCTAACGTCAAATGCCGCCAGAGTTCCTCTGAACAGACTCTATGCTCGTAAAGGGCAAATCTACTCTACAAAACAGGGGACACAGCATATCCTCAGAGAGGCAGCCAGTTCTTGCGTGAGCCAAACATGGAGAAAATGAAGGTCTCGGATGAGCTGAACACCAAGGCATTCTGGCCTTGCTCTTTAACAGCCCCCCCAACAAATCACTGTTCACTCAGCTGCGAAGGAATCTGCTGGAGCCCCAACTGTATCTTGCAGGCAGTCAGAAGGAGCGAAGGAAAGAACGGCCACTCATTTCCTGACTGTCTCTGGTTCTGTAATTGATTTGGAAAGAGCAAGATGATCTCATCTTTAGGAATAAATTCAGGAGGCTCTGTTGAACCTGTAGCAGAATAAATGGTTCTATCTACTTCCACCATAATTTGAAACATTTCCAATTTCCTCTGCAAGACTGTTTCCATCTCTCACCCTGCCTGAAAAATAACCTGTCAAATTATTATGGTATGATTCGGTGGGGAGAACCAGACAGGAAGGAAACACCCAGGGCTCACTTCTTCCTGGGCTATAGGAGGGTCTTGCGACAACCCCGCAATCTGATCACCTCCCCACGCCCAGCACTGCTGCCTTGCCTGACTCTGCAGTGGGCTGTCTCCCCTCCTTTCCCATGCCTCCCCCATACTCACACCCCCAAATCCCAGAATCTGATGCCAGGCACTGGGCAAGTATCAACAAGAAGAAAAACGGGGCCAGGCCAAGGCTGTGCAGGTGGGATGTCAAGCAGGGACAGCTCACGGAGGATCGCAGGGGCCAGCGCGCAGGAGCACAGCAAGAGGCACAGCTCCCCTCTACCAAACGAGGATCACAGTCCTTCAGGGGCTCCCAAATGCCAGACTGGCAAATCAGAATCCTCAGGGAAGCTGGGCCCCACCCCGAGCGATTCAGATTCAACCCGCTGGAGGGATGGGGGTGAGGCTGGGTGGATGACGCAGCTGGCCATCTGTGTTCTTAAAAGGCTCCCCTGGACGTGGCCAGGCTGGGAAATCAGTGTTGATAACCTGAGATTCACAGCTCTGGTCCTTGAGAGGGCAGGGGTCCCCTTTCACCCCAGGGAGGTTTGTGCACAGTACTCCAAAACATCCAGCCTGTTTTATTCAGGCAGGAATGGGTGCACCAGAATCCAGTATTTCCTGATTCCAAAGCAAATGCCGGTCTGCCAGGGAAGGGGTCTGGACTGGTAGGAACTTGACAGGTTAGTGGGAAGGCCACGTGCAAAGAAAATCGAAATCCAGAAGACTGTAGGTGGGGAGGTGCAGCTGCTCAGAATGGAGCTGGGTAAAGCCCAGTGCCTTGGCTTCTAGAACCTTCCTGGCTCTGCACTAAAGGGTAAGACACTGGCCTCTGCCTACCTCCTCTGAAAAATGAGGGTAAAACAACTGCTCTAATCACTTCAGGGGAAGGTGAGAAGGCCAACTATGAGATGACGGAGTATAAAAGAAAACACAAATTCTAGTCTTTTCCTTCCATGAGAGCCATCTCTTTACCAACATGGTTAGACTGCGAACATCCTGAAGCTGAGTCCCCCCAGGAAGGGTGCACCCCAGATTGAAGAAGCTCAACGGACAGTTTTTAACTGATTGGCAACATTTCCTCTTAAAAGTGAGGATACTTGGAGGGTCCTCTTAGCTCAGCCCTCTCAAAACTCTCCTGTGTTTTATATCAGGGCCCTTTTCTCATTGTGCATTAAGAAACCAATTTCTAATGTAAAATAATACTGGAGAATTTTACATTGAATTTAATCTTGTCCAGGGTCAGACTTCTGATTTAGGAGTTATTTTCTCTCTTTTTTTGAAATGATAATCCTAATTCGGCCTGTTTCTTCTCCTTAAGAAGCTATGTGAAACCACATCCTAACCCATTCACCAGGCAAGTACAGGAAGCAAAGCAGCAAGCAATCCAACTGGCTGGGAGAGTTTCATGTTGAAAACAAAGCTCCGGCAATCTGGGTCTTACACAGACTCACAGGGTATGTTTAAACTTGATCTTCACTGAAAACAAAGGGGGCCAGCAGATTCTGACAGGCCCGTCTCAACAGGGAGGACACATAAAAAAGTATATATAATTATGTCTGTCCAAACTAATTACAGCTTCTAGATCTAATTTTCAGAAATAAATATACAATTAATCCCTTGTAAATGTAAATTGCTGAGTGTACAATAGCTCACTTTCAGGCACAAATTTTATCTTTTAAGGAAAAAAGGTGAATAATCCAGATCTTTCTTCTATCTTCCAAATAATTTGCCAGTTTTTATTGCTTTTATTTTGCCAGACAGTATTGTTACCCTTTCTTTAAGTACACTATTTTTCCAAATGTTTCCTTTTGGAAAATTTTTATTTAATGGAAATTATAGTACAATTATTTATATTTTTAAAATTACCAGACACATTTCGAATGTATATTTTCAAAATTTCCTGCTCCTAAAGCAGGGGTTCATATCCTTTTTTGTTCCATGGACCCCTGTGCCATTCAGGTGAAATGAATACTACTGTAATTTACTTACTGCATACATTCATAAGTGAAGGAAATGGTGGATTTCAGTTAGAGCTCATAGAAAATAAAGATGATTTTTTCAATTCAAGCTCACCGACCCCCTGAAATCTTTCCACAGACCCCTGGTTAAGGAATCCTGTTCTAAAAGTTTAAGTCAATACCCTTGCATGTAAGCAAATGAGGGGGATTTCTGCTGTACAAGAGTAATAAGACTTAGTTATTGGCGTATGGAAACAAATCCTAAATATTTTAATGCCATAACAAGGAAGGGAATGTATGCCATTAAAACAAACCAAAAAATCATCATTCTCTTTCTCTCCAGTGTAAGGCAATGTCTTCTGGCAAGGGCCAACTGCCTGGGAGAAGAGCATCTTGTTTTTAATAAGTCACACTAAAATACATTCTTACTGACAAAATTCTCCAACAGTGATACAATCGCAATTTTAAGTACAGAAAAGAAAATTAAAATTTCCATCAGCATCCTCCTGAGTCACTCTGTCCCCAAGCCGGGAGAGCATGATCAAGATACCCCCTCCACCAAGTTGGGCAGAAGTAAAGTGAGAGGTAAAACTCGTTCAAGACGACCACCCACGCGGCTCGGCTGGTGCTCGAATGTTCGAGTAAGGAGGCTCCCAGGGCGCCAAGCAGAGCCGGGCAGGCCGAGGCCCAGGCCTCCCGCTGGCCAGGCCGGCCGCCCGTCCCGAGCTCAGGGCCAGCGCTCGACCCCCGAGCCTCCGCCCGGTCACGGGTCGCACTTCACCGCCCCCCAAAACTCAAGGGTGGCCCGATGAGGACGGACCCCTCCGGGGGAACCGCTCGCCCCGACGTCCCGTAAGGCCTCGCCGAGGCGCAGCGGGCCGAGCTCGGGGTGGGGCGCACCGACCCGGAGGAGGGACGTGGGGGCTGCGGTCGCCTCGCGCTCCCCTGGCGAGGTGGGGGCGCGGGGCCCGGCTCACCTTGGGGCCCTCGGGGGGCACGCGCGGGTCGTTCCACGTCGTGGTGCGGCTGTTGTGGTCCACGAAGAAGGGCCAGCCGGTCTGCGGGTCGATCTTGATCTCCCAGCCGGGGGGCAGCGGGTCGCGGTCGCCGGACGCCATCTGCACCACGGGCGAGTGGGTGGCTGCGCTCATGCTGCGCGCGCGGTGGGCCCGGGGCGGCGGCTGCCGAGCGCGGGGTGCCGGGGCGCCGGGTGCTGGGGTGCCGGGGCGCGGGGTGCGGGCCTCCTGGGCGCCGAGTCGCTGGGCCGCCGCTGGGGCACCTCGCCGCCGCCGACGTGTCCGGGAAGCCGGCGCCGGGCACCTTTATGAATTAAAGGAGGGGGTGACGTGGCCCGAGAGGGATGGAAGTGTCTGGAAATAGCCTCCTCACCGCCAAAGAGGAAAGAGGAGATAAAGGGAGGCAGCAACTGGCCGGGTAGAAACTTCTGGTCCCATCCAGAGAAGTTGGCGGCGCCGCGGGCTGGAGCCGGAGCTCCGCCCTGAGTCATTGGCTATAATCGTGGCGCGGCGGGGCGGGGCTCGGGGCGGGGCTTGGGGCGGGGTCTGCGCGCCAGCCCCTCCCCCACCCGGCGCCCCCTTACCTTCCCCCTCCCTCCCAGGACCTGCCCCGCAGAGGCGGTCCCCGGGGTGAGCGGCGGTGCTCCCTTGGGGTCCGCCTGCTGGTGGTCAGTTGGGCGAGCGAGCCCCACTAGGGGGCGTCCTCCAAGGTCCCCTGGGCCGGTTTAGGTTTTCAGACCCGCCCCACGCACTTTGCACCTTTTGGCTGCGGTCCTTTTAAAGTGGTTTTAAGCTCGTTTCGCTTTCCTGTCGCAACCTCCTCCCCAGGACACTGATATTAGCATCGCAGTGTTTAATCACATTCTTTCCTGGGGCTCAAGGGCTGTTAAGGGAGGAGTTCTGGAAGGTTCCTCTGACACCATTCACAAAGCCAGGGAGAAAATGTAATTCACCTGTGTCTTCCTTTTGAAACCTAGAGAAGGAAAAAAGATCGCATAAGCTGATGATTTTACTCTCCTTGAACTTTATATAGGAAATACAGAAACTTTAATTGTAGTGAACAACTTTAAAGAAAAATCACATAAAAATTTTTCTTTGTGGCAACATGTACACAACATTTCCCATTTTAATCACTTTCAAGTATATAATTTGGTGGTGTTAATTGTATTCACACTGTCGTGCTGCCGTCACCACCATCCATTGCCAAAACCTTTCCACCGCCCCATGCAGAAACTCTGTACCCATTTAAATGCCCCTCCCTTTCCTTGAGCCCCTCTAATCTACTCTTGGGAGTTCATCTCTTTTTTTATGGTTGAGGTTGGTTCCTGCTACCAGAATGAAAGGTAAAATGGTAAATTGTGACCTTCATTTGGGAAGCAGAGACCAAACCCTACCAGTAAAATATTTTGTTGGTTGATTCAAAGGCAGTATCACTTGTAATCTCAACTGAGCACCCTGATTCCCCTGGGAGCTCTGTGCCCCAGAAGAGAGAACGTTTGGAAAGTTCCATTTTAGATCCTTAGGCATGCCAGCTCATTAGTAATCTGTTAGTAATCTGGATAACTAATAAGCCATTTCCTTTTCCAGAACAGTTGGGGAAGCTTCTTTGGGCTAATATTGGGCCTAATTTTCCAGTTTCAATTCAGAGAATATCCTAGAACTCTCAGAGACCACTTGTCTCTCTTTGCCCTCAGTTTACCAATGGAACGATTCCGAATTACAAAGTTTACTTTATCACCTTTGAAGTCCAAAAACTCAGTTTTGTGAAAACAAGGAGGTGATTAGCCTGCAAGGACAGACTCAGCTCACCAAACACACAAGAGTCTAATGTATAAACCTGAATGCCAGTGCACTGATTTACCACAAGAAATATTATTACTGAAAGAACTGTACCCTCAAGTTCAGTAGTGGGTATCTTCTGCTTCTTCATATCTGAAGCCCTGAGCCCAGGGATGGGTCCATAATCCATATTCAATAAATATTGATGTATATTGAAGATAAAATCCAAAGTGAAAAAAAATTTTAAATGTTGTCCTCCAGCTTTGAACTTCTTCCCTTCCCTCCTCCAGAAGCCTGCCTCATCTGTTTGCTTGTTGTTGTGGGTTTTTTCTGCTTGTTTGTGCTCATTTTCTGCTTTTTTTTTTCTTTTCTTTAGAAGGCATCAATAACCAAACCCGGGATCTCCCATGTGGGAGGCAGGCACTTACCTGCTTGAGCCACATCTGTTCCCTGCTCATTTGCTTTTGCTCGTTGTCTGCTCATTGTTCTGTGTGTATGTGTTTTTGCTTGATGTCTACTTGTTGTCTGCTTCTTGTTTGTCTTCTTTAGGAGGCACCAGGAACCAAACCCAGAACCTCCCATGTGGGAGGTAGGTGCTCAACTGCTTGAATTTTTATTTCTATCTTCCTTTTTTTCAATTTGCTTTCCATTACAATGACAGTTTAACTACTGAGAGCATTCTTTGCTGATTTTTTTTTTTTTTTTTTTTTTGCTAGGCAGAAGCAGGGAGGAAGCAGATTTCTCTGGGATAACCTAATTGCTTCTGAGGATTGTGCTCTTCAAGGGACTTGTGAGTTTTTCTAAAACAGAGCCGAGTCTTGGAGAGCTGAATGAATGAGTAGTGTGTCTGTTCTTAGTGGCTTTATTAGATTCCTCCTAGAATTCCTCACTGGTAGAATAGCCTTAGTCTTTGTCCAGAAGCTTGTGACAGAGCCTCAAGGGGAGGCCTCAGAATCAAAGACCAGCTAAAACTTGGGCATTTCTCCTCAGAGTTCCTGACAGTGAGTACTGATTTTTGCTCGGACTTTCCCATGAGCCTTCGCCACTGTTCTGAGGCCAGAAAGATGTAACCAGACGACCTCTACAAACACAGGGAGTCTTGGTTAGAGGATTTCTTGCCACCAAATGAGACAAGAGAGTTCTACGTTCCATCCAGGCCCTCCTAGAAGAATTCACTGCGTTGTTTACCAGCCTCTGTGTTCTTGATAAATAATTTTACAGGAAGAGAGGAGGGGGGAATAGCAGTAACTTTGTTGTCTGGAATAATCTCAGGGATTGCATATCAAATCAACTAACTCCAAAGCTTGAGTAACTAGAATTTCTTCCTCTATTTTGTGGAAACAAATAAACAAACAAACCAGCCTGATGTCAGCAGTCTGAGGTGGCTGCCCTCCTGGGAGCACCCTGGATGGCCCTCCTCTGATGTCTGTTAAAAGGTTTGGAATTGTTTTCCTTATCAGTGACTTCTGCACTGGGCTGAAATCGGCTTTTACTCATTTTGGTATCATCAGCACCTAGTACCTGGCATATAAAAGGTGCTTAATAAATGTGTAAGTGAATGGCATAATGAGCTGATAGCAGTTGATAATTTTAAAAAAACACTTCCAGTGTATGCCTTGGCGTCAGCCCTAATTTAACTTAGTCGTCTACATTTATAAAGCCACGTGAGACACGTTAATATCTACAGAGATGAACCCGAAGTAGCTTCAGACCCATCAGAAAAGGCAAAGTTGAGTTCAAAGTAGTTTGGGATATTTTTCAGTATTCGAAACTTGGTAATCTGGATAACTAGCAAGCCATTTTACTTTTTATTGAATACGTACCATGGTCTCTGCCCTTTAGGAAACTTACAGTCTACCCTTGTGTATGTGTATCTGTGTATTATATATTATGTAGTATACCTTATATAGTATGTATTGTGTTTATATATAATTTTAAAAATCAAAGTAGCAACTTCTCCAGGTCTTATGGTTGGTGCTCATTCCCCAGGCCTTCTGAAGTGCATTTACCCAGGCCAGAAGTCTGAGCGTCACCCTGGATTCCTTCTCTCCTACCATCCCATCACCGACAAGTCTGTAGGTTCCATCTCCTAAATATTACTCTTCTCTCTTCGTTGCCGCTGGCCTGGTCCAGGTCACCCTCATCTCCCACCTGGAACAGCCAGATCCCCTTTCAGGCAGGAGGGTCTTATTACTCAGCTGGCGAGAATGCGCAGGAAGACCACTCTGAGCTGTCACTCCCTGGTGAGGACGGGCTCAGCTGAAGGAAACTGCCTTGCCCGAGGTCACGCCTCCTTCCAGGAGCTACCCCCATCCAATGGCTGGTGTATGGAGGGTTCTGTATAAGGCCCAGACCTTTTGTCCCAGCTCAGGAAAGCTCTAAAGGGTTCTCGCAGCTCCAGAGCTCTCACTGGGATTCACTGATGCTTTCTTTGGGCCCGCATTGCAGCTCAGCTTCTCCTTCTGCCCCAAGCCTGCTTCCTGCCCTCAGGTGTTGCTCTGAAGATCATTCCATAATAAACGTCCTGCCTGCTAACTAGTGCCTCAGTCTGCTTCCCCGGCAGCCAAACTTAGGACAACCCACTCAACAACCTTACAAGGCAGGAATTGTTATGATTCTCTTTTTACAGATGAAATGACTGAGGTTCAGAGAAGCTAAGTAACTTGCTGAAAGTTATACAGCTCGTGATTTGTGGAAGTGGGATTTGAATTTAGGCAATCTGACTCTAGAGCCCATATTAGGAACCAGGTACTCAATAAATATTAGTGAATTCATTGTTTTGTCCCTTTAATCAAAGGGAAAAATTTCAAGAGCTATGATGTAGACACAAAGCTTTGCACACATGAGTTTTCTCAATGCTGATTGGAAATCCGGGCAGCAGCAGGCTGTCGTGGGAGATGACAAATCAGCCCTCTGATGATGTAGACGAGCCTGGCTGAGTCACAGCACAGGTCACAGAAGGGAGACTCCTGCCCAGAGACAGTGGTGAGTTTTAAATGAAAATGTCACCCAAAAGATTTCATTGTCTGGATGATTTCTAATGGAACATGAGCTGGCTTGTGAGATCAGTCAGTTCTCTCCAATCTGTGCAAATATGCTAATCATCCCAAGTCGTGTTTTTTCCCCCACTTTGGGACGGTATCGGACATGGCACATGCAGCCACACCCACCTTGGGGGCGGACTTTCTACCCTGGGCAGCCTGGACAAGGGGAAGCCAGGGCCAGCTGGGTGGAAGCACTGGCCTCTCTTGGATGTCCTGATGATCAAGTGCATCTGGAGCGAGAGACCCCATGCAGTAGAGGGTTAGAGTAGAGAATGAACAGGTCTCTAGTCTGATTATGCCGTGGAGACTTCCATGATAAGCTCTATAAATACGCCCTGGTGGAGGTGGAAGGGAAAAATCAATACGACTTAGCTGCAGAGTTTCAGATAGCAGCTCTCACTTTGCATCTGTTTGTTATTAAAAGTTAACGTGGGAGCCTGCTCAGCTCAGCAGCCCAGTGCGCTCTGACCTCCCATGGCAGGTACATCCTGTACCAGGCATCTGGGCCTTTAATCAGAAACTCCCTTGTAGGAATATTTAACTGTTTATGTTATTCCCTGAGAGGATGGCAGGATAGAGGGAGGAGGGAATCAGCATTAAAAGGCTAATTAAAAAAATATATCAGGCACGCTGCTAGGCACATTAAGACCTGATCTCGTTTATTCCACTCATGAGCCTAGGTGGCACGGGCTTTTGTTAAACCCGTTTCGTGGATGAGAAGCGAGCTCAGAGATGTTGAGTAACTTGCCCAAGTTCAGTAGCTGACCAGCAGGTAGAACCAGGACATGAAAACAGGCCTGTCTGATTGCACAACTTGTGCTTACCTACCAGGCTGAGCACCCCTCTGATTTCGCTGCTTCTCAGTCCTGGCAAGCCCTGGCCGGGCAGTCTAATGCAGATGCTGCTTCTGGAATCCAGGGTGAGAACCTCCCTTTGGAGTATGCTTCCTGGGAACTGCTTCAACACAGATTGCCTCATTTGGCCCTTAACAAGCAAAGCAGTCCAGCAGAGGGAAACTTTCTTGACTTCATCCTGTTGGTCCATGAAAAGTACTAAACACTCAACTCATTTACGCGAAACTCTTCAGTGTGTGTGTGTTTTTTTTTTTTTTTAAAGATTTACTTTTATTTATTTAATTCCCCTCCCTTCCCCTGGTTGTCTGTTTTCTGTGTCTTTTTGCTGCGTCTTGTTTTCTTTTGTCAGCTTCTGTTGTCGTCAGCTGCACGGGAAGTGTGGGCGGCGCCATTCCTCAGCAGGCTGCTCCCTCCTTCGCGCTGGGCGGCTCTCCTTGCGCATGGGGCTCCCCTACGCGGGGGACACCCCTGTGTAGCACGGCACTCCTTGCGCGCATCAGCACTGCGCATGGCCAGCTCCACACGGGTCAAGGAGGCCCAGGGCTTGAACCGCGGACCTCCCATGTGGTAGACGGACGCCCTAACCACTGGGCCAAAGTCCGTTTCCCTGTTTTTTTTTTAAGATTTATTTTTTCTTTATTTCTCTCCCCTTAACTGTCCCCCCCCCCCCCCAAGTTGTCTACCCTCTGTGTCCATTCACTGCGTGTTCTTCTGTGACTGCTTCTATCGTTATCAGCAGCACCGGGAATCTGTGTTTCTTTTTGTTGCGTCATCTTGTTGTGTCAGCTCTCCATGTGTGTTGCTCCATTCCTGGGCAGGCTGTGTCTTCTTTCCCGCTGGACGGCTCTCCTTACAGGGGGGACACCCCTGCATGGCAGGGCACTCCTTGCATGCATCAGCACTGCGCATGGGCCAGCTCCACACCGGTCAAGGAGGCCCAGGGTTTGAACCATGGACCTCCCATGTGGTAGGCAGACACCCTATCCATTGGGCCAAGTCCACGTCCCTTCAATGTGTGTGTGTGTTTTTTTAAAGATTTATTTATTTTATTTATTTCTCTCCCCTTCTCCCCTCCCACCCCAGTTGTCTGTTCTCTGTGTCTATTTGCTGCTTGTTCTTCTTTGTCCGCTTCTGTTGTTGTCAGCGGCACAGGAATCTGTGTTTCCTTTTGTTGCATCATCTTGTTGTGTCAGCTCTCCGTGTGTGTGGTGCCACTCCTGGGCAGGCTGCGCTTTCTTTCGCGCTGGGTGGCTCTCCTTACGGGGCGCATTCCTTGCGCGTGGGGCTCCCCTACACAGGGGACACCCCTGCGTGGCACGGTACTCCTTGCACACATCAGCACTGCATGTGGGCCAGCTACACACAGGTCATGGAGGCCTGGGGTTTGAACCACGGACCTCCCATGTGATAGGTGGATGCCCTAACCACTGGGCCACGTCCGCTTCCCATTCAATGTGTTTTTAAATGACTTATATATATATATATTACTTCAACCCACTGATATCCTCCAAGTCTTAGGGTCGGGTTTCAGTCATGTCATTCTAACTCAACATAAGTGGTCATTTATCGAGTAAATCACAAATACATAGTTGTATTAGTTGAATAGTAGCGCCCCTAGAACTTGTAAGTGTGACCTTCATTGGTAATAGGGCCTTTTCCGATATAATCAAGTTAAGATGAGGGCATACTGGATTAGAGTGGGCCCTAAATCCAATATAACTGGTGTTCTTATAAGAGAGAAATTTGGACACCAACAAAGGGACACACAAGGAGAACACCAGGGGACAACTAAGGCAGAGATCGGACTGGTGTATCCATAGGCCAAGAAATGCCAAAAATTAACAGCAACGACCAGAAGCTGAGACAAAGGAGGATCATCCCTTAAAGCTTTCAGAAGGAACATGACCTACCAACACCTTGATTTAAGAATTCTAGTCTCCAGATCTAAGAGAGAATAAATTTCCGTGTTTCTATTTTCTACTTTTAAATTAATTTTTATTAGAGAAGTAGGTTTACAGAAAAATCATGCACTTAACAGGTTCCCATGCACCCTTCCTCCCTATTAATAACACCTTGTATTAGTGTGGTACATTTGTTACAACTGATGAAAGAACATTATAATTGTACTATTAACTATAGTCCATGGTTTATGTTAGGCTTCACTGTTTCAGCTGTACAGTCCTATGTATGTTTTTTAAAAAATTTTATTCTAGTAACATATACACAACTTTGGAAATTTCCCCTTTTAGCCACATTCAAATATATCATTCAGTGCTGTAATTAAATTCCCAATGTTGTGCTACCATTACCACCATCCATTACTAAAATTGTTCCATCAAACCAAATAGAAACTCTGGACAATTTAAGCATTAACTCCCCATTCCCTATCCTCACCATGTCACCAGGTAACCTATATTCTAGTTCCTAATGCTATGAGTTTGCTTATTCTAATTATTTCATGCTGGTTAGATCATACAGTATTTGTCCTTTTGTATCTTGCTTACTTTGCTCAACATGATGTCTTCAAGGTTCATCCATGTTGCTGCATGTATCAGAACTTCATTCCTTTTTACTGCTGGATGATATTTCATTGTATTTACATATCACATTTTATTTATCAATTCATCTTTTGATGGGCACTTAAGTTGTCTCCATCTTTTGGCAATTGTGAATAATGCTGCTATGACCTTTGGTGTGTAAATATCTGTTTGAGGGAAGTGGACTTGGTCCAGTGGATAGGGTATCCGCCTATCACATGGGAGGCCTGCAGTTCAAGCCCCGGGCCTCCTTGACCCGTGTGGAACTGGCCCATGCGCAGTGCTGATGCATGCAAGGAATGCCCTGCCATGTGGGGGTGTCCCCTGTGTAGGGGAGCTCCACGCGCAAGAAGTGTGCCCTGTAAGGAGAGAGCTGCCCAGCGCGAAAGAAAGTGCAGCCTGCCCATGAATGGCACCGCACACACGGAGAGCTGACACAACAAGATAATGCAACAAAAAGAAACACAGATTCCCGGTGCTGCTGATACGGATAGAAGTGGTCATAGAAGAACATGCAGCGAATGGATACAGAGAGCAGACAACTGGGGGGAGGGGGGGATGGAGAAATAAATAAAAAATAAATCTTAAAAATAAAAAATCTGTTTGAGGCCCTGCTTTCAATTCTTTTGGGTGAGATTGCTAGGTCTGTATGGTAATTCTCTATTTAACTTTCTGAGGAACCATCATATTTTCTTCCACAATGGCTACACCATTTTAATTGCCAACAGCAGTGAATGAGTGTCCCTGCTTCTCCACATCCTTTCCAACACTTGTAATTTTCCATTTTTAAAATAGTAGCCATTCTAATAGGTATGAAATGGTATCTCACAGGTTTTGATTTGTGCTTTCCTAATGACTAATGATGTCGAGCATCTTTTCATGTGCTATTGTCCATTTGTGTATCTTCTTTGGGGAAATGTCTATTCAGGTCCTTTGTCCATTTTTAAATTGGGTTGTTTGTCCTTACAGTTGCAGGGTTATTTTATATATTCTGGGTATTAAACCCTTATCAGATGAGTGGTTTCCAAATATTTTCTCTCATTGAGCAGGTTTACTTTTCACTTTCATAAAAGTCCTTTTGATGAGGTCCCATTTATCTGTTTTTTAGTGTGTTGCTTGTGCTTTGGGTGTAAAATCTAAGAAAATGTTACCTAACATGCATTCCTATGTTTTCCTCTAGAAGTTTTACAATTCTGGTCCTTATCTTTAGGACTTTGATCCATTTTGATTTGACTTTTGTATATTGTGTGAAGTGGGGATCCATTTTCATTCTTTTGCATATGGAGATCCAATTTCCACCGCAACATTTGTTGAAGAGACTATTTTTTCTCAATTGAATAGATTTAGGAATCTTGCCAAAAATCAGTTGACCTTAAATGTGTGGGTCTATTTCTGGACTCTTCCATTTTTTTTAAAGTTTGAGGAGGATGGGTGCTAATTCTTCTTGGAATGTTTGGTGAAATTCACGTGTAAAGCCATCTATCTGGTCCTGAAATTTTCTTTGCCTAATTCAATCTTTTTACTAGCCACTATTCATTGTAGGTAGTTTGTGTAATTCTAAGAAGTCATCTATTCAAGTTTGTCTAATTTGTTGGTGTACAATTGTTCATAGTATCTTCTTATAATTCTTTTTATTTCTGTGGTGTCAGTAGTAATGTCCCCCTTTTCATTTATGAAATTTTAGTTATTTGCCTCCTCTTTTTTTGTCTTTGTCCATCTAGCTAAACGTCTGATGATTTTATTTATCCTTTCAAAAAAACCAAATTTTGGTTTGTTCGTTCTGTCTATTGTGGTTTTTTAAAAAATTCTCTATTCCATTTATAGTCAGTCTAATCTTCAATTTTCCTTCCTTCTACTTGCTTTGGGTTTAGTTTGCTCTTCTTTTTCTATATCCTCCAGTTTTGAGATTAGGTCTCTGATTTGAAATCTTTCCTCTTTTTAAAAAACTGTTTATTTATTTATTTCACCACCACCCGAGATGGCGTCCTCATCTGTCTGCTCATTGTTTGCTTGTTGTCTCTGCTCATTGTCTCTGCTTGTTGTGTCCACTCATTATCTGCTTGTCTTCTTTAGGAGGCACTGAGAACTGAACCCAGAACCTCCTGTGTGGGAGGTGGGTGCCCAACTGCTTGAGCCCCCATCCACTCTGTATTAGTCAGGTTTCTCTAGGGAAACTGAATCAACAGGAGATATCTGTTAGTAGTATGAGATTTTATAAAATTCTCTCATGTGACCATGGGGATGCACAATTTCAGATTCCACAGGCAAGCTGGAAACCACGGGCTCTGATGAAAGTCCAGTGAAGGTCCTTAGTGAGTTTCTGGGAGATGTTGGCTCTCCAAAGATAAGCTGGGAAATTCTCCCTAAATGTTGAAATCACTTCCCCTTTTAAGACATTCAACTGATTGGATAAAACATCACTCATTGTTGATAGCAATCTCCCTGGTTGATTGTAGATGTAATCAGCCCTCTATGCTGTAAACTCACTGATGACTAAAGTTCGTAAATGTCCTTACATTACAATTAGCCCAGTGCTTGCTTGACCGAACAGCTGGGCATAGTTACCTGGCTGAGTTGACACATTAGCCTGGTTAGGCTCCCTGCTTGTTGTGTCTGCTCGTCTTCTTTAGGAGGCACTGGGAAAAGAACTTGGGACCTACCATGTGGGAGGCAGGTAACCAACTGCTTAAGCCACATCTGCTCCCCAACATCTGATCTTCTTTTTTAATGTAGACGTTTAGAGCTATAAAATTCCCTCTCAGCACTGCCTTTATTACTTCCAGTAAGTTTTGGTATATTGTGTTTTCTTTTCTTTTTTTAAGGTTTATTTATTTTTCACCCTTCCCCTCCTCCCACCCTGCTGTTTTTGCTGTCTGTGTTGTCTTCTCTTCTCATCTTTTTTCCTCTAGGATTCACCAGGATTCGATCCTGGAGACCTCTGATAGTGAGAGAGGTTCCCTGTCAATTGTGCCACCTCAGTTCCTGGTCTCCGCTGCACTTCACCTTGACTTTCCCCTTGTCTCTCTTTTGATGCGTCATCATCTTGCTGCGTGACTCACATGCATTGGGCATTGGCTCACTGTGCAGGCACTCATGTGGGCACTGGCTTGCCACGCAGGCATGCTTTCTCTTCTTTTTCACCAGGAGGCCCCAGGGATCAAATCCAGGTCCTCCTGTATGGTAGGCGGAAGCTCTATCACTTGAACCACATCCACTTTCCTGTGTTTTCATTTTGATTTGCTTCAAGGTATTTCCTAATTTCCCTTGTGATTTCTTCTTTGACACATTGGATGTTTAAGAGTACATTGTTTAATTTCCACATATTTGTGAATCTGCCATTTTTCACTCTGTTATTGATTTCTAGCTTCTTTCCATTGTGGTCAGAGAAGATTCATTGTATGATTTCAACACCTTTGAATCTATCGAGACTTGTTTTTTTGATCTAACATATGGTTTATCCTGGAGAATGATCCATGTGCACTAGAGAAGAATATGTATTCTGCTGCTATTGGGTGAAATGTTCTACATTTTTCTGTTAGGTATAGTTGGCTTAAAATATCATTTGAGTCTTCTATCTCCTTATTGATCTTCTGTCTAGATTTTCTATTCATTGTTGAAAGATGTGTATTGAAGTCTCCTACTATTAATGTTGAATCATCTCTTTCTCCCTTCAAATTGGTCAATATTTGCTTCATATATTTTGGGCTCTACTAGTAGGTACACATATATTTCAAATTGTTGTGTCTTCTTGTGTAATTGATCCCTTTGTCAGTATATATTGACCTACTTTGTCCCTTGTAATAGTTTTTACTTAAAGTCTGAAGACTATTTTGTCTGATATGTATAGCTACCTGTTTTAGTTTCTTAGGCTGCTCAAAGCAAGTAACATTAAATGGGTTGGGTTAAAAAACGGGAATTTATTTGCTCCTGGTTTTGAGGCTGTGAAAATATCCAAATCAAGGCATCATCAAGGTAATGCTTTTTTCCCCAAAAACCAGCTGCTGGCAATCCGTGGCTCCTCTGTCACATGTCAAGACACATAGCAGTGTCTTCTGGCCTCTTCCTCCTTTTTTAGGTTTCATTGATTTCAGCTTCTTGCTTCTGTGGCTTTCTCTCTGTCTGAATTTCATTCTTTTATAAAGGACTCCAGTAATAGGATTACGATCCATCCTTAGCTGAAGTAAGCTCATCAAACATTCCTTCTTACAATGGGTTTACACCCACAGGAATGGATTAAAAAAAGTTTTTAGGAGGTACCAGGGATTGAACCCAGGACTTTATACATGTGAAGCAGGTGCTCAACCACTGAGCTACACCTGCTTCCTGGATTATTTTTATTTTTTTTTAGCTCTGCATAATATACTTTTATTACTCAATAGAAGAAATTACAGAAAGTTTCAAAGACAAAATTGAAAATAACTATGCAATATTCAGTGCATTGATCACAATAAATATTTCTTAGATTTATCACTTACTAAATAATGTAAGATACATTTTCTCAGTTTTAATGTATATTACAGTGACCATCAATAGATAAAGCAAACATAAAAGAACACCTACTTGTGGTTCTCAATAATTTTTCAAACTCTGGAAAGATGCTGAGGACAAAGCTCGAATCCCCTTTCTATTTAATATATATTTTTTTATTCCTTTTTTTTTTAATTGACTTTGTAATAATATTACATTAAAAATATATATGTGAGGTCCCATTCAACCCCACCCCCCCACCCCCCCTCTCCCCCCCCCAAGAACACTCGTTCCCATCATCATGACACATCCATTGGATTTGGTAAGTACATCTTTGGGCACCTCTGCACCTCATAGACAATGGTTCAAATCATGGCCCATACTCTCCTCCATTCCATCCAGTGGGCCCTGTGAGGATTTACAGTGTCCGGTGATTACCTCTGAAGCACCATCCAGGGCAGCTCCATGTCCCAAAGACGCCTCCACCTCTCATCTCTTCCTGCTTTTCCCCATACCCATCGTCCACCATGTCCACTTTTCCCAATCCAATGCCACCTCTTCTATGTGGACATTGGATTGGTTGTGTCCATTGCACCTCTATGTCAAGAGGAGGCTCAGATTCCACATGGATGCTGGGTGCAATCCTCCCATTTTCAGTTGTAATCACTCTAGGCTCCATGGTGTGGTGGTTGTCCTTCTTCAACTCCATCTTAGCTGAGTGTGGTAAGTCCAATAGATCAGATTGTAGGTGCTGGAGTCTGTTGAGGCTCAGGACCTGACTATCACATTGTCAGTCCAGAGATTCAAATCCCCTAAATATATCTTAAACCCCAACATTAACTGCACCTCCAGCACATTAGCATGAAAGTCTTATGAAGGGAGATCCCATCTGAGTCCAGATTCATCACACATAAACACCATTTCCAAAGAGGGGCCATCTGACCTGGTAGTTAACCTCATCGGCCATGACCATAACTCCCATGGGTCTCTTTAGCCCTCAAAGGAACCAATATCTGGGGGTTGTATCTGCTTTATCTGTCTCTCTGACTCTGCTCAGTTGTGCATGAGGGCAATCCTTCTGCCAGCCTCCAGACTCTTTTTTAGAAACTCGTAGCCATATAAACTCATTTCTCCTTTCCATTTCGCTTCCTGGATTATTGATAAATTTAAAAACATGTTTTTCTGGGGTACATACAGTTTCAAACCACCACACTATCCCAGTTCTCTCTCTCTCTTTTTTAAAAGATTTGTTTATTTACTTCTCTCCCCTTCTCCCCCCTGCCCCAGTTGTCTGTTCTCTGTGTCTATTTGCTGCATGTTCTTTGTCCGCTTCTGTTGTTGTCAGCAGCACGGGAATCTGTGTTTCTTTTTGTTGTGTCATCTTGTGTGTCAGCTCTCCGTGTGTACAGCACCATTCCTGGGCAAGCTGAACTTTCTTTTGCACTGGGCGGCTCTCCTTATGGGGTGTACTCCTTGCATGTGGGGCTCCCCTACACAGGGACACCCCTGCGTGGCACAGCACTCCTTGCACGCATCAACACTGTGCCTGGGCCAGCTCCACACAGGTCAAGGGGGCCCGGGGTTTGAACCACGGACCTCCCATGTGGTAGACGGATGCCCTAACCACTGGGCCAAGTCCACTTCCCCCCAGTTCTCTTTTGGTTATGACTTGCATGGGATATATTTTTTTACCCTTTCACTTTCACCCTACATATGTCTTTGAGTTTAAGATGAGTCTTTTGTTAACTATATGGGTCCTGCTTTTATTTTTTAAAAAATACATTCTGCCAATCTCTGCCATTTGTCTGGAGAGTTTAATACATTTATATTTCAAGTAACTTATGATAACACAGGACTTTCTTCTGTCATTTCATTTTTACTCTTTGTAAGTCATATACTATTTCTGACCCTCAATTCTTCTGTTAATGCCTACTTTCATGTTTATTTTTTACTGCATCATTTTGAGCCACTTTTCACTTCTTTCTGAGTGTAGTTTTAATATATTTTCTTTGTGGTTACTATGGGGTTAAAATTTAATACCCGAAATCTATAACAATTATAATTGATTTACTACCAACTTAACATCAATAGCATACACATAGACTCTTCCTAAAACCTCCATCCCACCACCTTTTGTGACTACTTGTTACAAGTTATAACTTTGTACATTATAAGTCCATACCATAGATTTATCATTACTTTTTATACATTTGTGTTTTAGCACATTAGAAGTATGAAGTGGAATTATATACCAAAAAATATATAAAGCAATAGTGCTTTAATTGCATTATAATTACCCAAATGGTTACCTTTACCTGAGGTCTTTATTTCTTTTCTTTTCTTTTTTTAAAAGATTTATTTATTTATTTATTTATCTCCCCTTCCCCCCACCCCTGTTGTCTGTTCTCTGTGTCTATTTGCTGCATCTTGTTTCTTTGTCTGCTTCTGTTGTTGTCAGCCTCATGGGTATCTGTGTCTCTTTTTGTTGCGTCATCTTGTTGTGTCAGCTCTCCATGTGTGTGGCACCATTCTTAGGCAGGCTGCACTTTCTTTCGCGCTGGGCGGCTCTCCTTATGGTGCGCACTCCTTGCACGTGGGGCTCCCCTATGCAGGGACACCCCTGTGTGGCATGGCACTCCTTGCGCACATCAGCACTGTGCATGGGCCAGCTCCACACGGGTCAAGGAGGCCCAGGGTTTGAACCACGGACCTCCCATGTGGTAGACGGACGCCCTAACCACTAGGCCAAGTCCATTTCCCTAGGTCTTTATTTCTTTATGCTGCTCTGATCTACTGTCTAGTGTCCTTTTCTTTCAGTCTGAAGAAATCCTTTTAGCATTGCTTGTAGGAAGGCTGGTGGTAATGAACTTCCTTAGCTTTTGTTCATCTTGGAATGTTGGAATCTCTCCTAATTTTTGAAATAAAGTTTTCCCAGATATAAAATTCTTAGTTGGCAATTATTTTCTTTCAGCACTTTAAATATTTCATACTACTGCCTCCTTGCCTGCATGGTTTCTAAGGAGAAATCAGCACTTAGTCACATTGGGATTCCATTGTACATAACCTGTTCCTTTTCTCTGGCAGCTTTCAGAACTTTCCCCTATACTTGGCATTGGACAGTTTGGCTAGTATATGTCTAGACATGATTTTCTTTGAGTTAATGCTGTTTGGAGTTCTTTGGGATTCTTGGGTGTGTATGTTCATTAAATTTGGGAAGTTTTCTGCCATTATTTCTTTTAATATTCCTTCTGCACCGTTCTTTCTTTCTTCTCCCTCTAGGACTCCCATCATATGTATTGCAGTGCATTTGATGGTGTCCTACAGTCTCTTAGGCTCTGTTCACTTTATTTATTTATTTATTTATTTATTTATTTATTTGTTTGTTTGTTTATTTAGCTCCTTAGCCTGAATCATTTCACTTTTCTTATCTTTGAGATCCTGGTTCTTTTGTCTGCTAACTCCAATCTGCTGTTGAAACCATCTAGGAAAGTTTCCATGTTAGTTACCGTATTTTTGTGTTTTTTTTAAGATTTATTTTTCGTTATTTTTCCCCTCCTCCCTCATTGTTTTCACTCTCTGTCTGCTTGTCTTCTTTTTGCTGTCTACTCACCGTACTTTCAGGAGGCGCTGGGAACCAAACCCAGGGCCTCCCATGTGGGAGGGAGGTGCCCAATTGCTTAAGCAGCCTCTGATCCCTGATTGCGTTCTTCAACTCCAGTATTTCCTTTTGAGAATCTCAAAGCGATTAGCATATTATTTTCCTCATATTCTTTAGTTCTTTCTCTGTGTTTCTCTTTATCTCCATGAGCATACTGAGGATCATTTTTCAAAAATCTTTGTCCAATAAGTCCTAAGTCTGGTCCTCTTCATTAATGGTTTCTGAATTTTTATCTGGTTCCTACGGGTGGGTCATCACTTCCTATTTATTTGTTTGTCATGTAATCTTTTATTACACACTGAATATTTTAATATTTTAAAGGCCACTTGGGCTTCATTCTTCTTCACACTGTCCCGGCTGTCTGCAAGCTGCTTCTCTGCCCTCAGGACAAATTCTGGAGGGTGGAGCCTGAGGCAGGTTCCCCAGCTCAGACCCTCAGCCTTCTACCCAATAGATTAGCACCGACATGGACATGAAGAAGGGGCCGACAGAGGCATCAGGAGCTCTGCTATGGCTTTTTTGTTTTGTTTTTTGTTTTATAGAAACTGGGGTCTCATACATGGGAAGCGGGTACTCAAACCACTGAGCTACACCCACTCCCCTGCTATGGCTTTTGAAGCTGCCTTTTCTTGATTCAGTACTTGTCCTGCAACTTCAGCCCTTTAACTGTTTTCCATCGACTTAAGGAAGGTTACTGTCTTTAAGATTCCTCTGCCACATGTGCCCAAGGAGGGTTAGAAAAATGACTGCCCTCAGAGCTGGCCAGCAGTCAGAAATAGCTAATCAAAAGCAATTATCAGTAATCAGACCACACAGCCCTGGAGTTTGGAAGACTAGGTCTCTAGCTGCCATACCCACTGCTGCTCTTCACAAGAGTGGAGGATGGGGAATCTTAACCACTGTAGGGAGAACAGACCTCACTGCTATTTACCACAATATACTAGTTTCTTCCTCCCACTCCCCCCTTTATGCTGCACAGTGTTCTGCTAGACTCCAGAGTTTCAAAATAGTTGATTCAGACAGTTCCTTCTAGTTCAATCATTGTTCTAGTGGAGGGACTGATTCCTGGAGCTCCCTACTCTGCCATCTTCCCACAATCCTTCCTGTCTGATTATTTCTGTTGTTTTTTTTTAAGATTTATTTATTTCTACACCCTTATTGTTTTTGCACTCTCTACCTGCTCTCTATGTCCATTCGCTGTGTGTTCTTCTGTGTCTGCTTGTCTTCTCTTTAGGCAGCACTGGGAACAAATCCTGGGACCTTCCAGAGTCTCCAAGAGAGGGATTCAATCTCTCATGCCACCTCAGCTCCCTGGTCTGCTGCGTCTCTTATTGTCTCTCCTCTGTGTCTCTCTGTTGCATCATCTTGCTGCGCCAGCACTCCATGAAGGTCAGCA
Organism: Dasypus novemcinctus; assembly: GCF_030445035.2. NCBI lineage: Eukaryota > Metazoa > Chordata > Mammalia > Cingulata > Dasypodidae > Dasypus > Dasypus novemcinctus. The sequence continues at coordinate 18,367,467 of NC_080678.1, forward strand.
CTCTGTGCGGGCCAGCTCTCCATTTGGACCAGCTCCCACACCAGCCAGCTGACCTTCGAGGCCCAGGGAACTGAACCCTGGACCTCCTATATGGTAGATGGGAGCCCAACCAGTTGAGCCACGTCTGCTTCCCTGTTTCTGCTGTTTTAAGCCAACAAGTCTGTGGTACTTTGTTACAGCAGCCCTGGGAAACTAGGACAATAGTGACAGAAATGTAGGAAGGGAATGAAAAATGTCTAGTGATCCAATTATTTATTCACTCCAACAAACACTTTAGGGCCAGGCTCTGGGACTATAGTGATGACAGAAACAGAGGCTCAGCCCCTGCCTCCCAGGAGTTAATGCCTTTGTGAAGGCGAGAACCCTGTGAACAGTTAATGGCATTACAACCAGGTAAACGCCATTGCAGAGAAACAGATAAAATGCTTTGGGAGCCAAAAGGATAGAGCAGCTTACTCAGCAGTGTATTGAGGAAGGCATCAGGGAGGAAGAGACATCTGTTTTGATTTTTTTTAAAGTAGTTCATATAAATACGTGATACAGAACTCGAGAGCCCAAAGGGAACTTAGTAAAAATTAAGTCTCCCCCTTTCTGATGCTCTCCAGACTCCAATTCCCTCCTCTAGAGGGAACCAATATCCCTAGGTCACTGGGAGTTTTTCCTGGGGTCCTCTATGCTTTCATCAGTATTTATGGCCGAGTCTTCCTGGTCACAAGTGGTAGCATAGGTAGCTCACTGTCCTCCAACGTCCTCTTTTCACTTCACAATTGTGATGGTTAATTTTGTGTGTCAATTTGGCTAGGCTATGGTGCCCAGTTATTTGCCCAAACACTAGTCAGGGTGTTTCCATGAAGGCATTTTATAGACATGATTAACATCTAAAATCACTTGACTTTAAGTAAAGGAGATAATCCTCCATAAAATGGATGGGCTTCAACTTATCAAATGAAAGCCTTAAGAACAAAACTCTGGGGGGTGGGGGCGGTGGGGTTAAATGGGACCTCATATTTTTTGAATGTAATTTTTAAAAATAAATAAATAATTAAAAAAAAAAGAACAAAACTCGAAGTTTCTCTGAGATGATGAAATATTGCCTTAAGATTACAGCATATTAGGAAGCAGACATGGCTCAACTGATAGAGCGTCTGTCTACCATATGTAGGGTCCAGGGTTTGATCCCCAGGGCCTCCTGACCCATGTGATAAGCTGGCCCATACACAGTGCTGTTGTGCACAAGGAGTGCCATGCCACGCAGGGGTGCCCCCTTGTAGGGGTGCCCCATGTGCAAGAAGCGCGCCCTGCAAGGAGAGCCACCCCATGTGAAAAAAGCGCAGCCCACCCAGGAGTGGCGCCATACACGGAGAACTGACACAGGAAGATGATGCAACAAAAAAGAGACGCAGTTTCCCAGTGCCTCTGGATAATGCAAGCAGGCACAGAAGAACACACAGAGAATGGACCCCAAGAGCAGACAACAAGGGGGAAGGGGAAAGAAATAAATAAAATAAATCTTAAAAAAAAAAAAAAAAGATTACAGCATGTGACTTCCAGGAAGATGGCAGACTAGAAAGACATGGGACTCTCTCCTCTCCCAGGAACATAGAGGACAGGCAGAAATGGCCTGGAAAAAAATCTTCTAGGGTTTAGGACACCAGGAGAAGGCTGGACACTCTCCAAAAGATATAAGGCAAAGGAAAAGATTGCAATGACAAAACTGTGGGTTAAAAGCTGCAGCTGCAACTGCTGACATCCTTCCCCACCCTATAGACACCTTTGAATTTAAATGAAAAAAAGCTACGAGATACAAAAGTCCATTATATATTAATAAAAGGAACAGTCCACCAGGAAGAAATAGTAGTTATAAATATCTATGCACCTAACCAGATGCTCCAAAATACATGAGGCAAACTCTGGTGAAACTGAAGGGAAAGGGGGAGAGTAGATGTGGCTCAAGCAGGTTGAGGACCTGCCTCCCATGTGGGAGGCCCCAGGTTCTGTTCCCTGTGCTTCCTAAAGAAAAAAAAAAAGATGAGTAGACAATAAGTACAAACAATGAGCAAAAGCAATGAGCAAGGGGAGCCATGGAGGGGGTTACTGAATGGAGAGGGGAGCTGAGGCAGCTCAAGTGGTTGAGTGCCTGCTTCCCTGTACGAGGTCCTGGGTTCAGTCCCTGGTACCTCCTAAAAGTAAAGGGAGAAATAAACGTCTCTACAATAATAGTTGGAGACTTCAACATACCAGTCACATCATTAGGAACCCTAAAAAGTAGAGCAACAAGGAAACAGAGAACTTGAACAATATAATAAATGAGCTACATCTAACAGACATATACAGAACATTGCACCCAATTTCAGTAGATTGTACCTTCTTCTCAAGTGCTCATATGTCCTTCTCCAGGATAGACCACATGTTAGGTCACAAGGCAGGTTTCAAAAAATATAAAATGATTGAAATTATACAAAGCACCTTCTCAGATCATAATGAAATGGTACTAGAAATCAATAATAGACAGGAAAGAGGGAAATTCACAAATGTGTGGAATCTGAAAACACACTCCTAAATAATCAGTGGGTCAAAGAAGAAATTGTAAGAGAAATTCATAAATACATTGAGATGTATAAAGAGGGGAAAACAACTTATCAAAACTTGTGGGGGGAAACGGACTTTGGCCCAGTGGTTAGGGCGTCCGTCTACCATATGGGAGGTCCGCGGTTCAAACCCCGGGCCTCCTTGACCCGTGTGGATCTGGCCATGTGCAGCGCTGATGCGCGCAAGGAGTGCCGTGCCACGCAAGGGTGTCCCCCGCGTAAGGGAGCCCCACGCGCAAGGAGTGCGCCCCGTAAGGAGAGCCGCCCAGCGTGAAAAGAAAGAGCAGCCTGCCCAGGAATGGCGCCGCCCACACTTCCCGTGCCGCTGAGCCGCTGACAACAACAGAAGCGGACAAAGAAACAAGACGCAGCAAATAGACACCAAGAACAGACAACCAGGGGAGGGGGGGGGGAAATAAATAAATAAATAAATCTTCAAAAAAAAAAAAAAAAAAAGAAATCACTGAAGACCTAAACAAATGGAAAGACATTCCGTGTTCATGGATTGGAAGACTAAATATTGTGAAGATGTCAATTCTACTGTGATGGTTAGGCTAATGTGTCAACTTGGCCACATAATTGTGCCCAGTTTTTTGGTCAAACAAGCACTGGGCTAACTGTAATACAAGGGCATTTATGGACCTTAGTCACCATTGACTTTACTGCAGTGGTAAATCATAGACAGCTGGTTACAATGACATCAATCAGGGAGACTGCCATCAGCAATGAGTGATGCTTTATCCAATCAGTTGAATGCCTTAAAAGGGGAAGTGATTCCAGCATTGAGTGAGAATTTCCCAATTCCTCTTTGAACAGCCATCGTCTCCTAGAACTCATCAAGAACCTTCACTGGACTTTCACCGGAGCCCCTGGTTGCAGCCTGCCTGTGGAACCTGGACTTGTGCATCCCCACAGTTACATGAGAGACTCATAAAATCGTATACTATTGACAGATATCTCTTATTGATTCTGTTTCCCTAGAGAACCCTGACTAATACACCTACCCAAACTGATTTACAGATTCACTGCAATACTAATCAAAATTCCAATAGCATACTTTACAGAAATAGAAGAGACAATTACCAAATTCACTTAGAAGGGAAAGTGCATCTGAATAACCAAAAGCATTCTAAAAAAGAAGAGGACATGGGAGGAATTTCACTGCCTGACCTTGAAACATATTACAAAGCTACAGTGGTCAAAACAGCATAGTACTGGCCTAAAGACTGACACATTGATTAGTGGAATAGAAATGAGAGACCAGAAGTGAACCCTCACCTCTACGGCCAATTGATTTTTGACAGACCTACCAAGTTTTTTCAACAAATGGTGCGGGAAGAACTGGATATCCATAACCAAAAGAAAGAAAGAGAACCCCTATCACACTCCCTGTACAAGAACCAACTCAAAATGGATCAAAGACCTAAATGTTAAAGCCAGGACCATAAAGCTTCTAGAAGAAAATGTGGGGAGACATCTTAAAGACCTTGTGTTAGGTAGTGGTTTCTTGGACTTTACACCCAAGGCATGAGCAACAAAAGAAAAAGAGATAAACGGGCCCTCCTTAAATTAAACATTTTCACACCTCAAAGTACTTTTTCAAAAGAGTGAAAAGGGGTGGCGGACTGGGCCCAGAGGTTAGGGCGCCCGCCTACCATATAGGAGGTCTGCGGTTCAAACCCCGGGCCTCCTTGACCCATGTGCAGCTGGCCCATGCACAGTGCTGATGCAGGCAGGGAGTGCCGTGCCACGCAGGGGTGTCCCCCATGTGGGCGAGCCCCACATGCAAGGAGTGTACCCCGTAAGGAGAGCTGCCCAGCGCGAAAGAAAGTGCAGCCTACCCAGGAATGGCACTGCACACAGGAGAGCTGACGCAGCAAGATGACGTAACAAAAAGAAACACAGATTCCCATGCCACTGACAAGAACAGAAGCAGACAAAAACAACAACACACAGCAAATGGACACAGAACAGACAACCGGGGTGGGGGGGGAGGGGAGAAAAATAAATAAATAAATAAATCTTTAAAAAAATAAAAAATAAAAGAGTGAAAAGGCAGCTGACTCAATGGGAGAAAATATTTGGAAATCACCTATCCGATAACAGTTTAATATCAACTCAACAATAAAAAGAAAAAAGACCCAATTTAAAAATAGGCAAAAGACTTGAATAGACAAATGTCCAAAGAAGAAATTCGAATGGCAAAAAAACACATGAAAAAATGTTTGACATCACTAGTGATTAGGGAAATGCAAATCAAAGCTACAATGAAATATCATGTCACGCCTATTAGAATGGCTGCTATTAAAAAGACAGAAAACTGGGAAACGGACTTTGGCCCAGTGGTTAGGGCGTCCGTCTACCACATGGGAGGTCCGCGGTTCAGGCCCCGGGCCTCCTTGACCCGTGTGGAGCTGGCCATGCGCAGTGCTGATGCGCGCAAGGAGTGCCGTGCCACGCAAGGGTGTCCCCCGTGTAGGGGAGCCCCACGCGCACGGAGTGCGCCCGTGAGGAAAAGCCGCCCAGCGTGAAAAGAAAGAGCAGCCTGCCCAGGAATGGCGCCACCCACACTTCCCGTGCCGCTGACGACAACAGAAGCGGACAAAGCAACAAGACGCAGCAAACAGACACCAAAAACAGACAACCAGGGGAGGGGGGGAAATTAAATAAATAAATAAATCTTTAAAAAAAAAAAAAAAAAGACAGAAAACTGAAAGTGTTATTGAGAACGTGGAGAGAAAGGAACGCTTATTCACTGTTGGTTGTAGAATGGTACAACCATTTTGGAGGACTGTTTGGCAGTTCCTAAAGAAGTTGAATATAGATTTGCCACATGACCTGGCAATACCAGGTAAATACCCAGAAGAACTGAGAGCAGTGACACAAACAGATATCTGCACACCAATGTTCATAGCGGTGTTATTCAGAGTTGCCAAAAGATGGAAACAACGCAGTTGTCCATCACCTGAAGAATGAATAAAACTGTGGTGTATATACATGATGAATATCATGTAGCTGTAAGAAAAAATGAAGTTGTAAAGCATATGAGCAAAGCAAGCCAGACACAAAAGGACAAATATGTATGACTGCACTATTATGAACGAAATATATTGTGTAATATCATGGAGTTAATAACTTGAATATGAGTCACCATAAAATAGAATGAGATTAGATAATGGAAAGCTGAGGGGTAACTTGTGCAAATTGGTTAAAAAGGATGTGTATTAATCTTTGGAAATAAATAGAAAAGGTAAAAGCCCAACATAATGTTTTTAACTAGCAGTATTATTATGTGGGTATGAAAGTGGTTTAAAGGGAAAGTCTAAGGTTACATATATTACTAAAAGCAAAGCTAAAAAATGTAACATGGAATTGTATAGCATAGTAAAACTGTGAAATATGGTTAAAATAGCATACATTAAGCTGTTTTTCTTAGAAACTGAACAAATGTATGATGATACTACAAGATGTTAATATCAGACAAAAAGAATTATGCTAAGTGAAAGAAACAAGACACAAAGTACTACATATTATATGATTCCATTTATACAAAATGTAAATATAAATCAATTTATAAAGATGAAATTAGATTAGTGGTTATATGGGCTGAGGACGGATAGAGGGATTGAGAGGTGACTTTTAAGGGTGTGGAGTTTTTCTTTTTGGAGTAATAAAATTGTTCTAAAATTTTTTGTCGTAATGAATGTTGTGATTATACTAAAAGCCATTGATTATACACTTTGGATAGATTGTATGGTATATGAGTATATCTCAATAAAACTGCTTACAAAATAAATAAATGTTCAAGAATAGCCAGAAATAGCAGCTATGTACAGCAGGGGAAGCATAGAGAGATTGAGAGGTGAAGAATTTTCTTTTTTGTTTTTTTGTCTGTTTTTTGTTTATTATTATTATTATGGAAATAATGAAAATGCTCTAATAATGATTGAAGGGATGAGTGCACAACTATGTGATTACATCAAATACCATTGATTGTACACTTCGGATGCTTTATCAACATGTATTCGTAAAATTGATTTGTTTAAAAAAAAAAGACTACAGCATAAAAATCCTGCTTCAGTTTCCAGGTCACCAACCTGCCCTACAAATATCAGACTTGCTAGCATCCTCGATCACATGAGCCAACTCCTCTTAACATATATACCTAAACTATTGGCTCTTTTTCTCTGGATTTCACTGACTGACACAAAAATATATCTGCAAACTTTTCCATATCAGTCTATATAGAACTTACTTACTCCTTTAAATGGTTGTACAGTACTTTACTGTGGGAATGTACCGCGATTTACTTACTGGTCCCCTATTTGATAGACATTTAGATAATTCCCAGGCCTCTGCAACTGTAAGCACATCTACAGTGTATATTCTTGTGCATACATCATTTTGCATGAAAGTATAAGTAAATCTATGATTACCTGGAAGCAGAATTGCTTGGTCATTCCATCAGTATACTTTAAAATTTGAGATATTTTGCCAAATTCCTCTACAAAGAGGTCAGAGAAGGTTAGCTTCGTACAGCAGGCTCTGAACGCATTCCCCACACTCTCACCAGACAGTGATATTTAACTTCTTAATGTTTGCCAAGCTGATCATTTCTCTTTGTACTTTTAATTTGCATTTCTATTATGATCATAACGAGCATCTTTTCATGAGTTTAAGAGATGTTTGGAATCCCTTGTCTATGAACAGGCTGTACCTTTCCATTGCCCATTTTTCTCTTGGTGCTGAGGAGGAGGGAAAACAATTTTTTGCAGATGCAGAAGAGGGGATGAAACAAAGGCACCCGATAATTGCAGGGCACAGGAAGATGGGGACTGGCATTGAAAAATGGCCCAAGGACCTGCCTCCTCCGTTGGGCTGCCTAACTTTTCTGACCTGGTTTCCCCTCCTCCTCCTGCCTGAGCAGCAGCCAGTTCAGAAACCAAGCGGAAGCCTGGAAATTAGATTCTGGGTTTAGAATTGCACAACTGAACTTGGAATGTGGAATTGGCTGAGAAATCAGTAGATCCCTCCTCTGAGCCTGCTTTATCTCTAGGGTTGTGCGAGGGGAGGGGATAGGAGGTGGGAGTTTGTTGCATGAATTAGTGGTAGGCTTGGAAGAAAGATGAAGGTTGAAACAGGTGCTTAAGTCATAAAAAGGTAATCAGAAACCACAGCCAGGGATTTCTCCCCAGGCCACGGTATTCTTCTGCATTGTTCTTCTGTCTTTTCCTCACTGGCCAGGGTTGCACTGAGTCTGAATCCAAATGGGCAGACCTTTCTGTCTAAATCTGTTGTTATTTTGGATGGTAAGAGTGAGTATGGCCAAAGAGTTGTTTTCAGGGGCTGAGACAGGAGCTGGCTTCTGTTTTGGGGGCTCTTTGCTGCTCTGTGGTTCGCACTCTGGGACTTCAGCAACTATTGGTCACGCCACCTGTTTTTTCCAGAAGGCTCACAATGTGGCTTCCAGAGGGTCCGTCAGCTGTCCTTATTCTAGTCCTCTCCTTCGGGGATTATGGAATAGCTCCTGACAATAATGCCTGAGCGAGGCCCAGTGGAGGGATTCAAAGAGATAGAAGATCTAATCCATGCCTTCCAAGAGGGTAGGCTCCAGCTGGGGAGACTCAACTACTAAAGAGGTACATAGTTGTCAGGTTGGAGACAACAGGGCCAGGATCAGAGAGATGCTGAGAGGAGGGAGCAAGAGAGAGCCCCAGCAGTGAGGGGCCTTGAGCAGAAACTGGAGACTTGAGCGGATTCTGAAGCAAGGGCAGGTTTGAATAGGTGGAGGAAGGAGGAAGAGCTTTCTGGGTGGGGAAATGTCAAGAACAAACATGTGGAGCCAGGACTGAGCAGAGACCCCACCTTGGTGACACAGGTGTTTCTAGCGCCAGGTTCCTCTGCCTGGGACAGCTGTCTTCTTAGCAACCAGGCACATGTTAGTGAAGTATGTGTTCAATGCCTGTCTCCCCTGCTAGCCCATAAGCTGGGGTTTTGCATATAATTATCCCCCTAGCCTATCTAGTTCCACTCTTAGTACAAGTCACTGTTGAATAAATTTCTTTTTTTTAAAGATTTATTTTATTTATTTCTCTCCCCCCTCTCCCCCCAGTTGTTTGCTCTCTATGTCCATTCGTGGTATGTTCTTCTGTGTCCGCTTGCATTCTTGGCGGCACCGGGAATCTGTGTCTCTTTGTTGTATCATCTTGCTGCATCAGCTCTCCGTGTGTGTGTGGCGCCACTCCTGGGTGGGCTGCGCTTTTGTTGCCTGGGGCAGCTCAATATGGGGTATACTCCTTGCGTGTGGGGCTCCTCTACGTGGGGGACACCCCTGCATGGCATGGCACTCCTTGCACATGGCAGCGCTGTGCGTGCGCCAGCTCACCACATGGGTCAGCACGCCATCAGTTTGAACCCTGGACCTCCCATATGGCAGGCGGATGGTCTTTCAATTGAGCCATGTTCCCTGTTGAATAAATACTTGCAGAATGAATGAATTCAAATGAACCATCACTTTGCCCTCCCATTGAATTATAATCTAGGCAGAATTAATTCCCTACCTTGTTCCAAAATGAGGTTTCAAAATAAGAAATTGGTGACGATGGTTATGAGAATTGTTTTTTTTCCCAGTGGGGAAATATTTTTATTACTTTCCTTTTGGAAATTCATAAACAGTTCAAACAATGCAGAAAAATGTAAAATAGAACATTTCTAGTCCCACTGCTCAGAGATGATAGGAGTGAAATAATGTTAAATCACAGTTAACTGTAAAATGTGATGTGTTATCTCCACTGAGATCAGAATGGCAGAGTAAGACATTTCAGAACTCCATCCCCCCACTGAAGCTTTGAACAACTGGTAACAACTGGCAGAAACATCTTTCTCAAAGTTTCAGAAGACAGTTATAGTGCTGCGGTAATAGAGTGAGTGCGGATCAAGAAAAAGGCTACTTAAAAGCTGCAGGAGCTCAGGGTGCCCTGGCTGGCCTCTTCCCCACCTGTAAGCTTCCCCAGCCAAAGGGGTGATGAGGCAAAGTATCAGAAATTGGTTGGCTTTTATAAAGGGTATTTATTTGGGGGTAAAAGCTGACTGTTACAAGGTCCTAAAGAGTCCTACTCAAGGTACCACAGAGGTACTTTCTCACCAAACCTGTTGCCACTTGTTGAAGTAAGATGGCGGAGAGTCTCTCCCTGGTCTCGCCTTCGTTCTTCCTCTTAAGGCTCCGTGGGCCCAGCTTCTTCCAACCTCAGCTGTAGGCTGGCACACGGCTCATCTCTCTGCCCGGGGCTTTAGCTGTTTAAGCCTTCTTTCTGACACATGGCAGGACCAAAATGACCAAGTTCTCTCCTCTTCTGTGTCTCTGGAGCTCTCTTTCTTCCTGTGAATCTCTTCAGTCTGTCTTCTTGAGTGAGTGTCCATTCACATCAGTGAGTGTCCATTCACATCAGTCCACCGAAGGGGTGGGGACTTAAACTGAGTTACACCCTACTGACATGGCTGAATCAAGCCCGAGTCTTAATATAATTTCATCAAAAACACCTCAGCAAGGGACTCAGACTTGGCCCAATGGATAGAGAGTCTGCCTACCACACGGGAGGTCCGCAGTTTAAACCCCGGGCCTCCTTGACCGTATGGAGCTGGTCCACGCGCAGTGCTGATGTGCGCAAGGAGTGCCCTGCCATGCAGGGGTGTCCCCTGCATAGGGGAGCCCCGCACACAAGGAGTGCGCCCCCTAAGGAGAGCCGCCCAGCGCCAAAGAAAGTGCAGCTTGCCCAGGAATGGCGCCGCCCACACAGAGAGCTGACACAGGATGATGCAACAAAAAGAAACAGATTCCCATGCCGCTGACAAAAACAGAAGCGGACAAAGAAGAAGATGCAGCAAATAGACACAGAGAACAGACAACTGGGGTGGGGGGGAAGGGGGGAGAAATAAATAAATAAATAAATAAATAAATAAATAAATAAATAAATAAATAAATAAATAAAAGGAAAAAAAATCTCAGCTGAAGCTAATACAATCAATGGGTATCATCCCCAAAGGAACAGACCAGTTTACAAGCATAATCCTTACCTTTTCTGGGGGTTCATAAATAATCTCAAACTGCCCCATCACCCATCACCAGCTCAGCGCAGAGCAGGCTACAGTCCCAGTGTGGCTCCTGGTCCTGGTTCGGCGGGAGCAGAGTCACCCTCGTGCACATGCGGGGAGCACGCACGTCTGCTCCATCTGTGAGGCGGTGGCCTGAGGAACCTGCGTCCCAGTTCCTGCCCTCTGTGCAGAAGGAGCACATGGAGTCTCTTCCAGAACGCTGGGGGAGAGCCATCAGGTGACTGCCTGGGCAAGGGATTGCTGCCCGTGAGACACAGCGAGTGCTTCCTGGGACTGTGAGGACATGGTTTCACAGGAAAGAGGGGATGTTCATTTCTAGGACCAAACGCACAGGCACAAGACAAGTTGCCTGCATGGAAAGTGTAGGGAAGTATAGGGAAGCCCCTCTACTTTGGCCTGGAGCTCTTCTATAAACTCATTGTTTGGGTAAGTTCTGAAGGAGAGTCTGCAAAGACTAGGAAAGTTTTGTATTTGTTTTTTGGGTTTTTTTTTTTTTTCTTAGCTCCTAGCATTCAAGGAAAGCTCTATCATTACACTAGCTTGCATTCAGGACTAGATGCCTTTGAGTCCAAATTCTAGTGATAACACATTAAAATCAAAATATTCAGGTTTCAACAAAAGATTATAAAACAGACACAGAAACAGGAAGGGATGGCTTCCTTTCTTACCAGAAAAAATGAAGATCTCTGAAAAAGATAAGGACGTGGGTCAATATAAACACCAGTACTAATGTATTTTTAGTTTGCAATTCCACTTTTTATTTCCTCCAGGATTAAAAGGCAAATGCACAAAATGTAATGATAGGGGAATGGGTGTAGCCCAGTGGCTGAGCACCTGCTTCCTGTGTACAAGGTCCCGTGTTTAATCCCTGGTACCTCCCTTAAAAAAAAATGTAATGATAAATCAGTGGTTTTGAAATCATAGTATATAAGCGTGACAATAAGGATGTGGATGTGGCTCAGGCTACTGGGAGGAGACTACCACATGGGAGGTCGCTGCTTTGAATCCCAGCGCCTCTTAAGAAGACAGCGAGCTGATGCGACAGGCAGGCACAGAAAGCTGACACAACAAGAGACATGAGAAGAAAAGAACATAATGGGAGACACAACAAAGCAGGGAGCAGAGGTTCCCGGTGCCTCCTAAAGAAGACAGTGAGCTGACGCAACAAGATGACACAACAAAAGACATGGGGAGGACAAACAGAATGAAAGACTCAACAAAGCAGGGAATGGAGGTGGCTCAAGCAATTAGGCACCTCCCTGCAACATGGGAGGTTCCAGGTTCGGCTCCCAGTGCCTCCTAAAGAAACAAGGCAGAAACAGACTCTGCAAGTGAAAAACAATAAGGGGGTGGGGAGAAATGAATAAATAAAATTAATCTTTAAAAAAATAATATAAAAGTGACAACAACCACGTAAGGTGGGGGGACAAAAGAGTATAGGAACATAGTTTACAAATGCTCTTTTTAAAGGAGGTACTGGGGATTGAACTGAGGACCTCATACGTGGGAAGCAGGTGCTCAATCACTTGAGCTACATGCGCTCCCTTTACATATGCTTTTGAAATTGGTATCAAAACAAACACGATTATTACAGATTTAGGATGTTAAATTAAACCCCATAATAACCACCAAGAAAATAATAGAAAACACACAAACTCATAGAGACAGAAACTAGAATGCAGCTCGCCAGAGGTGGGAAGCAAGGGCAATGGGGAGTTTAATGCAAAGTAAGAATAGGAATTCTGTTTGGGGTGAAGGGAAAGTTCTAGTAATGGATGGTGGTGAGGGCACTGCAACATTGTCAATGTGATTAATCCCACTGACTATTATGCTTGGCAGAGATTGGGATGGGAAGATTTCTCTTATGCACATGTTTCCACAATTTAAAAAGTACTGAGAAACTAAAATGATGACAATTAAATACTTAAATGCAATGCATGATATTGGATGGGAACTAAGAATAGAGGAGAAAAGGTTCAAAAGGACATTATTAGGACATAAGAAAAAAATTGAAATGTCAACTGTAAGCATTAGATTAATGTAAAATTTCTTGAACTTGATCACTTAAATTGACTACATAAGTGAATATCCTTGTTTAGAGGACAGGTACATGAAAGTATTACATGTTCAAGGAGTATGATGTATGCAATATGCTCTCAAATGTTCACAAAATAGATAAACATAGATGATAGAGATAGATGGAGATAGATAGATAGATAGATAGATAGATAGATAGATAGATAGATAGATAGATAGATAGATAGATAGATGGATGGATATGGATGGAAGGAAGGGAAAGAGAGAGGGAGGGAGAGCAAAGGTGGCAAAATGTTAGCATTGGTGGATCTGGGTATCTGGGAGAATGGGGGAATGTTGGCGTTCTCTGCATCGAGTTTGTGTTATTTTTGCAACTGTCCTGTAAGTTTCAAATTATTTCAAAATAAAAAAGTTTTTGAAAATATGATGTGTTATTATTGCCATGCTATCAGATATTTCTTTGCTCATGAACCAAGATCTACCTTCCTATTTCCTGAGCACCTGCTGTGTGTTAGCCAGCATATTAGGGACTGAAGCACAAAGGTAAACCAGACCCACACAGGGTGTCCCTGACTCCTGGAAGTGACTAGCTGATGAGAGAAAGTTTTTCCCAGCTCTGGCATTTCTGTGCCACCTCTTGGCTGCTGGACACACAATCTTTTGTTGTCTTTGTGCTTGAATGTGCTTTATGCTGTCCCCTTCCAAGGCAGTGGTGAACAAACCTCTCAGAACATTTCTCCGAAGCCATTTGCACTTTACAGAAAATGGGTTGTTAAACTTGGAGGGCTCTGTTCATTCCTTCCCTTAGATACCTCTGGAAACTCAGCCTTCTGAGGTTAATGTTTCTTTCGGCTGTTGTTTTTGTTTAAGGAGCACCTTCTTTTACTGGGCATTCATCCTGATAGCCCAAACTGGTTTAGTTTCATCACTTCTCATTTATAAAAAGAAGCATTGTTCTTAGTAAGTAGAGAGGAAAATTTCAGCACCACTTCTCTAGTTTACGTTTGGATTTTCTTAATATTAATACTTTTCAAATATATAAAAAATTAATATAAAGTGTAACCTTTCTTGAAAATGTCTTTTAAATTTTAAATACACGTCTAAACGAAGCCCTTCACCCAACAAGTCTCCATTTGGCCTTCCTCTGCATTCTTCGGGGCTGTGCTTAAAAGGTCCAGGTCTGGGGCTGACCCCACCTGCACCTGAGGAACCCCTGGATCTTATCTGAAAGCCCCTCTGTTTCCCGGGTTCACCTCATGCTGAATGCCTGGCTCACCCCTCCCGCCACCCTGGGCGGCTGCCTGGCCACAGGGTGCTGAGGCCTGCTGTGAATGGGAGCAGGCGGCTCTCTGCCCCTGCCCACGAGCTGGACAGGCAGCCTGCACCCGCCAGCACAGGCCTGGGGGCCTCCTGGGAGCCCACACACCAGGCTGCGGAAGAGGCATTTTGGTCATCGGGAAGAAGCATTTGCTGGCGAGTGGCAGGCAGCTCACTGTCCACCCAAATAACAGGCAGACCCTAAAGAAAACTGTAGGCAAAAATGTGCTTGGGCTGGACTCGGTCACCGGCTTAATGCTGGAGGCAAGGCCAGTGATTAGGTTTGAATCTCTTTTCCTTCCTAGTTATATGAAGGGCAGAACTGGCTTCCGTGGCTAAAATTTTTTAAAATGCATTGTTTTCTCTCCAATCACAAAAGCACTCTCTAAAAGACGGATAGCATAGAAGTCACAAAAGAAAAATCTCACCAATAGGTGAGGATTTTTAAGGAGCCAGGATTAAGGCCGATATTGGGAAGATCATACTAACAATAAGGAGTGAGTTCCCCGTCACAGGTGGTGTTAACAGCAAGAGGACTGGATGATCAGCCTCTAAAATGCCTTCCTGCTCTGTTTTTTTTGGGCCGAGGCAGCCTATCCTCAGTCTCCCGGGTTGTAAACATCACACCTTTTGCCTCCACTGCTGCCCCCACAGAGCAGAGGTAGGTAAATGAAACATTTGCTGCATTTGCAGCAGAGGCTGTTTCCCAGAAGGGTTCCACATCTCGTCCTTCATTTATTCATTTGTTCATTTGTTCATTCCTTCATTCACTTATCTACACATTCTTTACATATTCACGGAGGGCCTATTGTGGGCTGTCATACCAACCTCTGGAGATATTCTGTGAACAATGCAGACTCTAGACCAGTTCCTACATAGACATTCAAGTTATTCCAACAAGAATTTAATCTCAATTGTTAACACCAAGAAAGAAGAGTATAAAATGCTTTGAGACATGAATCATGGAGGGACCTCTCCCAGCCCCGAAAGCAGGGAAGGTGTCTTTGAAGACATCACATAAGCCGAGTAGGAGTCAGTGAGCAGAAGGGCGTGGGGAGAAACCCTTGCGTGGCAGGCGAGAAGGGATCTTTACGGAGATGGGAGGAGGGAGAACGGTGGTCAGGGCCCTGCCTGGCGAAGTAGGCTGGTCCAGGGAAGCTTGTGCAGCCTTTGGGATTTTATCCCAAGAGTGATGGGAATCCTCTGCAGAGGTGTAAGCCGGAGAGTGACATGATCGGATTTGTGTTTTGGGAAAATCGTTGGCCTGCTGCATGGAGAAGGCCTTGCAAGAGGGCAAGATTGGAAGTAAAAAGACTAGTGAAGAGGCTTGCACAGACAGGTGAGGGTGATGGTGGCTGGGACTCGAAAGGGGATGATATTCCAGGTAGTGAGTGGGGGAGGCAGGATTTGAACCCAGGGACTTTGGGTCCCAAGCCCACAGGCTTACTTACCTCCTAGACGGGAGAGAAGGAGTTAGACTCAAAACGTACCTGGGAGTGAGGAGCCCCAGAACCCTCGTGATAGACTGGATGGTTTCATCCAACTGGGAGGCTGGTGCCACTTATTATGATTGGGACAGCTAACCTAAAATGAAAACCTGGTTTCAGTGCAGCTTAATGAGAGTAAAGTTGTAGATCAACCAATCAACCAATCTACCCTAAAGTAATAATAGTAGCAAACACACACCCAGAGCTTTCTTTGTGCCAGGCACTCTTCTAAGTGCATTATGTGTATTAATTCTTAACCCTCACAAAAACCCTGTGAGGGAAAGTGCTATTGTTATCATGCCCATTTCACAGATAAGGGAGCAGAGGTGCAGAGAGCTCAAGTACTTGCCCAAGGTCACAGTAGGATGGATGTGGGGGCGAGCCGGCTGCAACATCTGTCACCCCATTGATGGCCAGGGTCGATTCGGCTGATCTGGCTGGCTAGGCAGATGTCCCCTTCCTCCCTCACCGTTCCGTGTGTGTCCCTCCTGAAGCTGTGTGCTCGGTCGAAGAGGATGACCTTCCCCGCCAGAGGAGGACCGTTGTTTGGTCAAGGGTACACGAGTAGCTGTGATCGCCCGCTAGAACCTCCAAACAAGCTCTCAAGGTCCAAGGTCACAGCAGGAAGTGTCAGAGCCAGCGTATAAATCCAGGTAGCCTGGCTGCAGAGGGTAGACTTCTAACCGCAGACCATGCAGCTACCAGGGACTTCTCAACCTAATGGTCTCCCCACTGAACACCAGGCCTCACCAGAGACACCCATTTCTCTGAGCAAAAGCCAGGAGCTTGCTTTTGCCTCTTAAGGCACTCTATAAGCATGGCCAATGAGACACAAAATCGGCCCTAGGTCATTAAAATAATAAAGTCCACAAGCTGGCACACTCTGACTTCACTCCCTTCTGTTGGAAACCCAAGTCTGCTGCAGGCTGCTTCTTGGGAGCTGAAATGCAAAAAGGGGTTTCTTTACCCAACCTTATTTTCTGAATTGGTTGGGAGGTTATTTGTAGGAGAATGGGGAGTTACTTAATGAGGAGTCGGTAGGTTTTTCTCAGCCTTCCAATTAAATCTTTTCATTACACACAGATGTGGCCTTCTCGGTGCTTGATAAAGCTTTGCTCAATTTGGATGCCCGTGGAATTATATCTGGAGGGACTGCTATTAAGAGGAAGCCAGGGGGGAGGAGTCAGCAACTCCTCAAAAGCACGGATGTCCTTTTGTAATGGAGAAGATGGCTTTCGTCAAATCACGAGCAACCCCTCATGAACTAGAACCAGAAGGGAGAAGGAGGCTTGAGATTTAAACAGCCTTCAAAGGGAGCCTCGATCCCCAGCCTCCACCCCGAGTGTCTGTTGGGTCCATCCCTGGAGCCACCCACTGCCCTCATTCCTGTTTCAGATCCTTCAAGGCTGCTCTTGGCAAGAGCCCAAACTCCTTGGCTGAGTCCACCAAGCCCGGGACAGTGTCACCCAGCCCACCCTGCCAGTTTTTCTATCTGCCCTGCCCTCCAGTGCCCCTGTAGCTTCTCTTCTTCTCCTGAATACCCTACGTAGGTTCCTTCCTGCCGGAAATGTCATTCCCTCTTGTCTTCATCCGGTAAACCCCATCTCATCCTTCAAAACCCTGGCAGGTGTCCTCTTGGAGAGTTGTCCCCCTCTGCCCCTGGTAGAGAGAATCATCCTCACCTCTGTGCTCCCAAAGAGCCATGGGTGTGCTTCTAGTATAGCTTCATTAACGTACAAGTTATAATTATTTGGCTGTGTGTTTTCTCAGTTTGCCAGGCTACTGTGACGAATACCGCACAAGGTTGATTTAAACAACAAGCATTAATGAGCTCATGGTTTTGAGGCTAGAAGAAACCCAAAATCAGTAAAAGGAAGATTCCTTCCTTCCTGAAGACAGAAGTATTCTGGTGCTGCCTCCAATCCTTGGGGACCTTGGCTTGTATCTCTGCCTCCCGCTACACGGTGGTGTCCTCCCCTTTCTGGCTTCTGTTACTTCCAGTAATCCAGATTAAGACCTGCCCCCATTCAATTGGGCCATGCCCTAACTAAAAATAGCACCTTCAAGAAGTCCTTTTTACAGCGGGTTCCAACTTCCCAGGAAGACGGCAGATTAGAAAGACAAGACTCTCTCACAGAAAAACAGCTAGGAGACAGGAAGAAACGACCAGGAAAAAAATCTCCTAGGGATTAGGACACCAGGGAAGGCTGGACACTGCCCAGAAGTGAGAGGGGCACAGGAGAGATTCTCAACTGAAGGACTGTGAGTGGAAGCTGCAACTGGAGCAGCCGGCCACTTACCCCACCCTACTAACAGGCAATTTTGAATTCTCTGGTCTCAGGTTGGAGGCTACAGACAAAGGGGGCCACAGAGATCTACCCACCCCCCACCCGACCCCCCCAGGAAAGCAGAGAGAGAGGGACGCAGCCTAAGGCTGACTCAGCTTTTGGCCCACAAATTTGGTGTGCTGTGTCCCAGGAGCCCTTCCAGGCTGGGAGGGGTTGTGAGATGGGCCCTCTCAATCACCCTCCCTACTGACCGGGCGGGTTGTTGAGGATGCAGAGGGGAGTGGAATTGCTTCCTACCCAGGAAAAGGGAGGAGGCTGCCAGCAAAGTTTGGAGAACAGCCTCGTAGAAAGTTTGAATTGTGAGGCTCTCAGTCTCCAGGCCGGAACCTCTGTCACATTGATCTGGTTCACGTCGCAGTGAACACGCTACCACCAGGCTTTGAACTGAGGGGCCTGCCGCGGAGAGCCATCTGCTGGCAGACCAAGGAAGTGCATGTGGGGAAATGAGAAGTAATTGAGAGGCTTTTCCTGGCCTTCCCAGCCTCCCTCCCCAAGGCCCTTGGAAGTGGGTATTGAACCCATTACTGGGTCCAGGGCCCAGATTTGAGCAACTAACAGGGACAATCCTCAACACCTAGAAGAGGCTGAATCAAGAATCAAAGTATGTCTGCGTCCTTTCTTTTTTTTTTTTTTCCTAATTATTAAGCTTATCTTCACAAAAGTTTTAGATCACAGTAATTCATATATACAATATACAGTACTCCCACATATCCAACATAAAACCTTTTCCCTTCCACAACAATAATCTTTTTACATATTCATACTATATTTACTGAAACTGATGTACACATATTGAGAGAATAGTTTTCAAACAAGGTAACATTTGGGTTTACATTGTGGTTTATATTTTAGACTACACAATTTTCTAAAATTTTGGTTAGCTTATGTTTTACATTATGATTTACATTTTAGCCTATCAGCCCCTATACATTTTTGGTGTAATTTAACATGTCTTATATCCTTCCTTGCGTAATCTTGTGGACCCTTCTATTGCCCACACAGTTACATTGGTTCCATCTATTCAATATCTATTTCCCCCTCCCCTTAGGGCCCACAGTGACAGTCAATCTTCATTGCTTGAAGGGCCATGTTCACAGATACTTGCAACAGTGTTGAGGGTTTGACATACTCAACTGCCCTAATGCATTGGGAGCCACCATTTCTCTTGAGAGATACAATTCCCTCTATTTGAGAACATCAGTCTTCCCCAGGATGTGGGTATACCTTCACTCTCATTGTATGGGTCTCTATCCAATGATATAAGCCACTATGGCAAAATGAGCACTCACACACTCCCTAGGAGCCTGTCCTGCATCAGATTATCCCCTTTAAGCATCTTAAACAGGTAACCTTCCTTATTATATTTTTGAAAAAGTTTTCTCAGCATTATACTCTCAACCAAATACCTGACAATCTCCTATGTTCGTATGTTGCCCCTACTTTGGAGTTTGTGTTTCTGTGCGATGGAGCTGGACTCAGATGTGATCTTTGTCCACAAGCCTCTCCAGTTACTTTTACCAGAACTGTAGTTGGTGCTGGGGTTTAGCGTATACCCAGGGGACCTGAATCTCTGGACTGACCATGTGACAGCCAGGCCCTGAGCCTCAACAGACTTATAATTCCTACACTCTGGTTTATGGAACTTATCCCACTCAGCTAACATGGAGGTGAAGAAGGTCAACCACCACACCAGGGAGCCAAGAGTGCCTACTACTGAAAGCAGGAGGACTGCATCCAGCATCCATGTGGAATCTAAGCCCCTTCTTGTTATAGATGTGGAGTGGACACAACCATTCCAGGGTCCACAGGATGGAGGAATAGAGTATGGATTAGAGTGAACTTACTGATATTCTATTCATGAACTATTGTGATTAATTGAAGAAAATGTGGCATTGGTGTGGAGAAAGTGGCCATGGTGGCTGCTGGGGGTAGGGAGTGGGAGGAAGAGATGTGATGTGGGGGCGTTTTCGGGACTTGGAGTTGTCCTGGGTGGTACTGCAGGGACAGTTACCGGACATTTTATGTCCTCCCATGGCCCACTGGGTGGACTGTGGGAGAGTGTGGGGGCTATGGTGTGGACCATTGACCATGAGGTACAGCAGTGCTCAGAGATGTATTCACCAAATGCAACAAATGTCTCATGATGATGGAGGAGGTTGTTGTTATGGGGGGAGGAGTGGGGTTAGGGGGGTGAGGGGGTATATGGGGACCTCAAATTTTTTGAATGTAACATTAAAAAAACAAAGACAAAAAAATTTAAAAAAATATCAAAGAATGGCAGTAACAGCCTCCCACCATTAAGTCCCTATGAAAGAGAGAGAAATTGAGCATCAAAGTAAACTCACCATCCTAATCAGATGCCTAGATATCAGCAAAAAATTACAAGCCATATTAAGAAAGTGGAAGAAACGGCCCAAGCAAAGGAATATATCAAAGCCCTAGATGAGACACAGGATTTGAGACAACTAATCAACGAGATTCACACAAATTTCCAAAATCAAATTCATGAGTTGAAAGAGAGTCTGGCTAAAGAGATAAAGGATATAAAGAAGACACTAAGTGAGCACAAGGAAGAATTTGAAAACCTCAATACAATGGGTTCACACCCATAGGACTGTGGATTAAGATTACAAATATGTCTAAATTGGGTTGCATAATTCCATATATCACAGGTGTCTTTCTCTCTGAATTGCAAGCTCCTTAAGAGCAGGGATCAATTTATTTATCTTTATATTTCTTCCTTCTCCTGCCTGCGGACCTTCCATCTAGCACAATCCTGGTGAGCAGTAGCCAGGTTGGACAGGCTACACTTCCTAAGCTCTGTCTCGCCTTCTGTCTCGCCTTAGGGAGACGTCCTGACCACAGTTGTGTGCTGAGGTGTCCATGGTCTGCACCATGTGAACCTGTCCCTCCCCTTCGCCCTCTCCCTAGTGTCTGGGCTAGGGGTGGACCCTTGGAAGCCAACCCAAAGGCTGGTGAGTGACCTGTGATGACCTGGGGCAATCAGACTCTGCTCTTAGGAGTGTGAACCAGTAAACATGGGAAGAACTGGCAGGTGTGGCTGAGTCACGTAAAGGATGAACAGGAGCGGAGACCCAAGACGGCTGCTGTGGAAGTGCCCAGCACCGCTGGCTCCCGAGTTGCCTCCGGTTCTTGTCTCTGAGAGGCCTGCTTGGGCTGTGGCCACTGCTCTTGATTTCTGAGAACTACTTCCCCTTCATGGGAGCCAGTCTACAGGTGGCCCCTGTGATGCTTGCCTCTTGGTATTTGCACCCCTGTGGAGTCCCCTCCCACAGTGGATAGCGCTGATCTGTGTGACCAATTAGCTATTATAGAAATGACAGTATATGACTTCCAAGGTTAGAGCATGAAAGCGTGGCAGATGCTGTCTTGGTTGCTGGCGTTGCTCCCTCTGGGGGAAGTGAGCCACCCTATCGTGAAGACACTCAGGTTCACGTGGGGAGGAACCGAGGTCTCTTGCCAACAAGCAGCACCAACTTGCCAGCATGGAAGTGGATCCGGCAGCCCCGCTCAAGCCTTTGGATAACCGCAGACTTGGCTGCCATCTCAAGTGCGTGAGAGACTGAGATCGAACCACCCGGTTAGGCCACCCCATATTCCTGACCATAACTTTGTGAGGTAATAAATGTTTGCCTTTGTTTTGTTTTGCTTTTTTTTTAGGCGGTACTGGGGATTGAACCCAGGACCTTCTACATGGGAAGCAGGCGCTCAACCACTGAGCTACACCCACTCCCCTACCTTTGTTTTTTATTTTAAAAGATGTGTTTATTTATTTCTTCCCCCCTCCCTTGTCTGCTCTCTGTGTCAATTCACTGTGTGGTCTTCTGTGTCTGCTTGTCTTCTCACTAGGCAGCTCCAGGAACCGATCCTGAGACCTTCTGGAGTGGGAGAGAGGCGATCATTCTCTTGTGCTACCTCAGCTCCCTGAACTGCTGCATCTCTTATTGTCTCTCCTCTGTGTCTCTTTTTATTGCATCATCTTGCTGCGTCAGCTCTCCATGTGCGCCAGCACTCCTGCGTGGGCCAACACTCCATGCAGGCCAGTACTCTACATGGGCTAGCTCGCCACATGGGCTAGCTTTGCCTTTCACCAGGAGGCCCTGGGTATCAAAGCCTGGACCTCCTATATAGTAGATGGGAGCCCAATTGTTTGAGCCACATCTGATTCCCCCTGCCTTTGTTTTAAGGCACTAAAATTTGGGGTAATATGTTACACGGCAATAGATAACTAACAGCCTTTTTGTATCTTTATAGTAACAAACTTATGGGGAGAAAAGCAGAATAGTCTTCAGGTTCTGGAATCAGTTTCCTGGATTTGGGTCCCACCCATGGCTGGATGTGATCTTAGAGAAGTTAATTAACATCTTTGAGACTCAGTTTTCTGACCTGAAAAATGAGGATGAGAATAGTACCTAATAACAGAATCTCATCAAATCATGGGGAAGATAACTTGCGTTAAGTCCTGTAAAACACTTGGGACGCTGCCTGACAAGCGAGCACTAAAACATCAACCCCATTTTACAGAAAAAGCAATGGAGGCTTGGAGAGGTTCATTAAGCCGTCCCAATGCTTTTAACTGTCTCCATCTAACGTCTCCAAATAAGGTGAGAAAGAAAGGCAGCCCAAGATTGGCGTTTGAATATTTTCTTCTGAAGTGAAGATAAGGAAGAGGTAGTTCATGTCCCAAGATGGCGATTGATTAGAGGAGAACCTCTCCTTTTTTTGAGGTGTGGGGGAGGAAAAGGGCCTTTATTAGCCAGTAGAGGACAGAGATCTAATCAATCTCAAATCTGGTCCCCGTCAAGGTTTTTGTTTTTGTTTTGTTTTTACAGCTTTTATAAGGTTTGAAACAAAGAGAATTAATCATAGACCTGATTTGGAAAAATAAAAATTAATCACAGCCATGCCATCTTGGAAGGAGGTTTGGGGAGCTTTTCTAATTTTTCTGCTCTGGTTAACATTTAAGATACATATTGTGCCTTGTGCCTCTAAGTTTCACAGTGGTAGGAACAGGGAATAAGTGACGCATTACAAGAATACATCACACATTTTCTTTACAAAGAGAAGTCAAAGTTCTGGTTAATAGTCAACTCAACAGAGCTGTGTGCTGTTCTGTAGACGATGTGTCTTCCAAGGTGCTTAATAGGTGACAAGTACAGTTTGTTTTGCTCATGCTCCTGGTCATGCTACAAATTCCCCTTGATTATATCTTTTATTTCCAATCATGGAATTAATTTGGGGAAGAGGAGAACCTCTTCTGAAAACAGTCTGTTCTAAACCAGAGGTCAACCGGGCTTCCAGCCACAAGTTGCTTTTAACACTTGCCCTCTCTGAGGCTTGCTTGTTCCGAGCGGAGGGCAGAGACTCGCTGTCCGAGCAGCCGTTTTTAACAACTCACCAGGAAGTTTACAGCACAATTTAGAAACACCAAGGATGGCAGCATTACTCATCACTGCTGTCTGCTGATGTAAACTCTATTTAGATAAAATAAGATTTTTAAATAACCTCAAATACAATCACCGCCCTGAGGAGGGGGCTGGTGAATGACTGCAGAAATACCCTTTAAATCATTGGTTAGCTAATTTCAGAGCTCCACAAACAGAGGCGACTGCAGGGCAGTGTTGCCGGGAGGCCTTCCAGGTCCTCAGCCCCAGGGCGAGAAAGAATTCAAGGACCTGCCACAGTTCAAGCAAGCAAGTGAAGAGTTTAATGGAAAGCAAAGGTACACACTGGAGACGGGAGCACAGGCGTGCTCAAGGGGAGGCAGCGCTGGGGCTGGGGTCTTACTGAGCCCTTCCCCCTTGTAAATGAAGACTTATGAGTTGCAACCTTCTCATCTGGCTCTGAGGATGCAAAAGAAGGATTGGAAACACAACGTTTTCATTGGTTCTGTTGTCTGCCTGCCTAAGTGGGTGTCAGGGGAGGGGGTAGGAATGGGCTTCTCGTTATCTATTGTCTTCAGGCTATTGGCTCCTTCCCTGGGAGCGGGATTTTCCAACCCTATTGGTAACTCTTTGTCTCTTCACAGCATGGGATAGGTGCAGGCACATTTGGGTGAACCCACTGCCTTGCCCCCACTGCCCTAGTGCTCTCCCAGGGCACACTTTTTCCCCCTCAGGTCCCTGTTCTAGCCTGCCTCAGCAGGAGACGGGGGCTGATTCTTGGGGCTGAGTTCGGGGGCCCACAGAGAGGTGTCCATGGCTCTCTTCAGGCGCTGGCCTCCTTAGGAGACCTTCTTAATTGGCAGAGACTTCCCTGCCTTGCTGTCCTCCTGAGCAGCCACAGGAAGGTGCCACATGAGGCCCAGAAATATTTCCATGCAGGTTCATTTGGCCTCAAAAACTCTGCTCCCTTCATACCTGAAGGCAAACCTCAAGAGCGCTGCTGGGCACACAGGTAACCACGCCTCTGGCTGATGAATCTGATGTCCTCGTTGTTTTGAGGGATGTTTGGGTGCTACATGGAAAAAATATTTATTAGAGACAATAAGGCACCCAGTGCTCCACTGCCCTGTTGCCTGGGGAATGTCTACCAACCTTCTAGCCAGAGGAACTTGAGTTTTGACTACACAGGGCAGAGGTGGCCACTCTGCTTGCTGGGCTGGTTCACTGCCAGCATATGGAGATTTGAAAAAATTGTTTAGGGAGCAGATGTGGCTCTGGCAGTTGGGTGCCTGCCTCCCAAATGGAGGGGTCCCAGGTTTGGTTCCTGGTGCCTCCTAAAGAAGATAAACAAACAACGAGGAGAACAGAGCAGACAACAAAGAAAAAACAATGGGCAGACAACAGACAAAACAAGCAGATGGGCAAACAAAAACAAAAAAAAATGTGCAGGGGGCAGATGTGGCTCAAGCAGTTGGGTGCTCACCTCCCCCAAGGAGGTCCCGGGTTGAGTTTCCAATGCCTCCTAAAGAAGAAGCAAGCAGACAACGAGCGAAAAACAATGAGCCTTCTCGAAGCAGCACATAACTTCCAGAAGATGGCAGACTAGAAAGACAAAGGACTCCCTTCTCCTCCAGAAAAAGTTAGAGGACAGGCTGAAACAGTCTGGAAAAAGATCTTCTAGGGTTTAGGGCACCAGGCGAAGGCTGGACACCCAGAGGACAGAGGGACAAAGGAGGGGCATCGTGACAACAGAACAGTGAGCTGAAACCAGTCACTGCTGCTGCTGGCACCCTCCCCACACTAAAGACACTTCAGAATTCTCAGGCCTCTGGGCCTCAGCTACCGACAAAGGTGCATGGGGAGAGAGAGGGACACGGCCTAGGCTGACTCAGCTTCTGACCCACAGATTTGGTCTGCTGTGTCCCAGGAGCCCTTCCAGGCTGGGTGGGACCACACACTGGTTTGTGCTGGAAACCAGCCCAGGACTGGAGAAATCCCACGCTCACTGTCACCCTCTCTTCTAGGTGGGACTGTTGTGGCGGACACACCTCTCCAGGAAAGGGGAGGGGAGGGACACAGCCTAAGGTTGGCTAAGCTTTTGACCAAAATTTGGTCTGCTGTGTCCGGGGAGCCCTTCCAGGCTGGGTGGGGCAGCACCATTGTTAGCCTCTGAGCTGGCAAGGGGTTAAAGAGATCTGACCTTCCCAATCATCTCCTCTCCTGACCTGGATTAATTGTTGAGGACTCAGAGCAGGGTGAAGGTATTTCCTACCAGGAAGGGAAAGGCAAAGGAACTGCCAGAGAAGGCTGGACAACTGTCTCTGAGAAAGTTTGAATTACCAGGCTCTTAGCCTCCAGGCAGGAAGCTCTACCACATTGATCCAGTCTGTGTAGTAACAAATACACCCTGACCAGGCATTGAAATGAGAGGGCTGTCAAAGAGTGCCATCTGCTGGCAGACTAAGGCAGTGCATGTGAGAAAATTAAAAATAAGTAAAGAAGCTTTTTCCAGGCTCTAGCCTCCCTCACGAAGGCCCTAGAAAGCAGGTCTACAACCAATTACTGGGTCCAGAGCCCAGTTTTGAGCAACTAGCAGGGACAATCCTAACAATCCAGGTTGAGCCAAGAATCAAAGAGCAGTGGTAACACAGTTTCTGCCACTAAATCCCTACAAAGGAGGAAGAAATTGAGTATATGAGTAAATTACATCCTAATCAGATGCCTAGACATCAGCAAAAAATTACAAGCCATACTAAGAAAATAAAAGATATGGTCCAGGAAAAGGAATATATCAAAGTCTCAGAGGAGATGCAGAACTTGAAAGAATTAGTGAGATGCACACAAATTTCCAAAATCAAATTAATGATTTGAAAGACAATATGGCTAAAGAGATAAATGACACCAAGAAGACACTGAACAAGTGATTCAACAATGGCAGCGGAGGAATACTGGTATAGGATACTATTGACAGGTGATATATGGCTGACAGGGAGCTGTACAGGGCATATGTCCAGGGTGCATGGTAATGTTTGGAGATACTCATCGTGGCAACAATTAAAAACTACAGCTGGGGGGGTACTGAGTTCCTGGCCGGAGGTGCTCTGTTGTGGTCCCTAGGGGAACAGCGGCAATCCCCCAGGTGCAACGGTAAGGACCAGGAAGGAATGAGGGTCCAACAGGGAGAGCATGATACTAATGACTATGCTTGTGAGCCTATATGCCTGAAATAAGAACAAAGCCTAGAGCAGCACTGTGCCTGGGAATTTCCTCCTGACAGCCTTCATGTTACTCAAATGTGGCCAGTCTCGAAGCCAAACTCAGCATGTAGATGCAGTGCATTCCCCCCAGCGTGGGACATGACACCCGGGGATGAGCCTCCCTGGCACCGAGGGATCACTACCAAATACCAGCTGAAGATGGAACTAGAAAATGACCTTGAATTAAAGATTCAATGCGGATCAGCAGAATATCCCTGTCTACATATAATAACATGACCTTAAAATGCTGTTTGACCTAATGTAAGGGGGAAATGGAAAGCAGAAATGAGTTTATGTGGCTACGAGTCTCTAAAAAAGAGTCTGGAGGCTGTCAGAAGGATTGCCCCTGTGCACAGCTGAGCAGAGTCTGGGAGACAGATGGAGTGGATGCAATCCCCAGGTGTTGGTTCCTTTGAGGGCTAAAGAGACCCATGGGTTCTATGGTCATGGCAGACGGGGTTCACTGCCATGTCAGATGGCCCTTCTTTGGAGCTGGTGTTTCTGCATGATGGAACTGGACTCAGATGGGATCTCTTTTCATAAGACTTTCATCTTACTTTACTGGAATTGTAGTTGGTGTTGGGGTTTAAGATATATTTAGGGGATTTGAATCTCCGGACTGACAATAGGATAGCCAGGCCCTGAGCGTCAACAGACTCCAGCTCCTACAATCTGATTTATTGGACTCACCTCACTCAGCTAAGATGGAGTTGAAGAAGGACAATGACCACACCATGGAGCCTAGAGTGCCTACAACTGAAAGCAGGAGGATTGCATCCAGTATCTATGTGGAATCTGAGCCTCCTCCTGACATAGAGGTGCAACGGACACAACCAATCCAAGGCCCACAGAGAAAAGGTGGCATTGGAATGGGAAAAGTGGACATGGTGGCTGATGGATATGGGGAATAGCAGGAAGAGATGAGATGTGGAGGCGCCTTTGGGACTTGGAGTTGCCCTAGATGGTGCTTCAGGGGCAATCACCAGACATTGTAAACCCTCCCAGGGACCACTGGATGGAATGTGGGAGAGTATGGACCATGATGTGGACCACTGACCATGAGGTGCAGAGATGCCCAGAGATGTACTTACCAAATGCAATGGATGTATCATGATGAAGGGAGTGAGTGTTGCTGGGGGTGGGGGGGGAGTGGTGGGGTGGGGGTGGTGGGGTTGAATGGGACCTCATATAATTTTTTTTGTTAATGTAATATTTTTACAAAATCAATAAAAAATTAAAAAAAAAAGACACGGAACACAGAGAGCAGACAACTGGGGAGGGGGGTGGGGGAAGAGGAGAGAAATAAAAAATAAATCTTAAAAAAGAAAAAAAAAGGAAGACACAGAGTGAGGGCAAAGAAGAATTTGAAATCCTGAACAGAAAAGTAATGGAGTTCATGGGAATGAAGGACACAATAGGTGAGATCAAAAACACATTACACATACAACCAGCAGACTCAAAATGATAGAAGAAAAAATAAGAGATACTGAAGACAGAACAATCAAAATTGAAGAGAGAAAAGAGCAGAGGGAGAAAAGAATGGAAAAAATTGAGCAAAGGCTCAGAGAGTTGAATGACAACACAAAATACAGCAACATACATGTCATGGGAGTTCCAGAAGGAGAAGAGAAGGGAAAAGGGGCAAAAAGAGTACTTGAGGAAACAATAGCTGAAATTTCCCAACTCTCAAGAAAGAAATGAACTTACATGCCCAAGAAGTACACCATACCCAATCAGAATAAATCCAAATAGACCTACTCCAAAACACATACTACTCAGAATGTCAAATGTCAAAGACAGAACATTCTCAGAGCAGCAAGAGAGAAGCAGAGCATCACCTATGAGGGACGTCCAGTAAGACTTAGCACAGATTTGTCTTCAGAAACCATGGAGGCGAGAAGACAGTGGTATGATACAATTAGGATACTGAAAGAGAAAAACTGCCAGCCAAGAATTCTTTATCCAGAAGAATTGTCCTTTAAATGTGAAGGTGAGTATAAAATATTCACAAACAAAGAGAAACTAAGAGAGTTTGCAAAAAAGAATCCACCTGTGCAGGAAATATTAAAGGAAATCTTAGAACCTGAACTAAAAAGGCAGGAGAGAGAGGCCTGGAGGAGAGTATAGAACAAAGAATAGCATAAAGGATAACCAAAAGAGTAAAAATACAGATGAAAATATGCTATGAGATATGAAAACCAAAGAATAAAATGATAGAAGTAAATAATGCATTTACAGTAATATTTTTGAATGTGAATGGATTAAACTCCTCAATCAAAGATACATGCTGACAGAATAGGAAAAAAAAAAAATCATGAGCCATCCATATGCTGCTTACAAGAAACTCACCTTAGACCCAGGGGTACAAACTGACTGAAAGTGAAATGTTGGAAAAAGATATTCCACACAAATGGTAACCAAAAAAGAGCAGGGATAGCTATACTCATATCAGACAAAACAGACTTTAAATACAAAAAATTTATAAGAGATAAGAAGGACATTATACATTTATAAAAGGGACAATCCATCAGGAAGATGTAACAGTCATAAATATCTATGTACCTAATCAGGGTGCCCCAAAATACATGAGACAAATTCTGGCAAAACTAAATGGAGAAATAGACATCTCTACAATAATCCTCGGAGACTTCAACACCCCACTTACATCATTAGATAAAACAACTAGTCAGAAGCTCAACAAGAAAACAGAGAACTTGAACTATATGATAAACAAGTTAGACCTAACAGACATACACAGAACTCTACATCCAAATTCAGCAGGTTATATTAATACATCCTTTTTAAGTGCCTGTTCATCTTTCTCCAGGATAGACCACATGTTAGAGCACAATACAGCTCTCAATAAATACAAAAAGATTGAAATTATATAAAGCACCTTCTCAGATCACATAGCAATGAAACTGGAAATCAATAATAGACAGGAAAAAAGTAAATTCACAAATGTGTGAAGGCTGAACAACACACTCTTAAAAGATCAGTGGGTCAAAGAAGAAATTGCAAGTGAAATCAGTAAATACAGTGAGACAAATGAAAACGGGAGCACAACTTATCTAAACATATGGGATACAGTGAAGGAAGTCTTGAGAGGAAAATGCAAAGCCCTAAATGCCTATATTAAAAAAGAAGAAAGAGCCAAACTCAAAGATTTAAATGAACAACTAGAGAAACTAGAAAAAGAACTGCAAACCATTCCCAAAGCAAGCAGAAGGAAAGAAAAAAGGATTAGAGCAGAAATAAATGAAACAAAGAACGAAAAAACAAAGAGAAAATCAACAAAACCAAAAGCTGATTCTTTGAGAAGATCAATAAAACTGACAAACTGCTAGCTAGACTAACAAAGAAAAATAGAAGATGCAAATAAATACAATTAGAAATGAAAGGGGGGAAGTTATGACTGGATCCTACACATATAAAAAGAACCATAAGAGGATATTATGAAAAACTGTATGCCAACAAATTAGGCAACCCAGATGAAATGGACAAATTCCTAGAAATGCACAAACAACCTACACTGATACACAAGAAACTCAAGAACTTAACAAACCAATCCTATTTAAAGAGATTGAATCCATCATCAAAAATTTCTCACCAAAGAAGAGTTCAGGACCAAATGGCTTCACAGGTGAATTCTACCAAGCATTTCAAAAAGAATTAACATCAATCCTGTTTAAATTCTTTAAAAAAAAAATTGAAGACAGGGAAAATTACCCAAAACATTTTATGAAACCGCCATCACCATAACACCAAAGCCAGAAAAAGACACTATAAGAAAAGAAAACCAAACACCAATCTCTTTAATGAACATAGATGCAAAAATTCTCAACAAAATATTTGCAAAGAGAATCCAACAGCAGCATATCAAAAGCCTCACACATCACAATCAAATGGAATTTATTCCTGGTATGTAAGGCTGGTTCAACGTAAGAAAAGCATACCACACTAATGAAAGAAGCTGTTGATGTGGGAGGAGTGGGTGGTGTGGGGAGTGGGGTATATGGGAACCTCTTATATTTTTTAATATAACATTTTGTGTGATCTATGTATCTTTTAAAAAAAGATAATTAAAAAAAATATTTTAAAAAACCAGTCATAGCCTTAATATGTGCTGACTTCAGCCTGAAAAGGCAAAGAACATCGTTCTTCTCATGCAGCCACCCCTATCAAGAGCAAGCACAGATCTGGAAACTCCAGCAGGGTTGTGTAGCCATACCAGGAGGCTCACTCCCACAGTATATTGGCTTCCACAGTATATTGGCTCTACCTACAACTATGTAATTACAGCAAGTCATTTGGTGGGAAAGTAGGGAGCCCCATTCAGCCTAGAGTCTAAACTAAGTTCACCTTACCCATCTTTACCATTAAAAAAGGGATTCGGGGAAGCGGATGTGGCTCAACTGCTAGAGCGTCTGCCTGCCATATGGGAGGACCTGGGTTCAATCCCTGGGGCCTCCTGGTGAAAAAAAGAAGAGAAAGCGTGCCCACGCGATGAGCCAGTACCCACATGAGTGCCCGCATGGTGAGCCTGTGCTCACGCAAGTGAGTCACGCAGCAAGATGATGACACATCAAAAGGGAGACGAAAGGAGAGTCGTGGCGAAGCACAGCAGAGACCAGGAACTGAGGGGGTGCAACTGACAGGGAACCTCTCTGCACGTTAGGGGTCTGCAGGATCAAATCCCGGTGAATCCTAGAGGAGAGAAAATGAGAAGAGAAGACAACACAGACAGCAAAAACAGCTGGGAAGGAGGAGGGGAAGGGGGGGAAATAAATAAATCTTTAAAAGAAAAAAAGGGATTCACTTAAAAAAAATCAATCAACGTGGTATACCATATTAACAAATTGGAGGAAATAAACCACATAATCATCTCCGTTGATGCAGAAAAGGCATTCGACAAAATCCAGCATCCTTTTTTGATAAAAACACTTCAAAAGATAGGAAAATTCCCCAATATGATAAAAGGTATATATGAAAAACCAACAACCAACATCGTACTCAATTGGGAAAGGTTGAAATCTTTGCCTCTAAGATCAGGAACAAGACAAGGATGCCCACTTTCACCATTGTTATTCAATAATATACTAGAAGTTCTAGCTAGGGCAATTAGACAAGTTAAAAAAAATTAAAGGAAAGTCGATTTGGCTCAATTGATAGAGCATCTACCTACCATATGGAAGGTCCAGGGTTCAAACCCAGGGTCTCCTGACCCTGTGGTGAGCTGGCCCACTCATAGTGCTGATACGTGCAAGGAGTGCCGTGCCATGCAGGGGTGTCCCCCGTGTAGGAGAGCCACATGCACAAGGAGTGTG
The DNA here is from genome assembly GCF_030445035.2 of Dasypus novemcinctus. Lineage (NCBI taxonomy): Eukaryota > Metazoa > Chordata > Mammalia > Cingulata > Dasypodidae > Dasypus > Dasypus novemcinctus. The sequence continues at coordinate 18,399,345 of NC_080678.1, forward strand.
CCCTGCAGAGAGAGCCGCCCAGTGCAAAAAAAGGGCAGGTTGCCCAGGAGTGGCGCCGCACACACAGAGAACTGATGCAGCAAGATGATGCAACAAAAAGAGACATAGATTCCTGGTGCACTAACAAGAATGGAAGTGGACACAGAAGAACACACAGAAGAACATACAGAAGAATGCAAGTGGACACAGAGGGCAGACAATGGGGGGAGGGGAGAAAAATAAATAAAAAAGTAAATAAATCTTTAAAAAAAAAAATTAAAGGCATCCAAACAGGAAAAGAGGAAGTAAAACTCTATTTGTGGATGATATAATTACTTATAAAATTCTGAAGTATCCAAGACAAAGCTACTTGAGCTAATAAATGAGTTCAGCAAAGTGGCAGGGTACAAGATCAACGTGCAAAAATCAGTTATGTTTTTGTACACCAGTACTGAACAATCTGAGAAGGAAATCAGGAGAAAAATTCCATTTACAATAGCAATGAAAAGACTCAAATACCTAGGAATTAATTTAATCAAAGAAGTACAGGACCTATATGCAGAAAACTAAAAACAATGCTAAAATAAATTTAAAAAGACTTGAACAAATGGAAAGACGTTCTTTGTTCATGGATTGGAAGAATAAATATCATGAAGATATCAATCTTACCTAAACTGATTTTTAGATTCAATGCAAGACAAATTGATATTCCAACAGCCTACTTTACAGAATTAGAAAAGGTAATTACCAAATTCATTTGGAAGGGAAGCGGTTGTGGCTCAACTGATAGAGAGCATCCACCTACCATATGGAGGGTCCAGGGTTCGATACCCAGGGCCTCCTGACCCATGTAGTGAGCTGGCCCACACACAGTGCTATCATGCGCAAGGAGTGCCATGCCACACAGGGGTGCACCCCATACTCAAGGAGTGCGCCCCACAAGGAGAGCCGCCCTGTGTGAAAAAAGCGCAGCCCGCCCAGGAGTGGTGCTGCACACACGGAGAGCTGACACAGCAAGATGATGCAACAAAAAAAGCGACATAGTTTCCCAGTGCCGCATGACATGAATGAAAGTGGACACAGAAGAACACACAGCAAATGGACATAGAGAGGAGACAACGGGGGGGGGGGGGGGAAGGGGAGAAAAATAAATAAAATAAATCTTAAAAAAAAAATTCATTTGGAAGGGAAAGTGCATGCAAATAGCCAAAAGCATTCTAAAAAAGAAGCAGGCATGGGAGGAATTTCACTGCCTGACCTTGAAATATATTACAAAACTATAGTGGTCAAAACAGCATGGTACTGGCATAAAGATAGACACGTCGATCAGTGGAATATAATTGAGGAAAAGAAATAAACCCTCATTTCTATGATCAACTGGTTTTTGACAAACCTATCAAGTCCATGTTACTGGGACAAAACAGTCTTTTCAACAAATGGTGTTGGGAAAACTGAATATCTAAAACCAAAAGAATGGAAGAGGCCCTCTATCTCACTCCCTACACAAGAGTCAACTCAAAATGGATCAGAGACCTAAATATTAAAGCCAGGGCCATAAAACTACTAGAAGAAAACGTAAGGAAACATCTCAAAGACCTTGTAGTAGGTGGTGGTCTCTTGGACCTTACACCCAAAGTATACACAACAAAAGAAAAAGTAGAAAATTGGGACTTTCTCAAAATTAAATACTTTTGCACTTCAAAGGACTTTGCCAAAAGGTGAAAAGGCTGCCAACTCAATGGGAAAAAATATTTAGAAATCACATGTCTGATAAGGGTTTAATATCCAGGATATATAAAGAGATGTTACAACTCAACAATAAAAACAAACAACACAATTAAAAAATGAGCAAAAGACTTGAATAGATAGTTGTCCAAAGAAGAAATACAAATGGCAAAAAGAAAAGAAAAGAAAAAATGTTCAATATCTCTAATGATTAGGGAAATGCAAATCAAAACTACAATAAGATATCATTTCACACCTATCAGAATGGCCACTATTAAAAAGCCAGAGAACTACAAGTGTTGGAGAGGATGTGGAGAGATAGGAACATTTATTCCCTGTTGGTGGGAATGCAGAATGGTACAGCCACTGTGGAGGGCTATTTAGCAGTTCCTAAAGATATTGAATATAGACTTGCCACATGAACCTGCAATACCACTTTTGGGTCTATAACTAGAAGAACTGAGAGCAGTGACACAAACAGACATCTGCACACTGATGTTCATAGTGGCATTATTCATGATTGTTTCCAAAAGTTGGCAACAACCCAGGTGTCCATCAACTGATGAATGAATAAACAAACCGTGGTGTGGTCACACGATGGAATATTATGCAGCTATAGGAAGAAATGAAATTGTAAAGCATATGACAACATGGATGAGCTTGGAGGACATTATGTTGAGCAAAGCAAGCCAAGACACAAAAGGACAAATATTGTATGATTGTGTTACTATGAACCAAATATATTGTGTAACATAATGTATGATTAAAAAAAAAAATGTATATGTACTCAGTAAAAATGAACAAACAAACAAAAAACCCCACAGAGAGCCAAAAAACTTGAGCTGGCAACAAGCATAAACAATGAGCTAACAGGAGAGAGAGACAGAGACAGAGAGGGAGAGAGAGAGAGAGAGAGAGAGGAGAGAAGAGAGAGAAGAGAGAGCCTCAGGGAGCAGTCAGAAGCCGGAAGTCAACAGAACCAATGGTCAGTTCTCAGACCTCATCTTGGTTTCCATAACAGTATTCACTATTTTTTCTCATTCCCCTTTGTTTATTCCTCCCTTTTTGTTTCCTGGGGGCATTGATGTCATGAACTAAAGATAGAAGGAAGTAGAGCAGTGGGAATGACACTGTATGTTTGACTAACTTGGGTCTGCTTTTATTGGACTTCTAGGGAACTTTGACTTTTCATTCTAGACCCAGAGATCTACCTCCCCTCAACTTCACATATGCCCATTCCCTTTGCATTAAGAGAGATGGGGCTCATTCTTTAAGAAGATATGGACGCACAAGAAACTGGAATGTCATAGGATTGAGATGATGGCAGGAGAAAGAATGTAAAATGAAACTATTTCTGTATCTGCCTACCATCTTTCTCTGTAAGCTAAAATAAAAGCTTCCTAGAAAAGGTAGAATTGGTTAGTGATTAAGATCACTGGGTCTGTAATCAGATGACCTGAGTTCATACCTCTAGTGCACACTCAACTTGCAATCTTGGGCAAGTCACATAATATCTCCAACCTTCACTTCCTCATTTGTAAACTGGGAATAGTATTAGTTGCTACCACTTCATACCAATAACACTGTGTAAGATCCTCAAGTCTATAATTTTCCATCTAAAGGGTTCCCTTTGTTTTGTTTATGGAGTCAGTCAGGATCTGATCTGCTCCCCACCCAGCCATCTCAATCTTCCCAGTCTCCTTTTTTCATACAAAAATTTGCATTGTCCACAACCTGTAAGCCTCTGTGAAATGATTGCTGGAGTAGTATTGGAGCAATATTATACAACAGTGGAATCTATAGGGGATTAAAGGGCAGGTAGCAGATCATTTAAAAACAAACAAACAAACAAACCAAAAACCAATGAGCTAACAATCATCTTGCTCTGTCAGCTCTCTGTGTGACAGTGCCACTCCTGGGCAGGTTGCGCTTTTTTGCATGGGGCAGCTCTCCTTGAGGGTCGCACTCCTTGCACATGGGGCTCCTCTACACAAGGGACACTGCTGCATGGCACGGCACTCTTTGCGCACATCAGCACTGCACGTGGGCCAGTTCACCACATGGGTCAGGAGACTCTGGGTTTGAACCCTCGACCTCCCATGTGGTAGGCGGACGCTCTTATCATTTGAGCCAAATCCGCTTCCCAGTAAGTCACTCTTTGAACCATAGTTTCCTCAACTGTACCTCCAGTCTTGTAAGTGTTTTTGTTTTCAAGGTTACTCAAAGCAAACACCATGAAATGGGTCAGGTTAAACAATGGGAATTTATTCACTCACAGTGTTGACGCCAGGAAAATACCCAAATCAAGGCAACATCAAGGCAATGCTTTCTTCCCCACAATCAGCTGCCAGTGATGCTTGGTTCCTCTGCCCAGGGCAAGGCACATGGCAACATCTGCTGGTCTTGACCTTCTTTCCAAGGTTTTGTTGCATTCACTTTCTTGCCTCTGTGGCTCTCTCTTTCTCTCCATTCCTTTTATAAAAGACTCCAATAAAAGGATTAAGAACTGAAGTAGCCTCATCAAAAGGTCCTACTTACAATGGGTTTATACTCACAGGAATGGATTAGATTTAAGAACTTATTTTCTGAGGAACATACAGCTTCCAACCACCACAGAAGGTTTGTGGCAACCCTGTGTCAAATAAGTCTCTTGGAGCCATGTTTGCCAACAGCATGTGCTCACTTCATGTCTCTATGTCACATTTTGGTAATTCTCACAATATTTCACACTTTTTCATTATAATTATATCTGTTACGGTGATCTGTGATCTCTGATGTTACCACTACAATTGTTTTGGGGCACCATGTACTGAGTCCATAGAGGACGGCAAACTTAACTGATGAATGTTGTGTGTGTTCTGACTGCTCCACTTTCCGGCCCTTCTCCATTTCTCTCCCTCTCGTTGGGCCTCTCTGTTCCCTGAGGAACAATAATACTGAAATTAGGCCAATTAACAGCCCTACAATGACCTCTAAGTGTTAAGTGAAATGAAGAGTCACAGGTCTCTCACTTTAAATCAAAAGCTAAAAATGATTAAGCTTAGTGAGGAAGGCAGGTGAAAGCTGAGCTAGGCCGAGAGCTAGGCCTCTTGCTTCAAGCAATTAGCCAAGCTGTGAATGCAAAGGAAAAGTTTTTTTTCTTCAGCATTTATTTTTTTATTGTATTTTTTGGAAGATACTTAGATCACAAAAAAACGTTACTTTAAAAAATACAAGAGGTTCCTGTATACTCCCCACACACACACCCTCTCCCCACTCCTCCCACATCCACAACCTCTTTCATCATTGTGGCACACTCATTGCATTTAGTGATACATTTTGGAGCACTGTTGCACCACATGGATTATAGTTTACATTATAGTTCACACTCTCACCCAGTCCATTCAGTGGGTTATGGCAGGATATATAATGTCCAGCATCTGTCCCTGCAGTATCATTTAGGACAACTCCAAGTCCCGAAAAATGGCCCCACATCATATCTCTTCTTCCTTCTCCTTGCCTTCAGCAACTACCAGAAAAGTTCTTGAAGGAAATTGAAAGTGCTTCTCCAGCGAACACATGATTAAAAAAAAAAAAAGAAAGAAATACATAGAAGAAAAATTCAAATAAGAAAGAAAGAAAGACAGAAAGACAGAAAGACAGAAAGAAAGAAAGAAAGAAAGAAAGAAAGAAAGAAAGAAAGAAAGAAAGAAAGAAAGAAAGAAAGAAAGAAAAGAAAGAAAGAAAGGAAGGAAGGAAGGAAGGAAGGAAGGAAGGAAGGAAGAAAGAAAGAGAGAGAGAGAGAGAGCAGCCTTACTGCTGATATGGGGCAAGTTTTGCTGGTCAGTATAGAAGGTCAAACCAGCCACAACTTTTCCTTAATCAAGAGTAAGGCCCTAACTCTCTTCAATTCTGTGAAGGCTGAGAGAGGTGAGGAAGCTGCAGAAGAAAAGTTTGAAAATAGCAGAGGTTGGTTCATGAGGTTTAAGGACTCTGTCTCCATAACATAAAAGCGCAAGGTGAAGCAGCAAGTGCCATTGTAGAAGCTGCAACAAGTCAGAAGACCTGAAGAAGATATCTGATGAAGGTGGCTACACTAAACAAGAGATTTCCAACAGAATGAAACAGCCCTCTATAGGAAGAAGATGCCTTCTAGGACTTTCATAGGTAGAAAGGAGAAGTTAATGTCTGGCTTCAAAGCTTCAAAGGACAGGTTGACTCCTTGTTCGGGGCCAATACAGCTAGTGACTTTAAGTTGAAGCCAATGCTCTTTTACCATTCTGAAAATCCTAGGAATTCTGCTGTATCTACTCTGGCTGTGCTCTATAAGTGGAACAACAAAGTCTGGATGACAGCATCTCTCTCTTTTTTTAAATACTTTTTAAAAATTAAAGTTAATAGATCACAAAGAACGTTACATTAAAAAACACATAACCCACTCCCTACCCCCTCACCCCCATCATTTTTGTAAATTGTATTTTTTTTAAGATATATACATCTCAAAAAATGTTACATTAAAAAACATTAGCGGTTCCCATATACCCCCCCACCTCCCCACCCCACTCCTCCCACACCAACAACCTCCCCCATCATTGTGGCACACTCATCACACTTGGTGAACATATTTTGGAGCACTGCTGCACCACATGGATAATAGTTTACCCTGTAGTTCACATTCTCCCCCAGTACTTTCAGTGGGTTATGGCAGGATATATAATGTCCAGCATCTGACCCTGCAATATCATTTAGGACAACTCAAAGTCCCAAAAATGTCCCACATCACATCTTTTCTTCCCTCTCCCTGCCCTCAGCAACTACTGCAGCCACTTTCTCCACGTCAATGCTACAATTTCCTTCATTACTAGTCACAGTATTTTTATAGTAGAATATCAGTAAGTCCACTTTAATCCATGTTTTATTCCTCCATTCTGTGGACCCTGGGATAGTGATGTCCACTCCACCTTTAGATCAAGAACGGGCTTAGATTCCACATGGATGATGGATGCAATTCTTCTGCTTGCAGTTGAAGACAGCATATCTCTTTACAACATGGTCTATTGAACATTTTAAGCCCACTGTTGAGACTGCTCAGAAAAAAAGATTCCTTTCAAAATATGACTGCTCATTGACAATGCACCTTGTCACCCAAGATTTCTGATGGAATTGTACAATGAGATGAATGTTGTTTTCATGCCTGCTAACACAGCATCCAATCCGCAGCACATGGATGAAAGAGCCCTTTCGACTTTCAAGTAGTATTATTAAAGAAAATACATTTCCTAAGGGTGTAGCTGCCTGTTTTAGTCAGCCAAAGGGGGTGTTGATGCAAAGTAACAGAAATCTGTTGGCTTTTTACAAAGGTTATTTATTTGGGGTAGAAGCTTGCTGTTACAAGGCCCTAGAGAATCCAACTCAAGGTACCATAAGAGGGTACTTCCTTACCCAAAGTCTGTTGCCACATGTTGAAGCAAGATGGTGGGCAATGTCTGCAAAGGTTAAGCCTTTCTCTTTCCTCGGAAGGTTCCGTGGTCCCAGTTTCTTCTGACTGTAGCTATAGGCTGGCATAGGGCTGGTTTCTCTTCCTCAGACGTTTCTTTCTGGGCTTAGCTGCTCTGTTCTCTTCAGCTGCAAACTATCAGGTTAATAGCTCATTTCTTTTCCTGGGGACTCTGCCATGTCTATGGAGCTGTCTCTCTTCCTCTGTGTATCTTCTGTGTATCTACTTCTGTGTTCTTGATTGGGCATCCATTTATATAGCTCACCAAGGAGGCGGGGACTCAACGAGGCACACCCAGATGACAGGACCAAATCAAAGCCCTAATCTTGATTTAATCAAGTAAATGTAAAGCCTATGAATGTAAATCAATCAAAGGGTATCACGCCCAGAGGAACAGACCAGTTTACAAACATAATCAATATCTCTTGTTTGGAATTCATAAATAATATTGAACTGCCGCACTGCCATAGACAGTGATTCCTCTGATAGATCTGGCAAAGTCAATTTTAAATATTCTGGAAAGGATTCACCATTTTAGATGCCGTTAAGAACATTTGTGGTTCATGGAAGGAGGTCAAAATATCAATATTTATAGGAGTTTGGAAGAAGTTGATTTTGACCCTCATGGATGACTTTGAAGGAATCAAGACTTCAGTGGAGGAAGTAACTGCAGATGTGGTAGAAAGAGCAAGAGAGCTAGAATTAAAAATGGAGCCTGGAGATGTGATTGGATAGCTATAATCTCATGATAAAACTTGAAGGATGAGGAGTTGCTTCTTATGGATGAGCAAAGAAAGAGGTTTCTTGAGATGGAATCTACTCTTGGTAAAGGTGCTGTGGACACTGTTCAAGTAACAACAAAGAATTTAGAATATGACATAAACTTAGTTGACAAAACAGCAGCAGGGTCGGAGAGGATCGACTCCAATTTTGAAACAAGTCCTGCTGAGGGAATATGTCAAACATCATCATATGCTATAAGAGAGATTTTGTGAAAGGAAGAGTCGATTGATGTGACAAATTTCATTGTTGTCTTGTTTTAAGAAATTGCCACAGCCACCCCAGCCTTCAGCAAACACCACCCTGTTCAGCCAGCAGCCACCAACATTGAGGTAAGATCCTACACCAAAAAAGAGATTATAACTTGCTGAAGGCTCAGGTAATGGTTAATATTATTTTTAGCAATAAAGTATTTTTAATTAAGGCATGTACATTGTTTTTTAGATATAACGGTATTTCATACTTAATAGACTACAGTATAAACATAACTTTTTTTTTAAGGAGGTACTGGAGATTGAACCCTAGACCTTGAACACATGAAGCCGGTGCTAACCACTGAGCTACACCTGCTACCCTAAACATAACTTAAATGTCCACTGGGAAACAAACAAAAAACACATACCTTGCTTTATTGTGATATATGCTTTATTATAGTTACCTGGAACCAAATCGGCAATATCTTTGAGGTATTATACTTTGTGACATCAGTCCTAGGAAACTAAGACCACCCCCTACCTTGTTTTGAGAACACCTTCTGTAAGGGAAGGATAATTGAGACTCTCTGACTATACTGCCCTACTTTTTATTTTCCTCTAACGTGGATGACAGACATTTCTGGGGCCAGAGAGATGAAACTTTCCCAACCTGGTAAACACACTCATCTGGATTTAGCACAGGGGGCAAGGGTGCACCAACAGTTTCCTGTGATCAGTTTGAACGGTCTAGGCTGCAAGCTTGGAAATTAAATTCTAAAAGTGATTTCCTCGATCCTGGAATCTGTTTCAATGTGGCAAACGACAAGCCCTGTCACTTATGTAACGAGTCTGAACAATGGGAATCTTATTGTGACACAACAAAGATGCCACCTGGAGGCCAAGGATGAATGCCACAAACCTGCTACGAGCACCTGCCAGCACCTAGGTAGACTCTGAGTGACGGCAGGGGAGCCAGGCCTGGGCCCCATCCTGAAAGAGCTGTGTGTGTCGGGGGAGGGGGGAAGACATTAACAGGTTATGGGAATATAATAAGCTAGGATGGAGGTACGCCCTGGGGCTGTGAAAGCATTCGCCCAGCTTGCCTTGCTGACAGTTGAGCTCAATCTCCAAGATTAAGTAGCAGTCATCCATGTGAAGAGGGGTGGGCGGGGCATTTCAGGCAGAGGGAGGAGCAAGCAGAGTCCCGAAGTTATGAAACAGACACACACACATACGCACACAATGGAGTCCTGGCAGCCCCTATGAAAATGCAAGGAAGGGGTAGCAGGAAGGCTGGACAAGCCCTTGCCCAACACCAACATTTTTCTTTCCCATTTTATCTACTTTAAGTTTTACAATTCAGTGGCATTAATTGCATACACAATGTTGTACCACCATCACTATCATCCATTCTCCAAACTTGTCTGCCACCCCAACCAGAAATTCTGTACCAATTAAACACCAATTCCCCATGCTCCACCCACACCTGGCCCCTGGGAACCTGTATTCTAGTTTCTGACTTTACGAATTTACATAATCTAATAATTTCATATAAGTGAGATTGTGCAATATTTGTCCTTTTGTGCCTGGCTTATTTCATTCAACATGATGTCTTCAAGTATCATTCAGGTTGTTGCAAGGAACTGCTCCAGGATTTAGTCTTCAAGATACCAGATTTCTGGGGTTTGAGATTTAGTGCCTGCCAAAACCACCCAGGATTTGCAGAGGCTGAGCACTCACCTTTCCAGGCTCCATCTTTAGAATGCAATGGAGGGAAATGATTTGGCCCAAAGGATAGGGCATCAGCCTACCACATGGGAGGTCCAAGGTTCAAACTGAGGGCCTCCTGACCCGTGTGATGAGTTGGTCCACGCGCAATGCTGATGCACTCAAGGAGTGCCATGCCACGCAGGGGTGTCCTCCACGTAGGGGAGCCCCATGCACAAGAAGTGCGCCCCATCAGGAGAGCCACCCAGTGCAAAAAAAATGCAGCCTGAGCCTCATAAGGAGAGCCACCCAGCGCGGAAAAAAGTGCAGCCTGCCCAGGAATGGCACCGCACACACGGAGAGCTGATGTAGCAAGACGATGCAACAAAAAGAGACACAGATTCTGGGTGCTGCTGACAAGAATGAAAGCGGACACAGAAGAACACACAGTGAATGGACACAGAGAGCAGACAACTGGGTGGGGGAAGCCCAGAAGGGGAGAGAAATAAATAAATAAATAAAAAGAATGCAATGAGACCTAAGTATTAGAATTAGGCTTCTGCAGATGGCAGAACAGCCAGGCCATGGAGGCCGAGGAACCTGAGGACATGGCAATCAGTCCAGGAAGGTCTCAGCTGTCAGCCATAGGAACAAGTTTAGAGCAGTTGTGAGGTCATTAGGCAGGTGGCAGAGGCTAATCTGGA